>NC_091981.1:81208772-81508772 GCF_044704955.1 Pristiophorus japonicus
CCCCTCCCCTCCCTCTTCCCCCCCTCCCCTCCCCTCCCTCTCCCCCTCCCTCCCCTCCCCTCCCCTCCCTCTTACCCCCCCTCCCCTCCCTCTTACCCCCCCCTCCCCTCCCTCTTACCCCCCCTCCCCTCCCTCTTACCCCCCCTCCCCTCCCTCTTACCCCCCCCCCTCCCTCACCCCCCTCCCCTCCCTCTTCCCCCCACCCTCCCCTCCCTCTTCCCCCCCCTCCCTCCCCTCTTCCCCCCCCTCCCCTCCCTCTTCCCCCCCCCTCCCCTCCCTCTTCCCCCCCCCTCCCTCCCTCTTCCCCCCCCTCCCCTCCCTCTTCCCCCCCCTCCCCTCCCCTCTCCCCCCCTCCCCTCCCTCTTCCCCCCTCCCCTCCCTCTTCCCCCCCTCCCCTCCCTCTTCCCCCCCCTCCCCCCCTCCCTCTTCCCCCTCTTCCCCCCCCTCCCCTCCCTCTTCCCCCCCCCTCCCCTCCCTCTTCCCCCCCTCCCCTCCCCTCCCCCCCTCCCCCCACTCTTCCCTCCCCCCACTCTTCCCTCCCCCCACTCTTCCCTCCCCCCACTCTTCCCTCCCCCCACTCTTCCCTCCCCCCACTCTTCCCCCCCCCCACTCTTCCCTCCCCCCCACTCTTCCCTCCCCCCACTCTTCCCTCCCCCCACTCTTCCCTCCCCCCACTCTTCCCTCCCCCCACTCTTCCCTCCCCCCACTCTTCCCTCCCCCCACTCTTCCCTCCCCCCACTCTTCCCTCCCCCCACTCTTCCCTCCCCCCACTCTTCCCTCCCCCCACTCTTCCCTCCCCCCCCCCTCCCCCCACTCTTCCCCCTCCCACTCTTCCCCCTCCCACTCTTCCCCCCTCCCCCCCACATTTTCACTGTGGAAACTTTCTAATCAGGCGTCAGTGGCCGGACACGCCCCCTTTTGAAGAAAAAATTCTGCTCTAAAGTAGAACTGTTCTACCTGACTAGAACTGCAGAAAAAAAAATGTGGAGAATTGCGATTTCTAAAATAGTCCGTTCTCCACCAGTTGCTCCTAAAAATCAGGCGCAAATCATGTGGAAACTTGGGCCCAATAGATCTCCAGATGGTAGAAGAGCAGGTTGACACACCCAAACTCTAAGAGGGTTGCTGGAAAAGGGAAATGATAATGAGAAAATGCAGGCCCAATTGGAAGATGGGGCCGAACGAGAATTGTTACAAGTGGCCCACACACTTAAGGGATCATGCCAAGACAATTAACTTAATAAACGCGAACCAAAAGTGCAATAGCGAAAGGGAATGAAACGCCGAGGTATGCGCCGGGTATGGAGCATGGGTGATGAGTACAGTAGAACATAACTTGGAACAGCAACAAAATGGGGCGGTCCCAGATTGGATAACCAATGATGTATTCAAGGAATGGACCTTGAGAAAGAGGGAAACAGATGCCTGTGAAATCAGGCAAAACAGCCATACATGGGTTCCTAAAACTAAATGTGTAACTGGTCATCAGAATATAATTGGATTTGTACTGTCAATACCACAATATGATGTGACCAAGGGAAACCTCTTGTATAACGTTGACAATATAGGAGAAATAAGAAACCAAATACTGGTCAGATGCCACAAACTGCACCAATACATTATTAAGAAGGGAGATGATACCAAGGGTGTGTGCATTAAAGATTGTTACAAGAATAACCAGGTTGTTTTGTGCCGAGAACATTCCAAATTTGATCAAGCTGTCTGTTGATACAGCCGCACAGAAGGATGCATCCTGAGCATAACCCCACTGATGCTGGATTTCGATACAAGCAGCAACACCACGAAGTAACGGGCAATGGTGTGTCAGCACCACAGCCACTAACATGACTGTGGGAGGAGTAACACACTGCCCCATCACTACTACCGACCTTTGCTTTGCGACTAGAGAAGAGATTAATATTCAGGGATATTAGATACCCAGAATTAAAAGAAAAAACTATCAGTGGAATGGTGGTAGACACAATAAAAGCGGGGTACGAGGGCTTCAAAGAGCCTCAGGGAAAACCTATTCCCAAACTAAGTGAGGAACAGACAGCGTTGGAGAAGAGTGTCCGTGAGCAACGACAAAAATACATCATCCTGATGAAAGAGATTGTTGAGCTGCAAAAGGACACAAAGAAAGTGCTGGCCAATCAACCCTGGTATACACAACTATGGGATTTTGGAATTAATATTCATGTACACCTTTGGATAAGAATTATGTCATGTATTAGTGCGGATGTTGGTTATACTTATATTACTGTTTGAATGGTGCTTTACATGTAGGAGGAGAAGGATGAAAGCACTGGTAAAAGCCGCTCAGAAATACGAAAGGAAGCCTTCACTGAAAACAGGTAATAGGGGAGACGAACCAAACCAACATGAATACCTGATGTGAGTCTCCCAATCCTATCACCTGATCAACGAAATCGGGGCGGGAGACACACGAGTCCAGTAAGGTAAAAGAATTCGTCACAGTGGGTTAATAGAATAACCATGTGACCAAAGTGGGGATTGAAGCGGGAATTAAAGAGTTAATCATGTTTTAGATTAGGAAGGCAAAAACACAATTTGCTGATGTGCCAGAATATGCAGGTGCAACTATAGGACAATGGTATAGCTCCTGTTATTCAGAGCTAAGGTCATAGGCCGAGGAAGTGGCTTCCTGTTGTATTCAGAACTTAGAAATAAATTCCTGTAATGGCAGGAGGCAAGATGCAGGATACATATGTTCATACCCAAGGAGGATGTGAAACAATTAGCAAAGTTGAAATTAAACAATCTGTAACAAAGTGGAAAAAAAATTGTCACGTGGTAGAAAGACTGACCAATGATAATGTAAATGATGACTTTGCAAAGAATTCTGTATAAAAGAAGCAGCTCCTAAAGTGTTTGACAAGAACGGTTGGGAAGGCATCCAGTTAAGGAACGGGTGTAGACCGTGTCTCTCTTGATCAAGCAATTAAAACAATTTTTTCTCCACAACAGGCCTGTGTTGAGTGTCTTTGTTATACTCCACATCATAGGACGAAAGTAAAAATAATGTTAAGATGTCTAATAATGTTAAAAAGACAAATCTAAAAGCATTGTATCTGAATACACAAAGCATCTGTAATAAGGTAGACAAATTGACAGCACAAATAGATGTAAACAGATACGATATAGTTGCAATTACGGAGACGTGGTTGCAGGGTGACCAGGGTTGGGAACTGAATATCCAAGGATATTCGATATTTAGGAAGGACAGGCAAAAAGGTGGTGTGGCATTGTTGGTAAAGGATGAAATCAGAGCAATAGTGAGAAAGGATATTGGCTCAGAAACTCAAGATGTAGAATCAGTCTGGGTGGAGAAAAGGAGCATCAAGAGGCAGAAAATATTGGTGGGAGTTGTCTATAGGCCTCTAAACAGTAGTGGTAGTGTAGGGACGGCATCAAACAGGAAATTAGAGATGCATGTGACAATGGTCATCATCATCATCATAGGCGGTCCCTCAAATGAGGATGACTTACTTCCACATGAGTTCACAGATGTTGCAATGAAGGACCTGATGATCCAGTCCTGAACTCCAGTTGAGGGGGTGGATGATGCCTGTGCGTGGATTTTTTTAACGTGTGGTGACCGTTGCACACGTGCTTGACAGAGCTAGGCCGTTAACCAGTGGCAAGGGTTAACCAGGACGACTGGAGATCTGCTCTGCTAAACAGACCTAGTGCGCACACATATTGCAGTGTGGGCTGGCCTGTGCTGCCCCTGGGCTCTCACCTCTTCTGGGCCCCGTACCCTCATTCGCCGCACCTCCGCCACGATCTCTCACCGCTCCTTCGCCACAAACATTCGCTGCACCTCCGCCACGATCCCTCACCGCTCCTCCGCCACAAAAACACTTGCTGCACCTCCGCCACGATCTCCCTCCGCACCAAACATTCGCTGAACATCCGTCCTGATCACTCATCAAATCGCAGCCACGATCCCTCATCAGTCCTCTACCCCGATCACTCATAACAAGTCCGCCATGACCTTCCCGCTCCTGCGGGTACTACAGTAATCATAGGTGACTTTAATCTACATATAGACTGGCCAAACCAAATTAGTAATAATACTGTGGGAGATGAATTTCTGGAGTGTGTACGAGATGCTTTTTTAGAAGAGTATGTTGAGGAGCTTAATAGGGAACAGGCTATCCTAGATTGAGTATTGTGTACCGAGAAGGGGTTAATTAACAGTCTTGTTGTGCGGGGTCCTTTAGGGAAGAGTGACCATAACATGATTGAATTCTTTATTAAGATGGAAAGTGAAGTAGTCCAATCCGAAACTAGGATCCTAAATCTAAACAAAGGAAACTACAAAGGTATGAGGAATGAATTGGCTATGATAGATTGGGAAGATTCATTAAAAGGCATGACGGTGAACAGGCAATGGCTAACATTTAAGGAACTAATGCATGAATTGCAACAGTTATATATTCCTTTCTGGCATAAAAACACAAAAGGAATAGTGGCCCAACCATGGCTAACAAAAGAAATTAAGGATAGTATTAGATCCAAAGAGGAGTTATACAAAGTTGCCAGAAAAAGTTGCAAACCTGAGGATTGGGAGTAGTTTAGAATTCAGCAAAAAAGGACCACGAGATTGATTAAGAAGGGAAAAATAAAATATGAGAGTAAATTTGCAAGGAACATAAAAATCAACTGCAAAAATTTCTACAAGTACGTAAAAAGAAAAAGATTAGTGAAGACAAATGTAGGTCCTTTACAGACAGAAACAGGAGAATTTATAATGGGAAACAATGAAATGGCAGAACAATTAAATGAATACTTCAGTTCTGTCTTCATGGAAGAGGATACAAATAACATCCCAGAAATGATAGGGAACCAAAGGTCTAGTGAGCAAAAGGAATTAAAGGAAATGATTATTAGTAAGAAAATAGTGCTGGAGAAACTCATGGGACTGTAGGCCGATAAATCCACAGCGCCTGATGATCTGCATCCCAGAGTACTAAAAGAGTAGCCATGGAAATAGTGGATACATTGGTTGTCATCTTCCAAAATTTTATAGATTATGGAACAGTTCCTGCAGTTTGGAGGGCAACAAATGTAACCCCACTATTTAAAAAAGGAGGGAGAGAAAACAGGAAACTACAGACCGGTTAGCCTCACATCAGTAATAGGGAAAATGCGAGAGTCTATTATAAAGGATGTGATAACGGCACACTTAGATAATATCAACGGGATTAGACAAAGTCAACATGGATTTATGAAATGAAAATCATGTTTGACAAACCTACCAGAGTTTTTTGAGGATGTAACGGATAGAATAGATAAGGGAGAACCAGTGGATGTAATGTATTTGGATTTTCAGAAGGCCTTTGATAAAAGTCCCACATAAGAGGGTTATTGTGCAAAATGAAAGCACATAGGATTGGGGGTATGGATTGAAAATTGGTTAACTGATAGGAAACAGAGAGTAGGAATAAACGGGTCTTTTTCAGGGTGGCGGGCAGTGACTAGTGTGCTTCGGCCCCAGTTATTGACTATATATATATATATATATATAAATGATTTGGATGAGGGAACCAAATGTATTATTTCCAAATTTGCTGAAGACACAAAACTAAGTGGGATTGTGAGTTGTGAGGAGGATGCAAAGACGCTGCAAGGCGATTTAGATAGGTTGAGTGAGTGGGCAAACACATGGCAGATGCAGTATAACGTGGATAAATGGTAAGAAAAACATAAAGACAAAGTATTATTTAAATGGTGATAGCTTGGGAAATGTGCAAAGGGACCTGGGTGTCCTTGTACATTGAAAGTCATTGAAAGCAAACATGCTGGTGCAGCAAGCAGTTCAGAAGGCAAATAGTATGTTGGCCTTCATTGTAAGAGGATTTTCCAACATTCCATAGACTCTGGATCAGTTCCTATGGAGTGGAGGGTAGCCAATGTAACCCCAATTTTTAAAAAAAGGAGGGAGAGAGAAAACAGGGAATTATAGACAGGTCAGCCTGACATCAGTAGTGGGTAAAATGATGGAATCAATTATTAAGGATGTCATAGCAGCGCATTTGGAGAGGTGACATGATAGGTCCAAGTCAGCGTGGATTTGTGAAAGGGAAATCATGCTTGACAAATCTTCTGGAATTTTTTGAGGATGTTTCCAGTAGAGTGGACAAGGGAGAACCAGTTGATGTGGTGTATTTGGACTTTCAGAAGGCTTTCGACAAGGTCCCACACAAGAGATTAATGTGCAAAGTTAAAGCACATGGGATTGGGGGTAGTGTGCTGACGTGGATTGAGAACTAGTTGTCAGACAGGAAGCAAAGAGTAGGAGTAAATGGGTACTTTTCAGAATGGCAGGCAGTGACTAGTGGGGTACTGCAAGGTTTTGTGCTGGGGCCCCAGCTGTGTACATTAATGATTTAGATGAGGGGATTAAATGTCGTATCTCCAAATTTGCGGATGACACTAAGTTGGGTGGCAGTGTGAGCTGCAAGGAGGATGCTGTGAGGCTGCAGAGTGACTTGGATAGGTTAGATGAGTGGGCAAATGTATGGCAGATGATGTATAATGTGGATAAATGTGAGGTTATCCATTTTGGTGATAAAAGCAGAGAGACAGACTATTATCTGAATGGTGACAGATTAGGAAAAGGGGAGGTGCAATGAGACCTGGATGTCATGGTACATCAGTCATTGAAGGTTGGCATGCAGGTACAGCAGGCGGTTAAGAAAGTAAATGGCATGTTGGCCTTCATAGCGAGGGGGTTTGAGTACAGGGGCAGGGAGGTGTTACTACAGTTGTACAGGGCCTTGGTGAGGCCACACCTGGCGTATTGTGTACAGTTTTCGTCTAATTTGAGGAAGGACATTCTTGCTATTGAGGGAGTGCAGCGAAGGTTCACCAGACTGATTCCCGGGATGGCGGGACTGACATATCAAGAAAGACTGGATCAACTGGGCTTGTATTCACTGGAGTTCAGAAGAATGAGAGGGGATCTCATAGAAACTTTTAAAATTCTGACGGGTTTAGACAGGTTAGATGCAGGAAGAATGTTCCCAATGTTGGGGAAGTCCAGAACCAGGGTTCACAGTCTAAGGATAAGGGGTAAGCCATTTAGGACCGAGATGAGGAGAAACTTCTTCACCCAGAGAGTGGTGAAGCTGTGGAATTCTCTACCACAGAAAGTTGTTGAGGCCAATTCACTAAATATATTCAAAAAGGAGTTAGATGTAGTCCTTACTACTAGGGGGATCAAGGGGTATGGCGAGAAAGCAGGAATGGGGTACTGAAGTTGCATGTTCAGCCATGAACTCATTGAATGGCGGTGCAGGCTCGAAGGGCCGAATGGCCTACTCCTGCACCTATTTTCTATGTTTCTATGATTTGAGTACAGGAGCAAGGATGTCTTGCTACAGTTATGCAGGGCCTTGGTGAGAGCGCACCTGGAGTATTGTGTGCAGTTTTGGTCTCCTTACCTAAGAAAGGATATACTTGCCATAGAGGGAGTGCAGCGAAGGTTCACCAGACTGATTCCTGGGATGGCAGGACTGTCGTATGAGGAGAGATTGGGTCAACTAGGCCTGCATTCACTAGAATTTAGAAGAATGAGAGGGGATCTCATTGAAACGTGTAAAATTCTGACTGGGTTGGATAGACTGGATACAGGGAGCATGTTTCCCCTGGCTGGGAACTCTAGAACAAGGGGTCACAATCTCAGGATATGGGGTAAGAAATTTAGGACCGAGATGAGGAGACATTTTTTCACTCAGATGGTGGTGAACCTGTGGAATTCTCTACCACAGAAGGATGTGGAGGCCAAGTCACTGACTATATTTAAGAAGGAGATAGATAGACTTCTAGACACAAAAGGCATCAAGTGATATAGGGAAAAAGCGGCAATATGGTGTTGAGATAGAGGATCAGCCATGATCATATTGAATGGCAGTGCAGACTCGAAGGGCTGAATGGCCTACTACTCCTATTTTCTATGTTTCCAACGCATTTCTACCATTGTCCAGCTGAGTAGGATTGCACTCACCTGTTTCAATTCTTATCTACCCAATCGTTGCAATGGCTTCTCTTTCCTCCCCAGCCCACCATTACTTCTGGATCTATCCTTGGCTGCCTCCTATTTCTCATTAACATGCTGCCCCTTAGCAACATCATCACAGTTTCCACAAGTGCGCTGACGATACCTAGCTCCACCTCATCACCACCTCTCTCGACCCCTCCACAGTCTCTAAAATGTCTGATTGCTTGTCCAACATCCAGTACTGGATGAGCAGAAATTTCCTCCAACTAAATATTGGGAAGACCAAAGTATTTTCTGTGGTCCCCGCCACAAACGCCGTTCCTTCGCCACCGACTCCATCCCTCTTCCTGGCAACTGTTTGAGGCTGAAACGCTATTCACAACTTGGTGTTGGATTTGACTTTGAGATGAACTTCCGATCACATATCCACTGCATCACTAAGGCCGCCTAATTCTACCTCTAACATCGCCCGACTCTGCCCCTGCTTCAACTCATTTGCCACTGAAACCATCAGCCTTTGTTACCTCTAGACTTTATTATTCCAACTCACTCCTGGCCCATCTCCTGTCTTCCACCCTCAGGAAACTTGAGGTCATTCAAAACTCTGCTGACCGGGTCCTAACTTGCACCAAGTCCCGTTCACCCATCACCCCTGTGCTCGCTGACATACATTGGCTCCCGGTTAAGCAACGCCTCGATTTTAAAATTCTAATCCTTGTTTTCACATCCCTCCGTGGTTTTGCACCTCCTTATCTCTGTAACCTCCTCTAGCCCTATAACCCCTCGAGATAGCTGCACTCCTCCAATTCTGGCCTCTTGCATATCCTCGATTTTAATTGCTCCACCATTGGCGGCAGAACCTTCAGCTATCAATGACCTAAGCTCTATTTCCCCTCCCTAAATCTCTCTGCCACTTTACCTGGCTTATCTCCTTTAAGATGCTCCTTAAAACCTACTTGTTTGAACAAGCTTTTGGCCATCTACCCTTAATAGAAACATAGAAACTAGGTGCAAGAGTAGGCCATTCGGTGACCTGGGTGTCATGACTCATCAGTCATTGAAGGTTGGCATGCAGGTACAGCAGGCGGTGAAGAAGGCAAATGGTATGTTGGCCTTCATAGCAAGGGGATTTGAGTATAGGAGCAGGGAAGTCTTACTGCAGTTGTACAGGCTCGAAGGGCCGAATGGCCTACTCCTGCACCTATTTTCTATGTTTCTATGATTTGAGTACAGGAGCAAAGATGTCTTGCTACAGTTATACAGGGCCTTGGTGAGAGCGCACCTGGAGTATTGTGTGCAGTTTTGGTCTCCTTACCTAAAAAAGGATATACTTGCCATAGAGGGAGTGCAGCGAAGGTTCACCAGACTGATTCCTGGGATGGCAGGACTGACATATGAGAGAGACTGGATCGACTGGGCCTGTATTCACTGGAGTTTAGAAGGATGAGAGGGGATCTCATAAAAACATATAAGATTCTGACGGGACTGGACAGGTTAGATGCAGGAAGAATGTTCCCGATGTTGGGGAAGTCCAGAACCAGGGGACATAGTCTTAGGATAAGGGGTAAGCCATTTAGGTCTGAGAAACATCTTCACTCAGAGAGTTGTTAATCTGTGGAATTCTCTACCGCAGAGAGTTGTTGATGCCAGTTCATTGGATATATTCAAGAGTTAGATATGGCCCTTACAGCTAAAGGGATCAAGGGGTATGGAGAGAAAGCAGGAACGGGGTACTGAAGGAATGATCAGCCATGATCTTATTCAATGGTGGTGCAGGCTCGAAGGGCCGGATGGCCTGCTCCTGCACCTATTTTCTATGTTTCTATGTCCTGTGTTGTACCTTCGCCAGGTTGGCATCTCAGTGTCAGGCTTTTCTACATTTTGCATTTAACCAGGGTTGATCATCATGCTTGGTGGTGGTGGTGGTGGAGGTGTGAGAGATATGTCGGGCCATGCAGATTGAGGTGGAATAGAATTTTGCTGCTCATGATCCACAGTCACTCATGGATGCCCAGTTTTGAGCTGCTAGATCTGTTAATCTATCTAACCCATTTAGCACAATGGTAGTGCCACATTACACGATGGAGGATGGGACTTGGTCTCCACAAGGACGGTGCAGTGATCACCCCTACCAATGCATCTATGACAGGCAGATCGTGGAGGTAAAGCAGATTATTTCCCCTATATTGATTATCATACCACATGTCACATGTCCAGTCCAGCAGCTATATCCTTCAGGACTCGGCCATCAAGGCCAATGATGGTACAACTGAGCCACTTTTGCTGACGGATACTGAAATCCCCCACCCAGCATATATTCTGTGCCCTTGCTATCCTCAGTGTTTCCTCCAAGTGGTGGTCAACATGGTGGAGTACTGATTCATCAGCTATGAAAGGGCGGTAGGTGGTAATCAGCAGCAGGTTTCCTTGCTCATGTTTGACCTGAAGCCATGAGACTTCATGGGGTTTGGAGTCAATGTTGAGGACTCACAAGGCCACTCCCATCTGACTATATCACTGTGCCGCACCTCTGGTGGGTCTATTTTGCCTGTGGTTCAAGGCATTCCCAGGGTTGGCAATGGAGGGGTCTGGAGCATCGGCTGATTGCTATTAAGTTCAGAATAACTCCACGAGACTGTGTTGCAAGCTCAAACCATTGTTGACCTTGGTCTCTTTAATATAACTCCAAAGTGAGGCAGCAGCATGGTGGGTTGCCTTTTATACCTGCTTGTTCCAGGGTACACAGGTGACCCATAGGTCTCCCACAGGTGTGCCCCCTCGTGGCAAGTCTGACACATAGGTTAGTTTCATATAATAACATCACTTCCCCCTCAAAGTCTTAAGTACAAATTGTTTACAAGTAAAGGCGATCTGGCGTTCTGCGTTCCCAGTGTAAGGGGAAAATGGGAAGGCTTCTCCTCCCACGAACGGGCCCCCTGATATAGAGGGTTGACGCTCACCCCAACCCGCGTAACAGTCCCTGGAGTTAGCAGACAGAGACGGATGGCAAGGTATAACGATCTTTTATTACGAACGTCCGGGAACACCTCTTATCACAGCCGCCTGTGAGTGGAGATGCTCCCCGAACAGCACAATCATACAACTTTTATACATTTCAAAAACCCCTCCGTTCCCTGGTAAGACCTCCCTAGATCTCTAATTAGACTACCTTATCAGTGCTACTTCTCTAATTGGGCTACCTTATTAGCGCTACTTTGGATTGACAGGCCAAGAACCTCGTGACCACCTTAGGCCATGACTAGAATGACTTCATTAGGTCAGAATTTGTTGATTCTCCTTGGTGCCCGTGAGTCCGCCTCGAGCCTCGAGCCTCTTCGCAAGGTCTTATCAATGTCTGTTTAGGTTCTCACATCGTATCCTGTCGGAATATTATTGAATTGATAACTTCTGGAGCCTTGGTACAAGGTCGAAGAGAGGCCTTTTACCTCCTTATGGATCGGTGCAGGAACCAGCACTTTAACCCTTGTCCCGCTGGTACTCCTAATGCCAAATTTCTCTTACAATTCCCCCCTTTTGGCCCTCGGCTATACACCAAGCTAGCCATATTTCCCGATAACTATCTCCCTGTAGGCAAGTTCCAGATAGGTCCGTTCACCTGGGTGGCCATCTCCCAAGCTTCGGGACCTCCTGAGACCTTTCCCGCAGAGTTATATAAGGTAAGTCCTTCCTGTCGGACTGCTTAAGTTGTCATCCCTTATGGCCTTAATCATAGTGCGTGCCCTGACGTATCGTTTGGCCTGTTTAATTCGTGCACATGTTAATCCCATCATGACCATCAGAACCAGGCCCTGTATTACTACAAGTACATGTGATATTATTCTCATCCATGGGTGAATTTGAATATCAAGTCCAATGTCCCACAGCTTTGAGTACCAGAGCTGATCAGCCAGTATCGCGTTAGTGTCTCTCTGTAGGTTGTCTACTTCTTCCATCAGCTGGATATACTGTCGTCTTTGATTCTGGATTCCTTGCAACAAACGTAATTGTTCCTCATTTAATTCCGGTGCCTTGCGGTTCCCATACCGCCTCCTTGTACCCCTCTCGGAGGGTATCCGTGACCGTTCCGTGGATGATTTCCGTTGTCTCAGGATGTATGTGGTATCCATTTATGTCTATTTTTCCCATGGGCCTGAAACAGAAGTTAGGGTTGGTGATGACACGGGATGACTCCTCCCCTGGTCTTAATCATCGGGTTGGCTACTCCTGTCTCACGCACCAAATCTCCATTCCCTTGTGGAGCAGCGATTGTTTCGGAATCGTGTTCGAGAGGAGTGATACTCAGCATGCATCCGTTTGGTGGAATCTGCAATCATCATTCGTCATTCGTGGCGTACCTCGATATAAAATCACGTGATTATTTTTATAGCGATCAGTTATGTCAATACCTTTCGTACTAATTTAATTTTAATCACCCGTCTCGCAGGCTGATGGTAACGCAACCGAGTTTGGTTTCTTACTTCACCGATATTATCGACCTGGTATAAGGGGTCTCCCTTTGTTACATCATACTGTGGTATGGACAACATAAATCCGATCATATTCACCCGCCCAGTAATACATCTGAAATTTGGCACCCATGCGTGACTATTCCTTCGTACCTCGCATGTGTTATTCATTTTTTTATCTAGAGTCCAATTGTTAAGTATGCTGTTTGGGATCCAATCTGGTATGTCTCCATTCTGGAGTTGCTCCAAGTTATGTTGTACTTCACTTAATATCCAGGCCCCATACCCAGCGCAAACAATCTCAGCTTGTAATCGTTTACTTATGTCGTTCCCCATTGCATGGACCAAATTTATTGTCTTGGCATACTTCTGTAATGTATGGGCCACCTATAACAGTTCCTCTTCCGCGCCATCTCCCAACCGTGCTTGTAGGGCTTGGTTATCCATGTCCCTCCCCAGTAAACCCCTCAAGATTTACGTTAAGTTGTTAACCCGGTTGTATATTGCATACAGGTCTATGGAATTCATCGTCGTAACCCCTGCCGCATAACCCGTGCCTAGTGTTTCCAGTATTCCCCTTTTTGTTCGACCTTGCCCTGTTCCATTTCTGACATTAAATCTCAGGGTAGTGGGTTCCGGGCCTTCGAGGATCCGTTGTGTCAGGTTCTGGTAGTTTCATTCCCACAGAAGCTAGGAAGAATAATATCCATTAGATTTAGGTTAAGTAGTCACTGACGCACCCCAAATTATATCCTTTCTTTAGATTCTTTTATTACTAGCCCCCCTTTGGCTCCAGTCTTTAAGGATGGGGGGACTTGCGTGGTTGTGCTGGGAAGAGTTGTTGTCCCCAGGGTGGTTGTCGGGGCAGTGGTAGGGCTTCCCAAGGTCCCTTTGGGCATGTTTGGTGTCTCAGCTGGACCTTTATTCTGGGTCCACTACATTGTCATCTTTCCTCCACACTCCATCCGGCCCCCTTTTTAGGTTGTATTCTTTCTTCTTTGTGCTGCGCATGATCAACACCGGCTTCTCCGTGTTGTTACCGTATCATGCTTTGGGACATACACCTTATATTCCAGAGACCTCCCTTGGTCTTCATTTTATCCCATTGGCCAGTTTTCCTAAACATCCTGGGGTCCCGCCCCCCTTTTTGCTCCATTCTGTTCCCACCCTTCTGTTTCTTGCGGGGTGGATTTGGCTGCTTGTTTTGCAGCTTTGTCCGCCCAGGCATGAGCTTCTAGAACTGAAATTCCATCCAGTTGGATTTCTGCGCCCTTCCCCTTTTGGTCCTATGAACTTGCTCCTGTCCTCGGAATCTACTGGCGCCCATGGCTTCGGCAACCTGCTGCATTACAACCTTACTTAATACACTATACATAGCCATGCATTAAAATAAGTTCTGTCCTTGCTCCAGTCCTTGGCTGCTGGGATGCATATTTCGGCAGTCAAATTAAACAAAGCTAGTTCATGTAGTTGTGTCTTTCCTGTGTGTGCTATATCTCTCATAGTCTATCTGTATTATCCAGTGCCTGCGTGGGCCTCAAGGTCCCCAGTATCCTGAGTCTCCAGAGTCGAAGTAGCCGCTGCGGTCCCATCTCGGTGAGTGTTTTATCTGCAAATTTTAAACAGATAGCCTGGTCGTCACCAGGTGTTAGGTTCTGGTCTACTCATCTTTTATCCATGCATGTCGAGGTCACTCTGTGAAATCGGAGGTAAGGTTAGGTTGGGTTTGTAGACTACACCTACTATCTGTGGGGTACATTGGCTCTATTGCCATAGGTGATGGTGCTATGGCTGCGCACTGCACTATCCATCTGGTCCCGTTTTTAAAAAAATCTCTTCCAGCTTATTTATCTTAGCTTTTAACTCTTGAATTTGTTTTGTTTGAGTATCTTTCTTATATTTGTATCAGGCGAGTATTATTACATAGGCTAGTTCTGTTTTATTTTTATTCTGGCTATCCCACCATTTCCTCTATCTGTCAGGTGAGTCTTTTTTATTCTATTAAGAAATCCAAATTAATAATGTCCAGTATAAAACAGCTGTCAATGGAAAGGGTTAACTCCTTTACAAGTTTGTAAGAAGGACTGATGTCATTACGTGACTTCACATAATCATCCGAAAAATTTTTTTTTTTTGAGTCTTTGTGCCTTCAAAACTTGCTTAGAAATTAGGAATCCGTTAAAACAGCAGAAATCATTAGTAAAGCCGTCAAAATAAAAGTCTTCTCATCAGGAAAGACGGCATTTTAGATTAAACGGCAATTTTTTCTTAACTTCTAAATCAAGTACTTGCCAAAGATTTTTTTTTAATTGATTTAAAACGAGACCACACATTTTTAATAGCTATTTTGTTTACTGAAATCCAATTTTCACACACGCTGTATACATTCCAACATTTCGTTTTATTTTACGATCCCGTTCACTGGGCAAATCTTGTGTTTTATTTCTCTCAGCACAAAATCTAAACTTCCGTGCCAGTTCCATTTTCTATAAGAATTTTAAAATTCACTAAGATTCTCTAATTCGCAGTTTTTTCTTTCTGTGCTGAGTTCACATAGCTTAGATCTTTTCCCCTCGTTATTTTCAAAACCCTCCTACTTGTTTAGACTGTTTGGGACTTTTCTTGATAAACAACGTCCATTTTGGAAATCTTTCAAACTGCCGTGAAACTTCCTCGTAACTTAAAATCATTATCAATGGAGAGTGTCTTTTACCTCTTCAAATTCTTTTTTTTCAATTAAACCAATATCTTTTTCACAGCCGATATCAACTAGTATTTAGTAAGTTATGTCCTTTTCCATCGCAAACATCCTTTTTTTGTCAGCACCTATTTAGTATGTTACATTTTTTTCCCAGACCTCCTTTCTTCAAATTAGGTTTTGTATTTTACACGGAGGGCTTGTGCCTCTCTAAATTTGTTAATTTAAAATCATCAGACAATCGAAGACACTTTTTCTTTCAAATTCGTTCAATTTGTTTTCTTTCAAAGTTGCGTCTTTATCTTTTTTCTTTTCTCCATAACTAGAACGGAGTCTAGCACGTAGGCTTTGAGGGCTGCTTTTCGTTATCTCAAATTCCAGTTTCAAGGTCGTTACAATGTCTTTTTTCTAAACTGCTATAGCTTGCCATTTTAACATTTTTTCAAAGTCCCTTTTACAACTTCGCAGATAGCTCACCACTTGCCCAAGAGTTTGACCTGATCCCTGAAGATATTTCTAGATTGTTTCCAAACCTGTTAGTTTTATTTCCTCCTTTTTTCTTTAAGAGATCAGATTCTTGCTATTGAGGGAGTGCAGCGAAGGTTCACCAGACTGATTCCCGGGATGGCGGGACTGACCTATCAAGAAAGACTGGATCAACTGGGCTTGTATTCACTGGAGTTCAGAAGAATGAGAGGGGACCTCATAGAAACGTTTAAAATTCTGATGGGTTTAGACAGGTTAGATGCAGGAAGAATGTTCCCAATGTTGGGGAAGTCCAGAACCAGGGGTCACAGTCTAAGGATAAGAGGTAAGCCATTTAGGACCGAGATGAGGAGAAACTTCTTCACCCAGAGCGTGGTGAACCTGTGGAATTCTCTACCACAGAAAGTTGTTGAGGCCAATTCAATAAATATATTCAAAAAGGAGTTAGATGAAGTCCTTACTACTAGGAGGATCAAGGGGTATGGCGAGAAAGCAGGACGGGGGTACTGAAGTTGCATGTTCAGCCATGAACTCATTGAATGGCGCTGCAGGCTAGAAGGGCCGAATGGCCTACTCTTGCACCTATTTTATATGTTTCTATGTTAATTTAATAATTTTTTTTAGTTTGAATCCATCACAGTATTTTACTGTGCCTTCTCTTAATATCTCCGAATCCCACTTCAAATATTGTACTGCCAATCTCTTATTTAAAACTCTTTTTACTGAGCTAGAAGCTTTTGCGTCAAGGTTTTACAGAAAGGAAAATGGGAGCGTACTTCCCCAGCCCGCAGCCTCGAGAGACCCTCGTAGGCTTTTTTTAAAAGGCATCCTTTATCTCATTCCTAGACTAAATTTATGTCTTTCAAACCAATATAATCAATGATTGCGTGTTTTCTGTCGACAAGTAAGTGAGCGTGTCAAATAAATTCTTTTTTTTAACCACCGGGACCATGTATTTTTTTATCTTTTGCTCAACAGACCTATCCTTTGTGCATTTCCTAGCTCCGTAACTTATCATCCGAATAAATCCACACCTGTGTTTCTAACTTAAAATGTCTTAAAACTTCTCACATACAGGACAATACTACAAAGGGTTAAAAAAACTTTCACTCTGTTTGGAAAAGTGGGTGGAGCTGCACTATTTTTCCAAACAGGCTTTCAGAAACATGAAAAATTAATTTCGCAGTCAAAAAAATCACACAAGGACTCTCACTCAACGACAGACATTCACAAAAGTCTCTCTTCATTCAACAAAGCTTATTAACTGTTTGGCCGGCTCTATTTTTGGATCCATATGTCACTTAAGATAGTCACTATCAGCTTTTTTATAGCATTACGTAGTTACGCAAGTTACAATTAATGATTGGTTTTATTCGCCTTTTTAATAGCCGTGTTACCCATCTTCTTCGGGGCTATCTTGGGCACTCCTTTTAATTCGTGTTAGGTATGCAGGACGTTATTTATATCTATATGTCTTCCCTTGGCGCCGTACACTCGTACTGCCACGCTTTGGGTCAATATGTCTCGTCCCTGCACCATGCACTCGTACCGCTTCGGGTCAATAGACCTTCCTCTATATCTTCCCTTGCATCGTACCCTCGCACTGCCGTGCTACCTCCATGCGCGCATTTTAGGATGCACCTTTTGACCCCCTTCTACCCCTAGATCGTCCCTGTCCTCCGTCTCCGTCCCTCCTAGACCTGCTACAAATGGTTCTTTGTACAGATGTCCTTCCCTTGCGGTTTACAATGCCACAGCTCTAACTTGAAAGTGGTAAATTAAAACATACTCACCCCAACAGCTGGGTCATTGTTCCGTTCGCGAAGTCCGTATCCTGCTCACTGCGCCAAATGTAAGGGGAAAACGGGAAGGCTTCTCCTCCAACGACCCTGATATAGAGGGTCAACGCTCGCCCCAACCCGCGTAACAGCCCCCGGAGTTAGCAGACAGAGATGGATGGCATGGTATAACGATCTTTTATTACGAACGTCTGGGAACACCTCTTATCACAGCCGCCTGTGAGTGGAGATGCTCCCCGAACAGCACAATCATACAACTTTTATACATTTCAAAAACCCCTCCGTTCCCTGGTAAGACCTCCCTAGATCTCTAATTGGACTACCTTATTAGTGCTACTTTGGATTGACAGGTCAAGACCCTCGTGACTACCTTAGGCCGTGACTAGAATGACTTCATTAGGTCAGAATTTGTTGATTCTCCTTGGTGCCTGTGAGTCCACCTCGAGCCTCTTCGCAAGGTCTTATCAATGTCTGTTCAGGTTCTCACATTGTATCCTGTCGGAATATTATTGAATTGATAACTTCTGGAGCCTTGGTACAAGGCCGAAGAGAGGCCTTTTACCTCCTTATGGGTCAGTGCAGGAACCAGCACTTTAACCCTTGTCCCGCTGGTACCCCTAATGCCAAATTTCTCTTGCACCAGGTCGATCGCCTGAGTTGAAGTCCTGGTATGGGTGAGTTGGTCGGATCGTTGCTGCACGGCAACGCGGCTGGTCTGATCGGACTGTCGGGCAAGGTGGGTTCATCCTCGTGGTTGACAGCCAAGTCAATTACTGGTTGGGTGTGTGTTGGTGGATCATAGATGGTAGGGTCTTCTTCAAACTATTCTTGGTTGTCCGTGAGCAGTTTGATCTGATCCAGGTGTTTTCTGCACGTTTGCCCATTCAACAATTTCACAACAAACATTCTATTCCCCTCCTTGGCTAAGACAGTGCTAGCAATCCTCTTGGAACTGTGACCGTAATTTAGAACAAACACCAGATTGGTAACCTCAATGTCACGCGATACAGCCGCGCGATCGTGGTACACGTTATGCTGGTGAAGCCGGGTTTCTACGTGATCATTGAGATCAGGGTGGACTAAGGAGAGCCTGGTTTTGAATGCTCTCTTCATTAACAATTCTGCAGGGGGATCCCGGTGAGTAAGTGGAGGTGCGTCCGGTAGCTGAGCAGGACCCTGGATAACCGAGCCGTCCGTTACGCATTTCAAGTTTTGCTTGATGGTTTGGACTGCCCGTTCTGCTTGGCCGTTGGATGCGGACTTGAATGGCGCAGACCTGACATGCTTAATGCCATTGCGGGTATGAACTCGTTGAATTCCGAGCTGGTGAAACATGGTCCATTGTTACTAACAAGGACGTTGGGCAAACCATGAGTGGCGAACATGGCCCTAAGGCTTTCAATGGTGGCAGTGGACGTACATGATGACATTATACATTCAATCCATTTTGAGTAAGCGTCCATTGCTACTAGAAACATCTGCAAAATCTACATGGACCCTGGACCACAGCTTGGAGGGATATGACCACAGGCTCAGTGGGCCCTCCCTGGGTGCATTGTTCAACTGTGAGCAAGTGTTGCATTGGTGTACGCATGACTCCAATTCGGAGTCAATGCCGGGCCACGAGACGTGCGACCTGGCGATAACCTTCATCATGACTATGCCTGGGTGGGTACTGTGTAGGTCGTGTTTAAACATTTCCCTGCCTCTTTTGGGCAAGATAACGCAATTCCCCCATAGGAGGCAATCTGATTGGATGGACAATTCATCCTTGCGTTGGTGAAATGGCTTGATTTCATCTTGCATTTCCCTGGGAACCGCCGACCAGCTCCCATTGAGGATGCAGATTTTTACTAGTGATAGCACGGGGTCTTGGCTGGTCCAGGTCCTGATCTGGCGAGCCGTGACCCATCGCTCTCGAAAGCACCCATTACCAGAAACAAGTCTGCGGGTTGCACCATTTCCACCCTGGTGGTGGGCAATGGCAGCCGACTGAGAGCGTCAGCGCAGTTCTCAGAGCCTGATCTGTGGCAGATTACATTGTCATAAGCAGACAATGTTAGTGCCCATCTCTGTATGCGGGACGACGCATTGGTGTTGATACCTTTGCTTTCTGAGAGCAGTGAGGTAAGCGGTTTGTGGTCGGTTTCGAACTCGAACCGGAGGCGAAATAGATATTGGTGCATTTTCTTAACTCCGTATACACAAGCCAACGCTTCTTTCTCAAACATACTGCAGGCTCTTTCTGCCTTGGATAAACTCCTGGACGCATGTGCAACCGGTTGTAGTTTGCCTGACACATTTGCTTGCTGTAACACACAGCCGACCCCGTACGACGATGCATCACATGCTAGTACTTAACGTTTACATGGGTCATACAATACAAGTAACTTGTTAGAGCAGAGCAGATTTCTGGCCTTATTAAAGGCTGTCTCTTGAGATTTACCCGAAACCCAGTCATCACCCTCGCGTAGCAATAAATGCAAGGGCTCCAGCAGTATGCTCAACTTCGGTAGAAAGTTACCAAAATAGTTGAGGAGTCCCAGGAACAAACACAGCTCCGTCACATTCTGTGGTCTGGGTGCGTTCTTGATGGGCTCTGTCTTGGAGTCTGTGGGTCTGATGCCGTCCAACGCCTTCTTTCTCCCCAGAAATTCACCAGGAAAACACACTTAACATAGAAACATAGAAAATAGGTGCAGGAGCAGGCCATTCAGCCCTTCGAGCCTGCACCGCCATTCAATGAGTTCATGGCTGAACATGAAACTTCAGTACCCACTTCCTGCTTTCTCGCCATACCCCTTGATCCCCCGAGTAGTAAGGACTTCATCTAACTCCCTTTTGAATATATTTAGTGAATTCGCCTCAACTACTTTCTGTGGTAGAGAATTCCACAGGTTCACCACTCTCTGGGTGAAGAAGTTTCTCCTCATCTCGGTCCTAAATGGCTTACCCCTTATCCTCAGACTGTGACCCCTGGTTCTGGACTTCCCCAACATTGGGAACATTCTTCCTGCATCTAACCTGTCTAAACCCGTCAGAATTTTAAACGTTTCTATGAGGTCCCCTCTCATTCTTCTGAATTCCAGTGAATACAAGCCCAGTTGATCCAGTCTTTCTTGATATGTCAGTCCCGCCATCCCGGGAATCAGTCTGGTGAATCTTCGCTGCACTCCCTCAATAGCAAGAATGTCCTTCCTCAAGTTAGGAGACCAAAACTGTACACAATACTCCAGGTGTGGCCTCACCAAGGCCCTGTACAACTGTAGCAACACCTCCCTGCCCCTGTATTCAAATCCCCTCGCTATGAAGGCCAACATGCCATTTGCTTTCTTAACCGCCTGCTGTACCTGCATGCTAACCTTCAATGACTGATGTACCATGACACCCAGGTCTCGTTGCACCTTCCCTTTTCCTAATCTGTCACCATTCAGATAATAGTCTGTCTCTCTGTTTTTACCACCAAAGTGGATAACCTCACATTTATCCACATTATACTTCATCTGCCATGCATTTGCCCACTCACCTAACCTATCCAAGTCACTCTGCAGCCTAATAGCATCCTCCTCGCAGCTCACACTGCCACCCAACTTAGTATCATCCGCAAATTTGGAGATACTGCATTTAATCCCCTCGTCTAAATCATTAATGTACAATGTAAACAGCTGGGGCCCCAGCACAGAACCTTGCGGCACCCCATTAGTCACTGCCTGCCATTCTGAAAAGTACCCGTTTACTCCTACTCTTTGCTTCCTGTCTGACAACCAGTTCTCAATCCACGTCAGCACACTACCCCCAATCCCATGTGCTTTAACTTTGCACATTAATCTCTTGTGTGGGACTTGTCGAAAGCCTTCTGAAAGTCCAAATATACCACATCAACTGGTTCTCCTTTGTCCACTTTACTGGAAACATCCTCAAAAAATTCCAGAAGATTTGTCAAGCATGATTTCCCTTTCACAAATCCATGGACTTGGACCTATCATGTCACCATTTTCCAGATGCACTGCTATGACATCCTTAATAATTGATTCCATCATTTTACCCACTACTGAGGTCAGACTGACTGGTCTATAATTCCCTGTTTTCTCTCTCCCTCCTTTTTTAAAAAGTGGGGTTACATTGGCTACCCTCCACTCCATAGGAACTGATCCAGAGTCAATGGAATGTTGGAAAATGACTGTCAATGCATCCGCTATTTCCAAGGCCACCTCCTTAAGTACTCTGGGATGCAGTCCATCAGGCCCTGGGGATTTATCGGCCTTCAATCCCATCAATTTCCCCAACACAATTTCCCGACTAATAAAGATTTCCCTCAGTTCCCCCTCCTTACTAGACCCTCTGACCCCTTTTATATCCGGAAGGTTGTTTGTATTCTCCTTAGTGAATACCGAACCAAAGTACTTGGAGCGTTTCAGCCTGAGTCCCACTCTGTCCAGTCACTTTAGAACCTCTTCCAGATTGTGCAAGTGTTCGGTGGTGTTGCGACCAGTGATCAAGATGTCGTCTTGGAACACCACGGTGCATGGAACCGATTTCAGCAGACTCTCCATGTTCCTCTGGAAGATGGCCGCAGCCGAGTGAATCCCAAAGGGGCATCTGTGGTACATGAACAGTCCTTTGTGTGTGTGATGCACGTCAACTTCTTTGACGGTTCAGCCAGCTCCTGTGTCATGTAAGCAGAGGTTAGGTCTAGCTTGGTGAACGACTTTCCCCCTGCTAGCGTTGCGAATAAGTCCTCTGCTTTGGATAGTGGGTAGTGGGTACTGGTCCTGTCACGAGACTCGGTTGATCTTCACCTTGTAGTCCCCGCAGATTCTGACCGTCCCATCGCTCTTTAGTACCGGCACGATTTGACTGGCCCACTCGTTGAACTCGACTGGCGATATGATTCCCTCTCATTGAAGTTTGTCCAGATCGATTTCGACTTATCTCGCATCATATATGGGACTGCTTACAAATGGGTATGATTTGGTGGCCATTACAGAAACGTGGTTGCAGGGGGGCCAAGACTGGGAATTAAACATACAGGGGTATCTGACAATTCGGAAAGATAGACAAGAAGGGAAAGGAGGTGGGGTAGCTCTGTTAATAAAGAATGATATCAGGGCAGTTGTGAGAGGCGATATTGGCTCTAATGAACAAAATGTTGAATCATTGTGGGTGGAGATTAGAGATAGTAAGGGGAAAAAGTCACTGGTGGGTGTAGTTTATAGGCCCCCAAATAATAACTTCATGGTGGGGCGGGCAATAATCAAGGGAATAATGGAGGCATGTGAAAATGGAACGGCAGTAATCATGGGGGATTTTAACCTACATATTGATTGGTCAAATCAAATCGCACGGGGTAGCCTTGAGGAGGAATTCATAGAATGCATACGGGATTGTTTCTTCGAACAGTATGTTACAGAACCTACAAGGGAGCAAGCTATCTTAGATCTGGTCCTGTGTAATGAGACAGGAATAATAAACGATCTCCTAGTAAAAGATCCTCTCGGAATGAGTGATCACAGTATGGTTGAATTTGTAATACAGATTGAGGGTGAGGAAGTAGTGTCTCAAACGAGCGTACTATGCTTAAACAAAGGGGACTACAGTGGGATGAGGGCAGAGTTGGCTAAAGTAGACTGGAAACACAGACTAAACGATGGCACAATTGAGAAACAGTGGAGGACTTTAAAGGAGCTCTTTCATAGTGCTCAACAAAAATATATTCCAGTGAAAAAGAAGGGCGGTAAGAGAAGGGATAACCAGCCGTGGATAACCAAGGAAATAAGGGAGAGTATCAAATTAAAAACCAATGAGTATAAGGTAGCCAAGGTTAGTTGGAAACTAGAAGATTGGGAAAATTTTAAACGACAGCAAAGAATGACTAAGAAAGCAATAAAGAAAGGAAAGATAGATTACGAAAGTAAACTTGCGCAAAACATAAAAACAGATAGTAAAAGCTGTACTCGATATATAAAACGGAAGAGAGTGACTAAAGTAAATGTTGGTCCCTTAGAAGATGAGAAGGGGGATTTAATAATGGGAAATGTGGAAATGGCTGAGACCTTAAACAATTATTTTGCTTCGGTCTTCACAGTAGAAGACACAAAAATCATGCCAAAAATTGCTGGTCACGGGAATGTGGGAAGGGAGGACCTTGAGATAATCACGATCACTAGGGGGGTAGTGCTGGATAGGCTAATGGGACTCAAGGTAGACAAGTCCCCTGGTCCTGATGAAATGCATCCCAGGGTATTAAAAGAGATGGCAGAAGTTATAGCAGATGCATTCGTTATAATCTATAAAAATTCTCTGGACTCTGGGGAGGTACCAGCGGATTAGAAAGCAGCTAACGTAAAGCCTCTGTTTAAAAAAGGGGGCAAATAAAAGGCAGGTAACTATAGGCCGGTTAGTTTAACATCTGTAGTGGGGAAAATGCTTGAAGCTATCATTAAGGAAGAAATAGCAGGACATCTAGATAGGAATAGTGCAATCAAGCAGACGCAACATGGATTCATGAAGGGGAAATCATGTTTAACTAATTTACTGGAATTCTTTGAGGATATAACGAGCATGGTGGATAGAGGTGTACCGATGGATGTGGTGTATTTAGATTTCCAAAAGGCATTCGATAAAGTGCCACACAAAAGGTTACTGCAGAAGATAAAGGTACCCGGAGTCAGAGGAAATGTATTAGCATGGATCGAGAATTGGCTGGCTAACAGAAAGCAGAGAGTCGGGATAAATGGATCCTTTTCGGGTTGGAAATCGGTGGTTAGTGGTGTGCCACAGGGATCGGTGCTGGGACCACAACTGTTTACAATATACATAGATGACCTGGAAGAGGGGACAGAGTGTAGTGTAACAAAATTTGCAGATGACACAAAGATTAGTGGGAAAGCGGGTTGTGTAGAGGACACAGAGAGGCTGCAAAGAGATTTAGATAGGTTAAGCGAATGGGCTAAGGTTTGGCAGATGGAATACAATGTCGGAAAATGTGAGGTCATCCACCTTGGGAAAAAAAACAGTGAAAGGGAATATTATTTGAATGGGGAGAAATTACAACATGCTGCGGTGCAGAGGGACCTGGGAGTCCTTGTGCATGAATCCCAAAAAGTTAGTTTGCAGGTGCAGCAGGAAGGCGAATGGAATGTTGGCCTTCATTGCGAGAGGGATGGAGTACAAAAGCAGGGAAGTCCTGCTGCAACTGTAGAGGGTATTAGTGAGGCCGCACCTGGAGTACTGTGTGCAGTTTTGGTCACCTTACTTAAGGAAGGATATACTAGCTTTGGAGGGGGTACAGAGACGATTCACTAGGCTGATTCCGGAGATGAGAGCGTTACCTTATGATGATAGATTGAGCAGTTCAGAAGGATGAGGGGTGATCTTATAGAAACATTTAAAATAATGAAAGGGATAGACAAGATAGAGGCAGAGAGGTTGTTTCCACTGGTCGGGGAGACTAGAACTAGGGCACATTGCCTCAAAATACGGGGGAGACAATTTAAAACCGAGTTGAGAAGGAATTTCTTTTCCCAGAGGGTTGTAAATCTGTGGAATTCTCTGCCCAAGGAAGCAGTTGAGGCTAGCTCATTGAATGTATTCAAATCACAGATAGATAGATTTTTAACCAATAAGGGAATTAAGGGTTACGTGGAGCGGGCGGGTAAGTGGAGCTGAGTCCACGGCCAGATCAGCCATGATCTTGTTGCATGGCAGAGCAGGCTCGAGGGGCTAGATGGCCTACTCCTGTTCCTAATTCTTATGTTCTTTTGTTTGCTCGGGCCTTGTGATGAACGGGCCATGCCCCAACAACAAGATGGATCTGCACTTTGGCGCCTGTGAAGTTGACGATGCCTGACTCAAATAGCGCTGGGAATTTATTTAGCACCGAGGCACACGGGCCGTTATCCACTGAAGACAGTGCTTTGATGTTGTCCCAGTTCCACTGGATCTTGCCTAGCCAGCTCCTGCCGAACAGCGTTGGGCCATCAGTTTGTACAATCGATAGTGGTAAGTCATGCACCATTTCATCATACGATACTTTCACTGCCGCACTGCCGATAACAGATATGAGTTCTTTGGTGTAAGTGCGCAGCATAGTGTGAATCGGGCTCAGTTTTGACCTTTGTGCCTTGTTACTACACAGTTTCTCAAAAGCCTTCTGGCTCATAATCGATTGACTCGCCCCCGTGTCCAATTCCATGGAGGCTGCAATGCCATTTAGTTTAACTTTTAACATTATCGGAGGGCTTTTGGTGGTGAAGGTGGGTACCCCATACATTTCCTCTTCATTCATAGATTGAGTTGCCTCCCCTGCTCGTTCATCGTGATCCGTGGATCGGTCGTCCTCTGCTGACTGCCACGTGGTGAGTCAGAGGTCGCTTGCACATTCGCTGGAGGTGCCCCATTGTTCCACAGCCCTTGCACACATAGTGCTTGAATCGACATTGGTGGGCTCTATGACTGCCCCCACAGCACCAACATGGTATTAATGGATTCGCATTAGCACTCCACAGCGGCCTCTGAGTCACCCTAGGCCTGGCCTTTGCGGTCGTGTGGGCCCTACTATGTACAGTTCTCTGATGGAATGGTGCATGACTTAACACTATGGATTGTACAAGCTGAAGGCATTATTTTATGCACAGTACTTGCCGGTGAGCTTTGATTCTGTGAAGATATCTATTTTGTGTTGTCGCTCGTGGATATGAAGGCCTGGGCTATCGTGATGGCCTTGCTCAGATCTAAGGATTCAGCAGACACTAGTTCGTGGCCAACTCCGAGCGCGAAAAAGTCCCGCAACATTTCCCCCAAAGATCCTGCAAATTCGCAATGTCCCGCAAGGCGTCTTAGGTCGGCGATAAAACTCGCCACGTTCTGGCCCTCGGAGCGATGGTGCATGTAAAAGCGATACCTGGCCATTAAGATGTTCTCCTTTGGCTGGAGGTGTACCCGAGCCAGCGCACACAGCTCTGTGTAAGTCTTGTCCGTTGGTTTGTCTGGGACCAGTAGATTTTTGAGGAGGCCATATACCGACGACCCACATGCGGTGAGGAGAATCGCCCTGCGCTTGGTCTCCATCTCAGCCGTGTCCAGCTCGTTTGCCACGAAGTATTGGTCGAGACGCTCAACGAAGGCTTCCCAATCATTACCCTCAACAAATCTCTAAAGAATACCAACGGCAGCCATTTCCGCGTGAAAGTTCGTGATCTGTAACTTGTCGCCAGTTGTTAAGTTCAGAATAACTCCACGAGACTGTGTTGTAAGTTCAAACCATTGTGACCTTGGTCTCTTTAATATAACTTCAAAGTGAGGAAGCAGCATGATGGGCTGCCTTTTATACTTGCTTGCTCCAGGGTACACAGGTGACCCATAGGTCTCCCACAGGTGTGCTCCCTAGTGGCAAATCTGACACATAGGTTAGGTTTACATACATAACAGGTATGATTTGTGAATATGAAGCCTTTGTGAGTTGCTTTCCCACCATCAGATGTTAGTGAGGAGGATTTTGGGCAGAGGGAACTAAATGAAAAATATCTAGATATGTCTTACAAATTTTTAAAAGATAATTGAGTGCAAATTACAAGATATCAATCCAATATCACGACCATTTTCAACCCTGATCAATTACATAATCGATTATATTTTTAAAAATTAGTTCCTGGGATGTGGGTGCCTGGATTTATTGCCAGCATTTATTGCCCATCTCTAATTGCCCTTGAGAAAGTGGTGGTGAGCCGCCGCCTTGAACTGCTGCAGTTTGTGTGGCTAAGGTACTCCCATAATGCTGTTCGGGAGGGAATTCCAGGATTTTGATGATGAAGGAATGGCGATTATATTTCCAAGTCAGGACTGTGTGTAACTTGGAGTGGAACTTGCAGGTGATGGTCCGCTGCCCTTGTCCCTCAAGGTATTGGAGGTCGGGGGCTTGGGAGGTGCTGTTGAAGTAGCCCTTGTGAATTGCTGCAGTGCATCTTGTAGATGGTACACACTGCAGCCACGTTGCGCCAGTGCTGGAGGGAGTGAATGTTGAAGGTGGTGGATGGGGTGCCGATCAAGCAGCTGCTTTGTCCTGGATGGTGTTGAGCTTCTTGAGTGTTGTTGGAGGCAAGTGCAGAGTATTCCATCACACACTTGACACGCGTCTTGTAGATAGTGGAAAGACTTTGGGGAGTCAGGAGGTGAGACACTCACTGCAGAATACCCAGCCTCTGGGCTGCTCTTGTGGCCAAATATTTGTGTCTGGTCCATTTAAGTTTCTGGACAATGGTAACCCCCAGGATGTTGATGGTGGGGGATTCGGCAATGGTATTGCTGTTGAATGTAAAGGGACAGTTGTTGCACTCTCTCTTGCTGGAGATGGTCATTGCCTAGCACTTGTGTGGCATGAATGTTACTTGCCACTTATCAGCCCAAGCCTGAATGTTGACCAGGTCTTGCTGCATGCGGGTATGGAGTGCTTCATTATCTGAGGACTGCAAATGGAACTGAACACTGTGCAATCATCAGCAAACATCCCCATTTCTCACCTTACAATGGAGAAAAGGTCATTGATGAAGCAGCTGAAGGTGGTTGGCCTTAGGACACTGCCTGAGGAACTCCTGCAGCGATATCCTGGGGCTGAGATGATTGACTTACAAAAAGCACAACAATGTACTAGGTATGACCCAAGCCAGTGGAGAGTTTTCCCCCGATTCCCATTGATGTCAATTTTACTCGGGCTCCTTGAATCCACACTCGGTCAACTGCGGTCTTCATGTCTAGGGCAGTTATTCGCACCTCACCTCTGGAATTTAGCTCTTTTATTCATGTTTGAACCAAGACTGCAATGAGGTCAGGAGCCGAGTGGTCCTGGCGGAACCCAAACTGAGCATCGGTGAGCAGGTTAGAAGAACATAAAAAAAGGGAACAGGAGTAGGCCATACAGCCCCTCAAGCCTGCTCCATCATTCAATAAGATTATGGCTGATCTGATCATGGACTCAGCTCCACTTCCCTGCCCGCTCCCCATATCCCCTGATCCCCTTATCGTTTAAGAAACTGTCTATTTCTGTCTTAAATGTATTCAATGTCCCAGCTTCCACAGCTCTCTGAGGCAGCAAATTCCACAGATTTACAACCCTCTGAGAGAAGAAATGACTCCTCATCTTGTTTTAAATGGGCGGCCCCTTATTCTAAGATCATGCCCCCTAGTTCTAGTCTCCCCCATCAGTGGAAAAATCCTCTCTGCATCTTATGCGTTTCGATAAGATCACCTCTCATTCTTCTGAATTCCAATGAGTAAAGGCCCAAACTACTCAACCTTTCCTCATAAGTCAGCTCCCTCATCTCTGGAATCAACCTAGTGAACCTTCTCTGAACTGCCTTCAAAGCAAGTATATCCTTTCGTACATATGGAAACCAAAACTGCACATAGTATTCCAGGTGTGGCCTCACCAATACCCTGTATAGCTGTAGCAAGACTTCCTTGCTTTTATACTCCATCACCTTTGCAATAAAGGCCAAGATTCCATTGGCCATCCTGATCACTTACTGTAACTGCATACTAACCTTTTGTGTTTCATGCACAAGTACCCCCAGGTCCCGCTGTACTGCAGCACTTTGCAATCTTTCTCCATTTAAATAATAACTTGCTCTTTGATTTTTTCTGCCAAAGTATATGACCTCTCACTTTCCAACATTATACTCCATCTGCCAAATTTTTGTCCACTCACTTCGCCTGTCCATGTCCTTTTGCAGATTTTTTTGTGCCCTCCTCTCACATTGCTTTTCCTCCCATCTTTGTATTGTCAGGAAACTTGGCTACTTTACACTCAGTTCCTTCTTCCAAGTCATTAATATAGATTGTAAATAGTTGGGGTCCCAACACTGATCCCTGTGGCACCCCACTAGTTATTGATTGCCAACCGGAGAATGAACCATTTATCCCGACTCTCTGTTTTCTGTTAGTTAGCCAATCTGCTATCCATGCTAATATATTACCCCCAACTCCGTGAACTTTTATCTTGTGCAGTAACTTTTTATGTAGCACCTTGTCAAGTGCCTTCTGGAAGTCCAAATACACCGCATCCACTGGTTCCCCTTTATCCACCCTGTTTGTTACATCCTCAAAGAATTCAAGCAAATTTGTCAAACATGACTTCCCCTTTGTTATATATGTAAACCTGTAAATACCTCGTGTGGCCACAAGAGGGCTCATCCCCTGGAGTCGCAAGCTATCCCACAATCCCTTGGGAGCACCTGTACTTAAGGAGGCTTCACAGGCTGGAGAGGCAATAAAAGACTAAGGTCACATTTTACTTTGCATTCATCACCTTTGATGGACTCTGAGACATCTGCGGATGTGAAGCTGCAGGCACATCAGACATAACAACTGGCGACGAGATACAGATGACGAACCCAACGATGCAGAGAAGTGGCCATCCTTGATAAATTTTTGGAGGAAGATGATTGGGAAACCTTCGTGGAGCGACTCGATCAATATTTCGTGGCCAACGAGCTGGAAGGAGAAGCGATCGCTGCCAAACGAAGGGCGATTCTCCTTACCGTTTGCGGGGCACCAATGTATTGCCTCATGAAAAATCTGCTCGCTCCAGCGAAACCCACAGAGAAATCATACGATGATTTGTGCACACTGGTCCGGGAGCATCTGAACCCGAAGGAAAGCGTTCTGATGGCGAGATACCGATTCTACACTTACAAAAGGCCTGAAGGCCAGGTGAGCTATTTCTCCAAGCTAGGATGTCTTGCAGGACATTGCAAATTTGAAGGACATTTGGAAACATGCTCAGGGACTTCTTTGTACTTGGCATTGGCCATGAAGTGATACTTCGCAAACTTTTGACAGTAGAGACCCCAACCTTGAGTAAAGCCATAGCGATGGCCCAGGCATTCATTGCCACCAGTGACAACACCAAGCAAATCTCTCAGCACACGAGCGCTGCTACAAGTACTGTGAACAAAGTGATGTTGTTTTCAAATCACAACGTCTCCATTAACACCTTGTTGGCACTGCGGGGGTGATCATCGTTTCCATTCATGCCGCTTGAAAGGGTACGTTTGCAAGGGCTGTGGAACAATAGGACACCTCCAACGAATGTGCAGGCGAGCTGCAAATCCTGCTAATCCTGCAAACTGCCATGTTGTAGAGGAGGACAGATCCACGGCAGATCTCGATGAACCAGAGCCTCAGACCGAGGAGGCAAAGTGATATGGCATACACACATTTACCACAAAGTGTCCCCCGATAATGCTAAAGGTTGAATTAAATAGACACCCGGTGTCAATGGAGCTGGACACGGGCGCGAGCCAGTACATTATGAGTAAAAAGATTTTTGATAAATTGTGGTGCAGCAAGGCCTCAAGGCCAGTCCTGACTCCCATTCGCACTAAACTGAGAACTTACACAAAGGAACTGATTCCCGTAATTGGCAGTGCTACTGTAAATGTCTCCTACGATGGAGCGGTGCACAAATTACCACTCTGGGTGGTACCGGGTGATGGTCCCACGCAGCTCGGCAGGAGCTGGCTGGAAAAGATACGCTGGAACTGGGATGATGTCTGAGCGCTCTCGTCCACTGACGACACTTCATGTGCCCAGGTCTTAAACAAGTTCCCCTTGTCGTTCGAACCAGGCATCGCGAAGTTCCAAGGAACAAAAGTGCAGATCCACCTAATTCCGGGGGGGGCGACCCATCCATCACAAGGCGAGAGCAGTACCATACACGATGAGATCGATTTGGATCGGCTGCAACGAGAGGGCATCATTTCGCCGATCGAATTCAATGAGTGGGCCAGTCCGATTGTTCCAGTCGTCAAAGGAGACGGCACCGTCAGAATCTGTGGTGATTATAAAGTAACTATCAATCGTTTCTCCCTGCAGGATCAATACCCACTACCAAAGGCACACAACCTATTTGCAATGCTGGTGGGAGGAAATACATTCATGAAGCTGGACTTGACCTCAGCCTACATGACGCAGGAGCTGGAGGAATCATCGAAGGGCCTCACCTGCATCAACACGCAAAAAGGTCTCTTCATTTACAACTGATGCCCGTTTGGGATTCGATCAGCCGCGGCGATATTCCAGAGAAACATAGAAAGCTTACTGAAGTCGCACAGTGGTCTTCCAGGACGACATCTTGGTTACAGGTTGGGACATAGTCGAGCACCTGCAGAACCTGGAGGAGGTTCTTAGTCGACTCAACCACGTGGGGCTCAGGTTAAAACGCTCGAAGTGCGTTTTCCTGGTGCCTGAAGTGGAGTTCCTAGGGAGAAGAATTGCAGCGGATGGCATCAGGCCCACCGATTCGAAGACGGAGGCAATCAAGAATGCACTGAGGCGACAGAACGTGATGGAACTGCAGTCGTTTCTAGGACTCCTGCACTACTTTGGTAACTTCTTACCGGGTCTCAGCACACTGTTAGAACCACTGCACTCCTTACTGCGTAAAGGAGGCGAATGAGTATGGGGTAAAAGCCCAAAAAATTTATTTGTAAAAGCTAGAAAATTGTAATTAATATGTCCTTACTATACAATACAAATGCACACGAGGCCCATACTAGAGAAAAGGTCACTCTGTGTTCAATAACCTTTATTTGCCAGCACTGAAGTGGAGAAGATGGGTGGAGCTTCCCCTCTTATACCTGAAAGTCCAGGTTAGGAGTGTCTCACACAATTTCACCTCCTAGTGGTCAGTGTTCTCACGGTGTACAACTTAGGTCAGTTTATACATGGATTACAATGACAGTAGAATACATGACAGTTATGATCAAACAAATTGCTTGTGTTGTATGATCCATGTAAGCGTTTGGTACTAGCATGTGATGCGTCGTCATATGGGGTCGGGTGTGTATTGCAACAAGCTAATGAATCTGGGAAATTGCAACTGGTTGCTTATGCATCCAGAAGTTTGTCTAAGGCTGAGAGAGCCTACAGCATGATTGAAAAAGAAGCATTGGCGTGTGTTTATGGGGTAAAGAAAATGCATCAATATCTGTTTGGGCTCAAATTTGAATTGGAAACTGATCATAAGCCATTGATATCCCTCTTTTCAGAAAGTAAGGGGATAAATACGAATGCATCGGCCCGCATCCTGAGATGGGCGCTCACGTCTGCATACAACTATGCCATCCGCCACAGGCCAGGCACAGAAAACTGTGCTGATGCTCTCAGTAGCCTGCCATTGCCCACTACGGGGGTGGAAATGGTATAGCCCGCAGATTTAGTTATAGTAATGGAAGCATTCGAGAGTGAGCAATCACCCGTTACAGCCTGACAGATTTGAACCTGGATGAGCCAGGACCCCTTACTGTCCTTAGTAAAAAATTGTGTGCTTCACGGGAGCTGGTCCAGTGTCCCATTGGAAATGCAGGAAGAGATAAAGCCGTACCAGCGGCGCAAAGATGAAATGTCGAGACAAGCAGACTGCCTTCTGTGGGGTAATCAGGTCGTGGTCCCCAAGAAGGGCAGAGACACTTTCATCAATGATCTCCAGGCATTGTCATGATGAAAGCGATATCCAGATCCCACATGTGGTGGCCCAGTATCGATGCGGACTTAGAGTCCTGTGTGCACAAATGTAACACATGCTCGCAGTTAAGCAATGCACCCAGGGAGGCGCCACTAAGTTTATGGTCTTGGCCCTCCAAACCGTGGTCCAGGGTCCATGTCGACTATGCAGGCCCGTTTTTGGGTAAAATGTTCCTAGTGGTTGTAGATGCATACTCCAAATGGATTGAATATGAGATAATGTTGGCAAGCATATCCGCAGCCACCACTGAAAGCCTGTGGGCCATGTTTGCCATGTACGGCCTGCCTGATGTCCTTGTGAGTGACAACGGGCCATGTTTCACCAGTGCCGAGTTCAAAGAGTTCATGACCCGTAATGGGATCAAATATGTTACATCTGCCCCGTTCAAACCAGCATCCAATGGTCAGGCAGAGAGAGCAGTGCAAACTATCAAGCAGAGCTTGAAGAGGGTAACTGAAGACTCACTGCAGATTCGCCTATCCTGAGTCCTGCTTAGTTACCGCACGAGATCCCACTCGCTCACTGGGATTCCACCCGCTGAACTGCTCATGAAAAGGGCACTTAAGACAAGGCTCTCGTTAGTCCACCCTGATCTATATGAACAGGTAGAGAGCGGGCGGCTTCAACAAAGTACATATCATGATAGCACAAATGTGTCACGCGAAATTGAAATCAATGGTCCTGTTGAACTATTGACAAGGTCCCAAATGGCTTCCCGGCACTGTTGTGGCCAAAGAGGGGGATAGGGTGTTTTGGGTCAAACTTTCAAATGGACTCATCTACCGGAAACATTTGGACCAAATCAAACTCAGATTCATGGACTATCCAGAGCAACCCACTTTGGACCCTGCCTTCTTTTCCCCCCAACATACACACCAGTGGCAACCGACACCGTGGTTGACCACGAAGCAGAACCCATCACCCGCATCAGCCCAGCAGGATTCACCACAACAGGCAGCCCAGCAAGGCCAGCTGCATAGCAGCCCAGCGAGGGCCCAACAAACGATTCACTAAAACCAGCATTTGCACCGAGACGATCAACCAGGAAAAGAAAGGCCCCAGATCGACTCACCTTGTAAATAGTTACACTGTTGACTTTGGGGGGAGGGGAAGTGTTATTATATATGTAAACCTGTAAATACCTTGTATAGCCACTAAAGGGCTCATCCCCTGGAATCCCAAGGGATCCCACAATCCCTTGGGAGCAACTGTACTTAAGGAGGCCTCACAGGCTGGAGAAGCACTCTGGAGACCTGCAATAAAAGACTAAGGTCACATTTTACTTTGAGCTCACAGTATCTAGTCAGACTCTTTATTCATACATAATACCCTTCATAAATCCATGCTGACTCTGCCTGACCGAATTTTGCTTTTCCAAATGTCCTGCTACTGCTTCTTTAATAATGGACTCCAACATTTTCCCAACTACAGCTATTAGGCTAACTGGTCTATAGTTTTCTGCTTTTTGTCTGCCTCCTTTTTTAAATAGGGGTGTTACATTTACAGTTTTCCAATTGGTGAATAAGTGCCGCTTGATAGTACTGTCGATGACACCGTCCATCACTTTGCTGATTGAAAGTAGACTGATGGGGCGGTCATTTGTCGCATTGGATTTGTCCTGCTTTTTGTGGACAGGACATACCTGGGCAGTTTTCCACATTGTCGGGTAGATGGCAGTGTTGTAGCTGTACTGCAACAGCTTGGCTAGAGGCAGGGCTAGTTCTGGAGCTCAAGTCTTCAGCATGACAGCCGGGATGCTGTTGGGGCCCATTGCCTTTGCTGTATCCAGCGCGCTCGGCCATTTCTTGAAAGTGAATCGAATTGGCTGAAGACTGGCTTTTGTGATGGTGGGCACAAGTCTTCAGTACGACAGCTGGGATGTTGTTGGGGCCCATGTCGTGGGAGATCGGCTAATATATTGGCCCTGAATTTGCTGTTGGAGGTTTCCCGCGGGGAAATGTCTCTGATCCGCAAATAAAATGGCCGCATACCTGGGATCATGTGGGCCAGCCCAACCAATAAAAGAAGGGAATCTCTATTCATGCTTTTGGAGATTCCGTATGTATGGAAACCCCGTAAACATGAATGGGAATACTCCAAAAAATACATGTACACATCAAATTTTAAAAAAATGACATATTTAAAATGACAAGTGCCATTTAATTAAATATTTAAAACAAAAATTTAATTTTTTGAAAAATAAATGGAAATGTTTGAAAGATGTTAAAAATAAACTTACCTTATTGCACAAGTTTTTTAATGTATAAATGATTGAAAAAAAATATTTAAATGTTTTTTTTTAAACTTTTACACTGGTAAAAGCAGGACGGGCATAAGAATTTCACAGGCATTTACTGGGTAGAACTCCCCGCCCATGGAAGCCCTTTTTCCGGGGATGCGAAATTCTTCACAGATCGCAAGTTCTGGGTTTTCTGGCATGCGCTTTGTGCGTGAAACCCAGAATTTGTGGGGGCCGTAGGGGCTGCAAATGATGTGCCATTATTTTTAATCAAGGCGCCCTTTTCCCCCTTTTAGTTAACCATTTTGGAAATCAGTTCACGCTGATTGGAACCTTACAGTTGCTAATTACATTGAAGTCTTTTTTTTGCAAAATTGGCACATTCATTGTGTACATGTTCATATTCCTGCAGTTCCTTTAGCCCTGTGGTGCATGTCATCCACAAGGCCCTACATATGAAGCTTGTAGAATAAGGAGCCTATCTACAACTAAAGGCAAGGCACAAGACAAATAACCCTGGAAATATCACTGCTGAAACAACTTTTCAGATGGCAGTAGCATTCTAGGCACTCGTAGACAAGATGTTCACTCATAGGAGTCTATTTCTGTGAGATCACCTCTCATTCTTCTAAACTCTATCTACTTAATCTCTGCTCATAGGTCAACCCTCTCATTCCAGGAATCAATGCCGCCTATCTTTGTGTTGTCAGCAAACTTTGATATGTGGCTTTCCATGCTGGTTCTCCGATCAGCTGAAAGTTTTCAAGCTGTTCAGTCACCCTATCCTTAATTATAGACTCTAGTAATTTCCTGACAACAGATGTTAGGCAAACTGGTCTATAATTCTCTGTTTTCCCTCTCTCATCTTTCTTAAATAGCGGAGTGACATGTGCAATTTTACAATCTAAAGGAATAGTTCCTGAATCAAGAGAACTTTGGAAGGTTGTAGTTAGGGGCTAGGGCATCTGCAATGTTCTCACCTACTTCCTTTAAAACTCTGATTCAATATTAGTTTCCTTGGGATCTCCGGCATGCTACCTTCTTCCTCGACTGTAAATACTGATGCAAAGTAATTAGTCAACATGTCCGTCATTTCCTTATTTTCATTCACAATATCACCATTATTAGCCCACATTGCACCGGACCATCCCCTTTTTCCTAATATAATTGTAAAAAAAAATTATGTTGATTTTGATATTCCTTTCAAGTTTCTTTTCATATTTTTTGTAGCTCTTACTATTGTTACCTCTTGCCCTTTTAACTCTCCCAGTTGCCAGGATCTCTGCTAAGTTTTGCATTTTTGTACACTTTTTCTTTTAGTTTTATGTTGTCCCTTACCTCGTCAGTTGTCCATGGCTATTTTTTTTTGGCAAGTACAGCTCATGTCCCTTAAGGGTATAATCTGGTTCCGTATCATATTAATTTAATCAGAACTAGCCACACCTCTCGCCAAGCTGTTCCAGTATAACTACAACACTGGCATCGATCCAACAAAGTGGAAAATTGCCCTGGTATGTCTTGTCCACAAATAGCAGGACAAATCCAATTTGGCCAATTACCGCCCTAGCAGCCTACACTCAATCATCAGCAAGGTGATGGAAGGTCCTGTCGACAGTGCGATCAAGTGGCACTTATTCACCTCTAACCTGCTCACTGAAGCTCAGTTTGGGTTCCACCAGGACCACTCGGCTCGGGGGCCCAAGTTTCGAGCCGCGCCTAGAACGGAGCAGTTCCGACCTGGACGCCCGTTTTTCGCGCCACAAAGTGCGCCTAAAAAAACCCTCCAGATTCTCCACCTCCCTGCAGGTCCTCTGGCCCTCGACGCGGCGCAGCAGGAGCTGTAGGGGGCGGAGCCAGGTCCCTGCGCTGAAAACAGTGCTGGGAACTCTGCACATGCGCGCTACAGTGCAGTAGCTCCAGGCGCCGAACTGTGTGGGAGGGGCCCGAAGCACGCAGCCACTAGCCCTGGCCCAATGGCCTCACTGGGGCTGCGTGAATAAGGCTCCTCCCACGGCCAGCTCCTGCTTCCTCCCGACCCGACTCGACTCCTGCTTCCCGCCCCCGGACCGGACCGGACCGGACCCGACACCTGCTCCCCCCACCCCCCCGCCCCCGGACCAGACCCGACACCCGCTCCTCCCCCCCGCCCCCGGACCGGACCCGGCACCCGTTCCCCCCCCGCCCCCGGACCGGACCCGACACCCGCTCCTCCCCCCCGCCCCCGGACCGGACCCGGCACCCGTTCCCCCCCCGCCCCCGGACCGGACCCGACACCCGCTCCTCCCCCCCGCCCCCGGACCGGACCCGACACCCGCTCCCCCCCCCCCCCCGGCCCCCAGACCGGACCCGACTCCCGCTCCCCCCCCCCCCCCCCGCCCCCGGACCGGACCCGACACCCGTTCCCCCCCCCCGCCCCCGCCCCCGCCCACGGACCGGACCGGACCCGACACCCGCTCCCCCGCCCCCGGACCGGACCCGACACCCGCTTCCCCCCCACCCCACGGACCGGACCCGACACCCGCTCCCCCCCCCCCCCCCGCCCCCGGACCGGACCCGACACCCGCTTCCCCCCCACCCCACGGACCGAACCCAACACCCGCTCCCGCCCCCACCCCCCAGCCCCGGACTGGACCCGACAGCCGCTCCCCCCCCCCGCCCCCGGACCGGACCCGGCACCCGCTCCCCCCGCCCCCGGACTGGACCGGACCCGACACCCGCTCCCCCCCCCGCCCCCGGACCGGTCCCGACACCCGCTCCCCCCCCCGCCCCCGCCCCCGGACCGGACCCGACACCCGCTCCCCCCCCCCCCCCCGCCTCCGGACCGGACCCGACACCCGCTTCCCCCCCACCCCACGGACCGAACCCAACACCCGCTCCCGCCCCCACCCCCCAGCCCCGGACTGGACCCGACAGCCGCTCCCGTCCCCGCCCCCGGACCGGACCCGACACCTGCTCCCCGTCCCCGCCCTGCCTCCGGACCGGACCCGGCACCCGACACCTGCTCCCCCCGCCCCGGACCGGACCCGACACCCGCTCCCCTTCCCCCCCCCACCCCGGACCGGACCCGGCACCCGCTCCCCTTCCCCCCCCCACCCCGGACCGGACCCGGCACCCGCTCCCCTTCCCCCCCCCACCCCGGACCGGACCCGGCACCCGCTCCCCCCCCGCCCCCGGACCGGACCCGACACCCGCTCCCCCCCCCCCCACCACCGCCCCCGGATTGGATCCAACCTGATCTCCCTTCCCCCGATCTGACCTCCCCCTCCCTCCCTCACCCCCTCCCTCCCTCACCCCCTCCCTCCCCCCGATCCGAACCGAACCGACCTCCCTCCCACCACCCCCCCGACCCGACCCAACGCCACCTACCTGTAAATCTGGTGCTGGGGACGTGCCCTGCCCGAAGTCTCAGGCCCGGCCCGTTCAGCCTCCCTCCCCTTTCTCTTTCCCCCCCACCCCTCCCCAATCTCCTTCCCCCCCACCCCCCCCAATCTCCTTCCCCCCCACCCCCCCCAATCTCCTTCCCCCCCACCCCCCCCAATCTCCTTCCCCCCCAATCTCCTTCCCCCCCAATCTCCTTCCCCCCCAATCTCCTTCCCCCCCAATCTCCTTCCCCCCCAATCTCCTTCCCCCCCAATCTCCTTTCCCCCCAATCTCCTTTCCCCCCATCTCCTTTCTCCCCAATCTCCTTTCCCCCATCTCCTTTCTCCCCTTAATCCCCTTCTCCCCCCCTTCTCCGCCCCTCCCCCTTCTCCCCCTCCCCTTCCTCCCCCATCCCTCCCCCTTCTCCCCTTCCCTCCCCCTTCTCCCCTTCCCTCCCCCTTCCTTCCCTCTGCTCCCCCCCTCTCTCCCTCTACCCCCCTCCTCCCCCTCCCCTCGCTGTCAGAAACACAGACACTGACAGACAGAGAATGAGAGACACACAGACAGACAGAGAGATAGAGACACACTGAGGGGGGCATCCCAGCATGCTGTTGGATGGCTCCCGGTGCTGCAGTCACTAAGTAGAAAATGTTTTATTTATTGATTTTTTGAAAAAAAAATTATTTCTTATTAATTTTTTTTGATTGATTTATTGGTTGATTTATTGATGTATTTATCATTTATTATTGATGATGGCTCTTTATTTGTAAAACTGAAGTGTTTAATGTTTGTAAACTTCCCTTTAAACACCCCCCCACCATTCCCTATGCCTGATTTGTAACCTACGCCTGATTTTCTAAAGTGTAGACAAGGTTTTTTCGAGCGTACAAAAATCTTCACTTACTCCATTCTAAGTTTGAAAACAGGCGTAAGTGGCCGGACACGCTCATTTTTGAAAAAAAAATTCTGTTCCAAAGTGAAACTGTTCTAACTGACTAGAACTGGAGCAAACTAAATGACGAGAATTACGATTTCTAAGATACTCCGTTCTACACCAGTTGCTCCTAAAAATCAGGAGCAAATCATGTGGAAACTTGGGGCCCTCATTACAGCCTTGGTCCAAACATGGACAAAAGTGCTGAATTCCAGAGGTGAGGTGAGAGTGACTGCCCTTGACATCAAGGCTGCAGTTGACCGAGTGTGGAATCAAGGAGCCCAATAAAATTTAAGTCAATGGGAATCAGGTGGAAAATTCTCCACTGGCTGGAGTCATAGTTAGCATAAAGAAAGATGGCTGTGGTTGTTGGAGGTCAATTAACTCAGCCCCAGGACATCGCTTGAGGAGTTCCTCAGGGCAGTGTCCTAAGCCCAACCATCTTCAGCTGCTTTATCAATGAGCTTCCCTCCATCATCATAAGATCAGAAGTGGGGATGTTCACTGATGATTGCAACTTCTCAGAAAATGAAGCAGTCCATGCCATCATGCAGCAAGACCTGGACGGCGTTCAGGCTTGGGCTGCCAAGTGGCAAGTAACATTTGCGCCACACAAGTGCCAGGCTCCATCTCCAATAAGCGAGAGTCTAACCACCTCCCTTTGATATGCAACAGCATTACTATCACCGAATCCCCCACCATCAACTTCCTGGTATCACCATTGACCAGAAGCTTAACTGCCAGCTATATAAATACTGTGGCTACAAGAGCGGGTCAAAGGCTGGGTATTTTGTGGCAAGTGTCTCACCACCTGACTCCCATCTACAAGGCACAAATCAGGAATGTGATGGAATACTCTCCACTTGCCTGGATGAGTGCAACTTCAACAACACTTAAGAAGCTCGATACAATCCAGGACAAAGCAGCCCACTTGATTGGCACCACATCCAATTTCTTTAACCTTCATTCGCACCATGGCTGCAGTGTGTACCTTCTACAAGATGCATTGCAGCAACTCTCCACGTCTTTTTCGGCAGCACCTTCCAAACCGGTGACCTCTACCACCTAGAAGGACAAGGATTGCCCTCCAAGTTACACACCATCCTGACATGGAAATATATCGCTGTTCCTTCATTGTCACTGGGCAAAAATCCTGGAACTCCCTCCAGGCACTGTGGGAGTACCTTCCCCATAAGGACTGCAGCGGTTCAAGAGGGTGGCTCACCACCACCTTTTCAAGGGAAATTAGGAATGGACAATAAATGCTGGGCTTGCCAGCGACACCGACATCCCGGTGATATTCGCTCCCACCTCCTGCAACATCGCCGGGCATCAACAATGGCAGCTGGAGAAGGCGTTGTCGCCTCGCTTGGCCGCTTGGGAGCGATATTTATTCCTCTCCACAGTCTGGTGCCTCGTGATATGTTTTGACGCCACGATTCCTCAGCCTTGCACTCTCTTAGAGTGGGGCTGTTATGCACATAGCGCAGGTCCCGTGGCCCCATAGAGATAGCATGAGGTTGATTCAAACCACATTGGCCCTTTCCTTTAAGCGAGGAAAGGTGCCTCTAAAGACGGCAGCGGTGCACGGAACTTTAGCGCTCTAAGGGAAGTGATAGTGCTTGATTTAGCGCTCCACTTCCCTCTTGTAGCGCTAAAGTGGAAGTTTCTGGGAGCAAAAATTATTTTTCGGCTGGCGATACTTTGCACCCCCTGAAAAGTTAGTGCCCCCAATTCCTAGCCCTTAATTCTTAAACACCAAGGCTACGCATCCTCTTCTACCATTTTCCCTATCCTGTAGACCTTATTACCTGGTATATTTAGATCCCAGATCTCACCATCTGGCAGCAATGTCTCAGTAATGGCTGCCATCTCATTCCTTCCAAGTTGAAATAGCGCCTGCAGTTCATTCAAATTATTCCTTATACTCTGTGCGTTTGTATAAAGAACACTTATTTGGGCCACACACTCTAACCTGTCCTTCAGTTCTATTGGGCCCAAGTTTCGGGCTGCGCCGCGTTTTTCGCGCCACAAAGTGCGCCTAAAAAAAACTCACCTATTCTCCGGCTCCCTGCAGGTCCTCTGGAGCTGGGCGCGGTGCAGCATGAGCTGTGAGGAGCGGAGCCAGGTCCCTGTGCTGAAAACAGTGCCGGGACCTCTGCACATGCGCGCTACAGTGGAGAATTAGTTGTGAGTCATTTAGAGAGTAAAATTAAAGAAAATTTGGGACAGGGAATATAAATAGGTATTATCAATTTATTTATGCTAAATAGATCTCATATATTGGAATCATTTAGTAAATAGCTTTTACACAGTGAAGTTATTTAATGATATTGTTGGGGCCTATCAAACTGACTGGTACAGAGAGGGCAGACTACAGTGATTAGAGAGTATAGAGTAGAGAGATTATTAAAATTAGATTATTAAAATTAGATTATTAAAATTATTAAAATTAGTGAAAGTAATTATTGATAGTGATTATGGGGCCTAGGTTTTTCCTGCCTTTAATTGCAACTGCTCACACACAGGTTACTGAAAGGATCAATCGAAGAGGTGGCACAGTAATGCGTAGACGGAGGAGGAGACTGTATAGCCAACGAACGTACTTGGAGAAGCAATCCTACCTGAACTTGTCTGAAAATGCTTGTCTTAGGAGGCTGCGATTCCGGAAGGAGGTCATCGATGAGATATGTCAACTTGTCAAGGGTGATCTGCAGCCTTCCAGCACCATCAGAACCGCACTGTCCGTTGAGATGAAGGTTACTGCTGCCCTAGCCTTTTACGCATCGGGATCTTTTCAGGCTTCAGCTGGCGACATCTGCCATATCTCAGCACGCTACACACTGCTGCATTCGACAGGTGACTGAAGCCCTTTACGATCGAAGGATGGACTTCATAAGCTTTCCAATGACCAGGGAGGCACAGACCGAGAGGGCTTTGGGTTTCTCGAGAATAGCAAACTTCCCCAAGGTGCAGGGAGCAATAGACTGTACGCACATTGCCCTGAAAGCACCCTTAAACAACGCGGAGGTGTTTCGTAACAGAAAGGGGTTCCATTCACTAAATGTGTAGCTTGTTGTTGACCACAATCAAACAATTCTGACAGTAAATGCTACATTTCCTGGTAGCATCCATGATGCGTACATCTTACGTGAAAGTGCTATCCCTGACCTGTTTGTCAATCAGCCAGAAGGTCACGGTTGGATGCTGGGGGATAAAGGATATGGCCTTGCCATTTGGCTCATGACCCCTCTGCGTCATCCTGTCACTGAAGCACAGAAACGGTATAATGAAAATCACATAGCGACTCGCAATATCATTGCAAAGACAATTGGAGTCCTAAAGCAACACTTCAGATGCCTGGATCATTCCGGAGGCAGCCTCCAGTACCACCCTGACCAGGTCGCAGAGTTTATTGTGGAGTGTTGCATGCTGCATAACCTAGCTATAAAGAGAGGATAAATAATGCCAGATCATGCTGCAGGTCCACCTCCAGAAGGAGATGAGACAGAAGAGGCAACAGGCGGGAGAGGACGTGGGCGAGGACATAGGGGAGCTTAATCAGCCTGGCGATCTAGCACCGGTATCACCACACCCTTCCCGAAGACCAGTAGCCAGTGGCAGTTACACGGCCGCTAAGTTTTTGCATCAGCAGCTCATTATTGAACGCTTCGCATGAACTATTATTGTTGATATTCAAACGTTCAATTACAGTTACGGTTAATCAAAAGTTTCATTTCCGTGAGGAAACAGAATAAACAAACAAATATGCATGAATAACTGTACGTTGTAAGTAACTAAGAGAGAAGGTACAAAAGTTGTAGAAAATGTTTTTCTTTATTAAGAAACATTTTTTTTTAAGAACTAATGAACAACACCCTCCCTCCAACCCCCCACCCCCACACCAACCCACCCTTCCCTCAAAATCCCCAAAACATTAGAAGAAGAAGAAATTAAACATTTAAGTTTTCAAGAACAAGTGGCCATTTCAGTCATGATAACAAGTGGCCATTTCAGTCATGATAACAAGTGACCATTTCAGTCATGACAACAAGTGACCATTTCAGTCATGACAACAAGTGACCATTTCAGTCATGACAACAAGTGACCATTTCAGTCATGACAACAAATGACCATTTCAGTCATGATAACAAGTGACCATTTCAGTCATGACAACAAATGACCATTTCAGTCATGACAACAAATGACCATTTCAGTCATGACAACAAATGACCATTTCAGTCATGACAACAAATGACCATTTCAGTCATGATAACAAGTGATCATTTAAGTCATGCTAACAAGTGACCTTCTCAGTCATGATAACAAGTGACCATTTCAGTCATGCTAACAAGTGACCATTTCAGTGATGACAACAAGTGACCATTTCAGAAAGAATGGAAAGTGAACAGTAAAGTAATGAAAACAAGTGAACATTTAATATTGAATAGAAGTGCCCAATTTAGTAACAATAACAAGAGAATAATAAAGTGATAATAACAAGTGAACATTTTTGAAACAAGTGAACTATTGAGAAGCACACCCCCCTCCTTACCTGCGGCCATGTTTCCCTCCAGATCCTGTCCCACCCCGTGTTCGCACCCCACCCGCCCGTTTTGGTCTACACAGACCGACACCAAGACGTCGTGCAGAGTGGGACGGCCAGACTTCTTGCTGTGGTGGAGGTAACGGAGCGGAAGCAGAAGCCTCAGGCTCTACTTCCGAGTCAGGAGGAGCTGTGTCCTCCATGCTTGCTTGTGTGCTTGGGGTCTCGCTGCGAGTGGACACGACACCTTGGGGTGCAGCGCCGTGTCTAGCCAGCAACGCGTGCCATAGGGCATTTGTTGCGGCTGTCTGCTCCCTGATCGCCTCCAACGTCTCCCGAGCAGTCTGTGACTGCTCAGAAGACCAGCTGGAGAAACGTGAGTAGAACTCGCTCCAGGTTGTGGAGAACTGGCTCCAATTGGCTGAGAAACCCGAGAAATCCTGGATAAGGTCACGACCGATCGTGACCGTCTCCCTGCACAGGGAAAGTAAGCTCTCCGTCTGGTCCTCCGTGGCAGGCGAGTGCATATCATGCTGACCGGACCGCCATGGGGTCGGCGTGTGCAATGCCACGCGCCTTGGCGTCACCACCTGCACACTGCTTGGTCCCGGTGCCTCATCTGTCTCAAAAGAGATGGCCACAGGTTGTTCCCCACCCCACAAAAAAAATCTCCTGTTCTTCCTCCTCCTCCTCCTCCTCCTCCTCCTGCTCACGCACAGCGGCAGCAGGAGTCTGCACTGGCTCCTCCTCTGGTTCTTCCTCCTGGGAGTTTCCTGATTTTTCAGTGGACGTGTCCGTTGATTCCAGTAGTACTTGTTGACCTTTGAAAGACAAATGGAAGTTATAAACAATGTTTAACAATGCAAATCAATTCATCTCAATTTTTCAAGAACTCAAAACATTGCCATTAGCCCATATACACAAGCGCTCACCAGGCCTAACATGACCTCATTTGAAGATCAATAGTACATCTCAATCATATAACTCAATTATATATCAAATTAAAGTATCATTGCATAGGATTACCCGCATAATAAATATTTACTATTGATTCACACATTATACAATGCACAGTTCTCATTACTCACGTGACTCTAGGGTGGGTTCGGCCACACCACGGGTTGTGACCGAACGGCTTTCTGGCCCCACCAAGGCCACTGCAAGCTCCTCGTAGGCGTTGAGCGACTGCAGTATGGCACAGCCCCCGCCCGTCCTGCGTTACTCTCGCTGGTTGATGGATATCTTCTTCTGTAATAAATAAGGTAACATTGCACGGCATAAGCAGATGGATTTGGCAATAAACATTTAGGACTGACAGATTTATGAGTTCAGTTACAAGTTTGCACTACATTGTATAGTAATAAGATATTTCATACTGTAACATTCAAATTTATGTTGCAGTGCATAAATGTAATCATAATTTAATCCTAATTTAGTTACTTAGTCATGCTTAAAGATTACGAGATAACATTGCAGATTAGAATTTCCATACATCATTAAATAATAAATATGGATGATTTCAAATTTAAATTTCAACGTACTCTTGCAGCCGCCAGTGGACTGTTCCATCTTTTGCAGCACTGGTCCCTGGTCCGGTGTCCGGGCTTCATTAGATGCCGACGTACCACGTCGGCAATCTCTGCCCACATCCTCCAATATGCACAAGGTGGAGGTTTCCCATGCCCACCCCATGTCAGATCCGCTCACCTCACGCTAACACTGTTCAAGGGCCTCATTGGCCTCCTCGCTGAAGGGCTTGGCCCTTTGCCTTTCTACAGATCCCTCCATTCTTTAAATTTATCTGATTTAAGGCTTGGTCAAAATACCTGCTTCCTTTCTCCTCTCCCTCTCTCTCTCTCTCCCAAACCCACACAGAGCTTCTGAGCATGTGTGAAGATCCTTGACCTCTCAAAACACAGGAAGGAGCATCAACCTGAAAAAAAAATCAACCTGCACATGCGCAGTAATGCGTTGCTAGGAAAGCTTTTTTTTTCATTCACTTCCATTTTCTTTGACCGATCGTGAGATCGCCGAGAAATCACATCGCCCATTTGACATCCCTGGGCTAAGGCTGAGTGGAAAATTGCAAAAAAAAAAAGGCCTTGAGCCGGCGATCAGTACGGGCGATACGTCCCGCATCGCTGGAACAAGACCCATTTTTTTCAGCCTTAGCCACCAAGTGCAAAGTCTAGTCCATTATTTATACTACCTTTTCCACCCCCTCCCCCACCCCATTTGATAGTTTAAAGTCCTTGTGACCGCCCTATTTATCCTTTCCGCTAGGACCCTGGTCCGAGCCTGTTCCATTCTGTCCTAATACTGGTGCCCGTTCCCTCCTGTCCCAATACTGGTGCCAGTGTCCCATTGAATGGAACTCTTTTCCCACACCATGCCTTCAGCCACATGTTCATCTTCCTAATCTGCTTATCACTATGCCAATTTGCACGTGGCTTGGGTAATAATCCAGATTTTATAACTCCTGAGTCCTGTTCTTCAATTTAACTCCTAGCTCCTGGTACTCTCCAAATAGGACCTCTTGCCTACTCTTTCCTATATTGTTGGTCTCAACATGGACTACAACGACTGGATCCTCCTGCTCCCTTTCCAATATCCTTTCATGCCGGTTTGAGATGTCCCCCACCCTGGCACCAGGTTGGTAACATACCATGTGGGACTCTCGATCCTGCTTACAAAGGATGCTATCTGTCCTCCTAATTATTGAATCCCCTACAGCTACCACATTATGCTCCCCTGCTCCCCCCCCCCTCCCACTCCCAACACACACACTCCTGCTCCTCCTCCCCCTTTGGACAGTCTCCCTATTCGAAGATGCTATGGTCATCATTCTGGTTGTCCTTCCAACAGTCTTTATCTTTATCCTCACAGGTAGCAAGTACATTGCGCCTGTTGCATAAGATCAGTTTCTGCAGATCCTCGTTCTCTATCTCACCTGGGTTGAATTACTCTGTATATTATTGGCCATATCAACCCCATTCTGATCCTGCACCTCTCTGAGGTGTGATTGAGGTCTGGAGCAAACTGTCCAGATACTTCTCCCCCTCCCTTGTACATATGAACATAAGAAATAGGAGCAGGAGTAGGCCACCTGGCCCCTCGAGCCTGCTCTGCCATTTAATACGATCATGGCTGATCCGATCATAGGCTCAGGTCCACTTCCCTCCCCGCTCCTCAAAACCCTTTATTCCTTTATCGCTCAAAAAACTGTCTATCTCTGTCTTAAATTTATTCAATGACCCAGCTTCCACAGCTCTCTGAAGCAGCAAATTCCACACATTTATAACCCTCTGAGAGAAGAAATTCCTCCTCATCTCAGTTTTAAATGGGTGGCCTCTTATTCTAAGATCATGCCCCCTAGTTCTAGTCTCCCCTATCAGTGGAAACATCCTCTCTCAGCCACCTTGTCAAGCCCCCTCATAATCTTATACGTTTCGATAAGATCACCTCTCATTCTTCTGAATTCCAATAAGTAGAGACCCAACCTACTCAACCTTTCCTCATAAGTCAACCCCCTCATCCCTGGAATCAACCTAGTGAACCTTCTCCGAACTGCCTCCAGAGCAAGTTATATCCTTTTATAAATATGGAAACCAAAACTGTACGCAGTATTCCAGGTGTGGCCTCACCAATACCCTGTATAACTGTAGCAAGACTTCCCTGCTTTTAGACTCCAGCTTCTTTGCAATAAAGGTCAAGATTCCATTGGCCTTCCTGATCACTTGCGGTACCTGCATACTAACATTTTGTGTTTCATGCAACAGGACCCCCAGGTCCTGCTGTACTGCAGCACTTTGCAATTTTTCGACATTTAAATAATAACTTGCTGTTTGATTTTTTTCCAACATTTTCCTCACATTTTCCAACATTATACTCCATCTGCCAAATTTTTGCCCACTCACTTAGCCTGTCTATGCTCTTTTGCTGATTTTTTGAGTCCTCCTCACACATTGCTTTTCCTCCCATCTTTGTATCATCAGCAAACTTGGCTACATTACATTCGGTCCCTTCTTCCAAGTCATTAATATAGATTGTAAATAGTTGGGGTCCCAACACTGATCCCTGTGGCACCCCACTAGTTACTGATTGCCAACCCGAGAATGAACCATTTATCTTCACTCTCTGTTTTCTGTTAGTTAGCCAATCCTCTATCCATGCTAATATATTACCCCCAACCCCGTGAACTTTTATCTTGTGCAGTAACCTTTTATGTGGCACCTTGTCAGATGCTTTCTGGAAGTCCAAATACACCACATCCACTGGTTCCCCTTTATCCACCCTGTTCGTTACATCCTCAAAGAATTCCAGCAAATTTGTCAAACATGACTTCCCCTTCATAAATCCATGCTAACTCTGCCTGACTGAATTTTGCTTTTCCAAATGTCCTGTTACTGCTTCTTTAATAATGGACTCCAATATTTTCCCAACCACAGATGTTAGGCTAACTGGTCTATAGTTTCCTGCTTTCTGTCTGCCTCCTTTTTTAAATAGGGGCGTTACATTTGCAGTTTTCCAATCTGCTGGGACCTCCCCAGAATCCAAGAAATTTTGGTAAATTACAACCAATGCATCCACAATCCCTGCCGCTACTTCTCTTAAGACCCTAGGATGCAAGCCATCAGGTCCAGGGGATTTATCTGCCTTTAGTCCCATTATCTTACTGAGTACCAACTCCTTAGTGATTATGATTATGTTAAGTTCCTCCCCCCTCCATAGCCCCTTGACTATCCACTCTAGTGATATTTTTAGTGACCCCTACATTAAAGACTGATACAAAATATTTGTTCAGAGTTTCTGCCATCTCCATGTTCCCCATCACTAATTCCCTGGTCTCATCCTCTAAGGGACTAACATTTACTTTAGCCACTCTTTTCCTTTTGATATACCTGTAGAAACTCTTGCTATCTGTTTTTATATTTCGTGCTGGTTTACTTTCCCTTTCTTAATCATTTTTTTAGTCATTCTTTGCTGGCTTTTAAAAGCTTCCCAATCTTCTGTCCCCCCACTAGTTTTGGCCACATTGTAGGCCCAAGTTTCGGGTGGAGTTGAAAATGGCGCACCCTCCGTGCGGTGCGCCAACTTGTTAGACTAAAAACCGCGCCGAAAACTAACCTTGTAATTCTCCCTGCTCCAGGAACCTTGGCCTGGCGTAGCAAAAGCTGTGGGGGGGCGGAGCTAGGGCCGTGCCGGCTCAACACAGCTGGTAGGGGGCGGGGCCTGGGCCAGGGCTCAGCGTGCTTCTGAGTGCCGGCAGCGTTGCACATGCGCGTTGGAGCGTGCGCGCATGCGCAATGGCTTAGCAGGGCATTTTTCCCCCAGTCTAATTGTCTTTGAATTATATCTAAAAGAGCAGGCAGGGAGACTCAAGCTGCAAAATGGTGTCCTTGTACTGACCTACACTTTTAAGGTCAGGTGTTGGACTTAACAGTCGAATGCAGAGACCCATTGGATATTGGTGGAACTGCACTGAAGCGGTTAGCTATATTTTTACTTCAATGAAATTGGCTTCCTTAACCCAGATTATTCATGGATCCACATTTTTTGGAGGGTGGGAGGTGGGGGGGGGGGGGGGGGGGGTTCCAATGCCATTGCTCCAATGCCGAGCCTGGAGTGTGTATACTGCAGAGTGTAGGTGATAGAGGGAGACCCCTATATTTACAGTCAGTTCCACTCCTGTACATGTCCATTAGTGAGAAACCTTGTTCTTAGCGTGTTTGCATTGGGGGAAGTTGAGATATTTGTGTGCGACTTCAATTTGTGGAAGTTTCTTTGTCAGGCGATTTCCTGAAATGGAAGTTGGATAAATTGCATTTGCGATAAATAGATATTTCTTCAAACCTGGCATTGAAACAGTTAAGACTGCAGAATATTTGGGTCACATCAGGAGTAATCTAGTTTGAGCCCAGATAAATTTCTGGCAGATGGTGCAATGTAAACATTGGACCTGATGGTTCAGTTATTTCCCACTGCCAAAGATTTCCTTCATATATACTCGTATGAAAACTCGTTCTTTAATATGCAGGAGAATACTGTGACTGCAACAAGATAATGCAGACTATGTAGATCTTTCTTTGCTCGTCAAAGGAAATGCCATTCAGATTGAAGGTTTTCAGAATTGCATATTACAGTAATCATTTGTTAAGCCTCTGTCCAGCCTCCCTCCCTCCCTCCCGTTCAGCCCCCTCCCCCACCCCCCGCGTTCAGCCTCCCATTCAGCCTCCCCCCACCGCGTTCAGCTTCCCCCCTCCCTCCTGTTCAGCCCCTCCCTTCCTCCCCCCTCCATCCCCTCCCTCCTCCTCCACCCTCCTCCTCCCTCTCTCTCCCTCCTCCTCCTCCTTCCACCCCCTCTCTCCTCCCCCTCTCCCTCCCCCATCTACCCCCTCTACCCCACCCCTCACTGTCAGAAACACAGAGAGACACTGACAGAGACACTGACAGAAACACAAAGAGAGACACTGACAGAAACACAAAGAGAGACATGGACAGAAACACCTTTCCTTCACATAAAGGTAGGACTTCTATATTTTATTTGTTATTGATTGCTTGCTTATTACTTTGGTCTTGGTGCTTTATGCAGGGTTTCTTCTATTTTTTATTTGTTAATTAATTGCTTATTACTTTTTGTGCTTCGTTTAGTGCTTGGTGCTTTAAATGTACTTATGCTTCTTTAATATTGTTGTGAAGGTGTTTAATGCTTTGGAAAATCCTCTAACTTCCCCCCTCCCCCCCCCCCCCCCCCCCCCCATTGATGTTGATGTGTCTGCCTCAGCCGGGAGCCTATACTTGTTTATTTATAAAAAGAGAAACAGCTGACCTCACTCAGCAGATATAAGGCAAGATATCATCGCAAGAGGTTTTAGGCCATTTTAAGTGCTGTGTTTAATGCTTTAGTCCTTTGTGTTTAATGCTTCCCACCCCCTGTCTCTGGCTGTGCACTGAACTTAACTCTAGGTAAGGTTTTTCAGAACTTACAAAAGTGGATACTTACTCTGTTCTAAGTTAGTTTGGAGTAAGTTTTCATTGCCTAAACTTGCAAAACAGGCCTAAGTGGCTGGAAAAAAACTGAACTAAAACGAAATGAAACTAACTCACTAGAACTGGAGCAAACTAAATGCCGAGAATTGCCATTTCTAAGATACTCCAAACTAAACTAGTCCACCTGAAACTTGGGCCATAATGCCCTTGTTTTTAACTTCTTCAGTTAGCCACGGATGGCTGTCTTTTCTTTTACACCCATTCCCCTCACTGGAATATATTTTTCTTGAGAGTTATGAAATATCGCCTTAAATGTGCACCACTGTTCTTCAACTGTCCTACACTATAATCTATTTTCGCAGTTCACTTTAGCCAACTCTGCCCTCATACCTGTAAAGTCCTTACTCTACAGTATGAAACCACATGAGGCACATTCTGGGGACAAGGTCACTCTGTGACCTTAACTCTTTATTCACAGGACTCCAAAGACGATGACCCTGCGTGGGACCTCCCTTTTTATACCTGTGTGATCAGGTAAGGAGTGTCTCCTATAAGTTCACCCCTTGTGGTCAAGGTGTGCATCTAGGTTGAGTGTATACAGTAATACAGTGGTGTTACATTGTGGTTACATACATGACAATACCTTTGTAGTCTCCTTTAGTTAAGCTTAGCACGCTGGTTTGAGATCCAACTTTCTCGCCCTCCATCTGAATTTGAAATTCAATCATGCTATGATCACTCATTCCAAGGGGATCCTTTACTAGGAGATTGTTTATTAATCCTGTCTCATTACACAGGACCAGATCTAAGATAGCCTGCCCCCCTGGTTGGTTCCGTTACATACTTTTCAAGGAGCCCGTCCGTTATGCACTCTATGAACTCTTCCTCAAGGCTACCCTGACCAATTTGATTTGTCCAATCAATATGGAGGTTAAAATCACCCAGGAATATTGCTGTTCCCTTTTTACAAGCCGCCACTATTTCTTAGTTTATACTCTGACCAACAGATTTGCTACTGTTAGACTACGCCCACCAGTGAGTTTTTCCCTTAGTATTCTTTATCTCCACCCAAACTGTTTCAACATCCTGATCGTTTCCCACTATTGAAGTGATTCCATCTTTTATCAACAGAGCTACCCCACCTCCTTTTCCTTTCTGTCTGTGCTTCTGAATTGTCAAGTACCCCTGAATGTTTAGTTCCCAGTATTGGTCACCTTGCAACCATGTCTCTGTTATGGCTATCAGATCATACCCATTTGTAACTATTTGTGCCAACATCTCATCTAATTTGTTACGAATGCTGCGAGCTTTCAGATAAAGAGCTTTTAAATGTGTTTTCTTACGATTTTCTCCTGCTATGGCCCCAGTTTCTGATACACTCTTATGTTTATAGATTCTGTCCCTTTCTGTCATGCTTTGGTTTTAATTTCCCCCAATGCTACCCTGCTCTATTGCCTTCACCTTGTTCTTTGAACTTTTAGGTTTCTGCTCACCTGAACCCTCCCCCCCCCATTAATTAGTTTAAAGCTCTCTCTGCAGCCCTAGTTATTCACTTCGCCAGGACCCTAGCCCCAGCACGTTCAACTTGAAGTCCGTCCCGACGGAACAGCTCCCTCTTAGCCCAGTACTGGTGCCAGTGCCCCAGGAACCAAAATCCGTTCTCCCACACCAGTCTTTGAGCCACGAGTTTAGCTATGTAAATTTGCTCGTGGCTCGGATAGTAATCCAGAGATTATTACCTTTGTGGTTCTGCTTTTTAATTTGGCCCCTAGCTGCTCATAATCCCTTAGCAGAACGTTCTTGTCTGTCCTATCTATGTCGTTAGAACCTTTGTGGACCACGTCAACTGGATCTACCCCCTCCCACTCCAAGTTCCTCTCCAGCCCTGAGGAGATGAACTTAGGTACTGCACTGCAGAGCCAGCCTAGAGCTTGTGCTCAAGTCTCTGGAATGGGACTAGAAAGAACCCATATAACTCGAGCATTGCAGCTGAAGCACCATCTGTGTATGGATTGAACAGGAAACACTTCATTTTGTGTGTTAGGACATTCCAAAGTGCTTTACAATCAATGAAGTACTTTTGAAGCATAGTCACTGTTGCAGTGTAGGAAACACGGCAGCCATTTTGCACACATTATGGCCCCACACGCAACAATGTGATGATGACAAGATAATCTGTTTCAGCAGTGTTGATTGAGGGATCAATTTTGGCCGGGCCACTGGGGAGAACTCCTCTGCTCTTCAGCTTAGTGCCATGGGATCATTTACATCCACCTGAGAGAAAAGACAGGACCTTGGTTTAACATTTCATCCAAAAGACTGCATCTCTGACACAGCTGAAGTGCAGAAGGAATACATTGAATTTGTGATGCCAAAGCTCTGAGATATGGTTCCTTCCCAGGTCAGCGCCTATTATACTGGCACAATAACATATAGAAGCCTCCTCACAAGGTCAGCAATATAGAATGGGACATAGTATGATCAAAAAATGTGCCCTACTGCCACACTCTGAATTTTACTGCTCCATTGACTCCTGGTGTAACCTTGTGCCGATACTCATCGCATGAACAAATAATAAAAGAAAATGATAGACTCTTTCGAGTCTCATTTTTTTGTCATCTGTTGTGATTGTCTACGGTAGTAGTAGTAATTTAAGACCACTAGGTGGCAAGAAAATCTGTAGCCTTAAATGAATTGGTAAAACAACATTGTCAGCATATATCATGGTAGCTCTACATTCCTGCTTTCAAGATTGTTGAGTAGAAAATCACAGTAAAGCTGTAATATTGCCCTTGTTAAATGCCAGCTATTCAATCTCTATGCATTATTATCTGCAACAATAACTCAGTTGCAAAATGAAGCAGGGTCTTGAGAATTTATCTTAGTGCTAGTATTTATTTTGATGGTTCTCAGTAATTTCTAACAGTTAAAATAAAAATCAATGGTTAAGACGGCAGTAAAATAGTAATGTATTGAGCTAAGGAGCTGATTTGAAAATAATTCCTGGTCTGTGTTGCTAGTTGATCTCAGCAAGATTGGTGTTGAGTGTTACAATTCTCTAGAAAGCAGAAACATTGGTTAGGGCTTCCATTCCTCATCACTGTCCAAAGACACCTGCTGAAAGTGTGCTGTATGGATGGCAGAAAGCACAGGTTGGATATGATGGCCCCATTCACTGTTGGATAACCTGGAAACACTCACCAGCGGGGAGTCATTGGATGAAAGAAAGTATGTACATTGTGTATTAGAGGACTTGAGAATACAAGGACAAACAAAATATAAGCGGAATGTTGTTTGTGCCAGATCTAAGGCAGGTAAATGGAGTTGAGGTACAGATCAGCTGTGATCTAATTGAATGGCAGAACAAGCTCGAGGAGCTAAATAGACTATTCCTATTCCTATGTTCCTATGTTTTAAGGACAGTAGATGTAGAGTGTGTGGGTGTAAGCAGAAGAAGGTGTATTGAAGAGACTGGAAAAAATATTTGTACAGCAGGGAAGGGAAGGATTGGAAATGTTGGGGGAAAAGGTGTGGTGTTGCTTTCAGAGTAAGAGGGAAGTGGACCTGAGTCCATGATTGGATCAGCCATGATCATATTAAATGGCGGAGCAGGCTCGAGGAGCTGCATGGCCTACTCCTTATGTTCTAATGTGAAGAGGAGTCTTACTTTGGCAGTCCTGGTAAGGTCATTACATTTTTCTGGTACTGCAGCCAGGACCTGGGAATGTTGCTGGCACTGACCTACTGATCACCTTTCTCCATGTCTGCTGGTTTATTTACTTTGGCATTTATCTGCCATCTAAGGGAAGCAGAAGTTGCTTCCTGACCCTGACTTATTCAATAAGCACCTCCACAGCAGTATCCAAACATGGGGTGCCTTGGCTGCCAATATTATTCTTGCTGCTCTAGAAAGGCAGTTTCTGCACACCATCAATGAAAACTCTACCTCCCTTAAAGAAGTGTAGACTTGCTTTGAGAAGTGGCAGGCCGGCAAGATTCCTGCCCTCTCAAATGGCAAGCTGCTTACAAGCAGTGTGATTAGTGCTAGCAGTTTACCACTCAAACTTAAATGTGAAATAATTACAAAATTTGATTGAGCCTCCAGCCAATGTCAGCGGATGGGTAGAGTGGATGCCTGGCCCACTTCCCACGTGATGTGCATGAACATTGATCCTAATGCTTCTTAATGGATGCAGGCAGGACCAGATGGCCTCCTAAGGTGCAGATTAAGAAGGACAAATAGTAAAAGCAATGATGAAAAAAGCTGTGGCATAGCAGTGCCAGGATGGTAAAGATTAATTTCAAAATGCAAAAATAATATTGAAAAATAGCCAAGAATTTCTAGAAGAGCTCTGGAAGGCAACATTTGATGTTTCAATGCTACAAAGAGAAACAAATTCTATCGAAAATAATTAGGTCCCACAGAGACAGGCAACTAATTAAGATTACTCTGAAGTAAGTAATTCTGAGGTAAGTAGTCGTTTTGGATTCATGTGGCATTATCTGATATAGTAGAATTTCAGAATTAAACCCTTGGGGATTCAAACACCTTGTAACAATCTAAAGCAAAATACTGCAGATGCTGAAAATCTGACATATAACAAAAATGCTGGAAACATTCAGCAGGTATCTGTGGAGAGAAACAGAATTAACGTTTCAGGTCGATGATTTCATCAGAACTGGAAGATGTTAAAGATTAAGGGGGTCTAAATTTGGTGCCGCTGTTTGTGAGGCGGTGTCATCGCCCGAGTGCTGATTTTACCGCTAGGCATTAGGTGCTGGCTCAAACTGCCAAATTCAGATTTTACGCTCAAAGATGAGAGAGCAGCATTAAAAGTGGTGTTGCACATTCATCCTCGGATGGGAGCTCAGGAGGCCTACTGAATTTCGCATTGGGCGGCTGCCACCATGCTCGCTGAAAAACGGGAAGAAAGGGGAAGAAAGAAAAAAAACTCAAACTTCTCCGACCCACACACAAACTTCCCCACTGTTACAACTAATGAAAAAAATGAAGAGATAAAGATAAAAAAAAACTTACCTTGCTCTCTGGCTGATTCCGCCCAAGTTCCGCTGTTTAACCACCACTTTTTTCAGACTGTACGGCCAGTTTGCCAGTACAGCAGCCGTACAAAGCAAATATCGCTACAGAGGCTTCAAAGAGACATTGTACGCTGGATGATGTCACCATGTGGGTGGCTTTAACTGTCGCAGCGTTGCCTCTTGGCACTTCTGCCAAGCAGCCGACTGAATTTCAGCCGGGACGTGGACGCGGCTTAACGACGGCGGTCGGCCTTTGCCGCCCATTTACCGCCTACCGCTGGTGGTAGGTGTCCACAATCCAATTTCAACCTCTAACAGTTTTTAAGCAAGTACAGAGCCAGGGGAAATGGGTGAGGCAGGAAAGAACAAAGGGGAAAGGTCTGTGATAGGGTGGAGGGCAGGAGTAATTACATGATAAAAGGGCGTGGTAATGGAACATGTAAAGAAACAAAAGATGGATCCAGAGGAAGAGTGAATGGTTACAACAGCATAGTAGAGGGCAGGAGCATGGAGAATCTGTCCAAGACGAGAAGGCTCCAGTGGCTATGGAATGTGATGGAGAAATAATCACCTTGTGAGATTCTGACTTTAAAAAATGCACACCAGGTAGCTATTACGATGAAGGGTGGGTGAGACTGTATGACATTTATGGGCAACACAGTAGAATAGGCAGCAGGCTCAGCAATTTAACTATTTCATCTCTGAACAAATCATTCAGACTTCAAAAGAGATTTCAAATTCCATCCTTAAAATAAACTTCAGTAGATTGTAGATCAATTGATCAAAATAAAATCAGTGCATTCATCGTTTATTTTTCAATGTTTTTCTACTCCTCATAGGCTTTACAATAATATATACGAGTAGACTTTAATTCTCTACCTGAAAGTATGTCTTATGTAAAGATTTATTTTAATTGTTTTTCATCATTTTGGTGCTACATATAACAACTTGCATATGTATAGCATATTTAATATAAAAAATATTTCAAGGGATTATGCAGATAGGCAAAATGAAAAGAAGTTAGAAGGGGTGATCAAACCCTTGGTCAAAGAGTTGGGTTTTGAGGAGGTTTTTAAAGATAGCGACAGATGTGGAAAGAGAGAGGGAGTTCCAAAGAGCAGGATCAAAGCAGCTCTGTCCCAACAGTAGGCAAAGGGAGGGCTGTCTGGGGGCTGCACAGAAAGCTGGAGGCAGAGGAACAGAGGGCTAGACTTTCCACTAGGGGGCCATCGCCCCCAAAAATGGGCGATGTTCCAGTGATGTGGGAAGTCTCGGCCTTGCTGATCGCTGGCACATCGCCCATTTTTTTTTGTGGTTTTCCACTCGGCCTTACCCCGGCGATGTCAAATGGGCGATGTGATTTTTCGGCGATCTCACGATTGCCCATCTAAAATGGAAGTGAAAAAAGAAAAAGCTTCCCTAGCAACGCTAGTGTGCGCATGTGTGGGTTTTTTTTTGTGTTTTTTTTGCCGAGTTTTGAGAGGTCAGGGGTCATCACACATGCTCAGAAGCAGAGGGAGTGTCAGAGAGAGAGAGAGAGAGGGAGAGAGGAAAAGAAGTGTTGTGATTATCAGCTCAGCTTGTGTTTGTAGATTTACCGTTTTATTTAAATTTTTCAAAGATTAACCATTTGTAAACTATTATTTACCACTGAAAGTTACCCTAACCCTATAATAGAAACCAAAATATATTGTGTAAAATAATAATTTTACAAAATAAGATAATGGAGGCCGATTTGGACCGTAAAAGGGCTAAGCCCTTTAGTGAGGAGGCGAACGAGGCTCTAGTGAACATTGTGAGCGGCAGGTGGGCGGGGCTTAACACGGGGTGGGCAGGGGAAACCTCCACCCCGTGCATACCGTCGCATACGGCAGAGATTGCCGACGTGGTGACGTCAACGTCCAATGAAGTGCGGACTCCGGACCAGTGCCGCAAAGGATGGAACAGCTTGCTGTCAGCAGCCAGAGTAAGTTGCATTTTATATTTAAAATTATACATATTTTATATTTAAATGATGTTTGGAAATTTAAATTGGAATATTCAATGTCATTTTGTTTTAGTATTAATTAATTAAATTATGAAATAATTTATGCATCCTAAGACTAAGTTGAATTTTATATTGTGGAATATTGTTCATATTGTTCCTGTTCAATGCAAGGTTCTAATCGAACATTGAATTACGTCAATCTGAGATGTTTATTACCAAGTCAATTAGCTTATGCCATGCAATGTTATCTTATCATTTTCAGAAGAAGATTTCACTAAATAGAGCCGAGCAAAGGAGGACAGGCGGTGGCTCGGCTCAGATCCAAACATTAAGTGAATACGAGAAACTTGCAGTGGCCCTAGTGGGGCCTGACAGCTGTTTGGTCACAACCCGTAGTGTGGCCGAACCCACTTTCGAGTCTCGTGAGTAATGGGAACTGTGCAATGTATCCAATATTATCAAATACATCTTTAAAATATCTTAGTTACTCTTGTAATGTCCTTCAATGATAATGCTTTATGATAATGCTTTATGACTTTTGAGGTATTCATGATTCACGAATGAGGTCATGTCAGCTCTGGTGAACCATTGTGCATATGGGGTATTGAAAATTAGTCTTATGTATTGGGTTATTGAAAAAGTCTTATGTATTGATATGTATGTTTAATAATAATGTCCTATTAAGTTGGATTTAAATGTTTATAAATGTTTAGAAATGTAATTTGTATTTTTAAGGTCAAGTGTCGTTGGAATCAGAACCAGGGACATCAACGAGCATGCAGGAGGAAGAGGAAGAACATGTGCAAACTGTAGACGAAGAGCAGGAGGTGGAGGAGGTGTTGGAAGAGGAGGAGGAGGAAGATGACCTTGTTTTTGTGGGGGGGGGGGGGGGGTGGTGAACAACCTGCGGCCATCTCAATTGAGTTGGAAGAGACACCGGGACCAAATGGTGTACAGGTGGTGACGCCAAGGCGTGAAATTTTGCCAACGCCGACCCCACGGAAGTCGGGTCAGCGGGGTGGGCAATCGCCTACCATGGAGGGCCAGACGGAGAGCTTGCTAACCCTGTGCAGGGAAACAGTCGCAATCGGTCGTGACATTATTCAGGGTTTTGCGGTTTTCTCCGCAAACTGGAACCAGTTCTCCGCAAGTTGGAGCAAGTTCTCCGAGAACTGAAGCCAGTTTCCGACAACCTGGAGCGCGTTCTTCTCCAACTGGTCTTCCAAGCAATCACAGACAGCACGGGAGAGGTTGGAGGCAATTCATGAGCAGACCGCCGCAGCCAATGCCCTTCTGCATGCGTTGTTGGCTGCACACGGCACTGCACCCCAAGGTATCGTGTCAGCTCGCAGTGAGACCCCGAGCACACAAGCGAGTACGGAGGACACCGTTCCTCTGGACTCGGAAGTCGAGCCTCAGGCTTCAACTTCCTCTCCTTCACCTCCACCACGGCAGGAAGCCTTGCCATCCCACACTGCACAACGTCTTGGTATTGGCCAGCGTAGACCAAAACAGGCGGGTGGAGTAAGAACACGGGGCATGAAAGGACCTGGAGGGAAACATGGCCGCAGGTAGGTTGGGAGGGTTTGTTTAGCAATGTTTACTTGTTTAATTTTTGAATAGTTATTGTAAATTGTTATTGTTATGGTTGTCTTAATGTTAATTGTTATTGTTATCGTTGTGTTTAATTCATTGGGATTTGAAGGGAAGGGTGGGTTTGGGGCGGGGAGGGGGAGGGGGGTGGGTGGAGGGAGGGTGTTAGTTTTTAAAAGTTAGTTTTCTTTTTTGTTAATAAAAACCTTTAATTCAACAAATTTTTTGTACCTTCTATCTTAGATACATTAGTTAACAAATTTACAGTTGTTCATCCTTATTTGTTTATTCTCTTACTGTAGCAGTGCTTTCCTTAAACTTTACTTCAAGTAACCATAATGCCGATGATAGGCCAGTACAGGCAAGGCAACAATGAGAACCCCACCCAAATGAAACTTTTGATTAACCATAACTGTAAATGAACATTTGAAAATCCACAATGATAATTCATGCAAAGCGTTCATTAATTAGCTGTTGACGCAAAAGCTTAGCTGCCGTGTAACTGCCCCAGGCTACTGGTCTTCGGGAGGGGAGTGGTGGTCCCGGTGCGAGATCGCCAGGCTGATTGCCCTCCCCTATGTCCTCGCCTGCGTCCTCTTCCGCCTCTTCCTCCTCTTCATCCTCGCCGGCTGGTCCTTCTGTCTCCCCTCCTTCTGGAGATTGACCTGCAGCCCGGTCTGGCATTACTTGTCCTCTTCTTATAGCTAGGTTATACAGCATGCAACACACCACAATAAACTCTGCGACCTGGTCAGGGTGGTACTGGAGGCTGCCACCAGAGTGGTCCAGGCATCTGAAGCGCTGCTTTAGGATTCCAATTGTCTTTTCAACGATGTTGCGAGTCGCCATGTGACTTTCATTATGTCGTTTCTGTACTTCAGTGACGGGATTATGCAGAGGGATCATCAGCCAAATGGCAAGGCCATATCCTTTATCCCCAGCATCCAACCGTGACCTTCTGGCTGATTGACAAACAGGTCAGGGATAGCACTTTCACGTAGGATGTGCGCATCATGGCTGCTACCAGGAAATGTAGCATTTACTGTCAGAATTATTTGATTGTGGTCAACAACAAGCTGCACATTTAGTGAGTGGAACCTCTTTCTGTTACAAAACACCTCCGCATTCTTTAAGAGTGCTTTCAGGGCAATGTGCGTGCAGTCTATTGCTCCCTGCACCTTGGGAAAGTCTGCTATTCTCGAGAAACCCAAAGCCCTCTCGGTCTGTGCCTCTCTGGTCATTGGGAAGCTTATGAAGTCCATCCTGCGCGCGTAAAGGGCTTCAGTCACCTGTCGAATGCAGCAGTGTGTAGCGTGTGAGAGATATGGCAGATGTCACCAGCTGAAGCCTGAAAAGATCCCGATGCATAGAAGGCTAGGGCAACAGTAACCTTCATCTCAATGGGCAGTGCAGTTCTGATGGTACTGGAAGGCTGCAGATCACCCTTGATGAGTTGACGTATCTCATCGGTGACCTCCTTCCGGAATCGCAGCCTCCTAAGACAAGCATTTTCAGACAAGTTCAGGTAAGATTGCTTTTCCAAGTACCTTCGTTGGCTATACAGTCTCCTCCTCTGTCTTCGTCTCCCTCTACGCATTACTGTGCCACCTCTTCGATTGATCCTTTCAGTAACCAGTGTGTGAGCAGTTGCAATTAAAGGCAGGGAAAGCATAGGCCCCATATCACTATCAATAATTCCTTTCACTAATTTAATATAATCTCTCTACTCTATACTCTCTAATCACTGTACTCTGTACTCTCTGCACTTTCTACGCTGTATACCAGTCAGTTTGATAGGCCCCAACAATATCAGTAAATTATTTCACTATGTAAAAGCTATTTACAAAATAATTTCAATATGTAAAACCTATTTACAAAATAACCTGATAATACCTCTTTATATTCCCTGTTCCAATATTCTGAGTACAATTATCTTTAAATTAACTCTCTAAATAACTCACAACTATTTAGCTCCTTGCTCCTTCTTTTCTGCTGCCTCCACCTTTCCTCCACCTTTCCTCCGAACTTCAAAATGGCGCCCGTAGTGCCCATTTCCTTCTGTTAAGCCCAGTAAAAGCAACTATTTCTCAGCACTCTTTTGGGCCTTGCATCGGCCCAGCGAAGTGCATGCTAGGTGCCGAAACTTGGAATGGGCCTTGTGTGGGCGATCATTTGGACGATCATCTCGCCGATCAAAGTGGAAACTTAGGCACCTGTTTTTCCGGCGATATTTCTGGCCTAGTTTCCAACTTTTGCTCAAAATGGGTGATAGAGGTCCATTTTGGACGATAGCTGGGCCATAGGTGGGCGATGTGAAGTGGAAGTCTCGCCCAGAATGTTTTGGAGGAGTTATAGGGCTGGTGGAGATTGCAGAGATAGGGTGGGACAAGGCTATGGAGGGATTTATAGACGAGAACAAGGATTTTAAAGTAATGTGTTGAGGGACTGAGAGCTAGTGGTCTGTGTAGGTCAGCAAGGATGGGGTGAAGGATGAATGGGACCTAGTATAGGATAGGAAATGTACGGTGGAGTTTTGGCCAAGTTAGAGTTTATAAAGGGTGGAGGATGGGAGGCCAGCTAGGTGATCATTAGAGAATTGAGTATGGACAGTTTCAGTAGCAGAGTGGCTGAGGTAGTGGCAGAGGTGGATAATGTGGAGGTGGAAGTAAGTGGTCTTAGTGATGGATAGTGTCATGTATCTTACATTATTATATATAACTGTATCCTAACATGCTATACATGACTGTAATAAGATATGATCTGTAATCCCCAGCATACCTTACCACCAGGGGTGCACTTGCAAGAGACAGGTATATAAGGACAGGTCTCAGGCAAGTGCGGCATTCCAGAGCTGTGAAATAAAGGTGCAGGTCCAGAGTGACCTTGACTTCACTACATGCCTCGTGTGAATCTGTACTGAGGGGACAGAACTTTACAGTGGCGACGAGTTACGGGATTACAGAATCCATAGAATGGCAAACAACGGATCAGATGAAAAGTACAATGCTGCAGACAATTAGGAGGACTTTATAGAAAGGCTCCAGCAAAGCTTTGTACCCAAAAACTGGTTAGGAGACGATAAAGCAGACAAGAGAAGAGCCCATCTCTTGACCAGCTGTGGCTCGAAAACATACGCTTTAATGAAGGATCTGCTGGCACCCGAGAAACCAGCAAGCAAGTCGATTGAAGAATTGAGCACACCGGTAAGAGACCACCTGAAGCCAGCGAGCAGCTTACACATGGCCAGACACAGGTTCTACAACTACAGACGCTGTGTGGGCCAGAGCATACCCGACTTCGTGGCAGAACTTCGGAGGTTGGCTAGTTTATGTGAGTTCTCCGATGAACTGAGGAGATAAATGCTGAGAGACTTTTTCATTGAAGGAATAGGCCACGCAGGCATATTCCAAAAGCTCATAGAGACCAAGAACCTGACCTTAGAGGTAGCAGCACTGGTTGCACAGACATTCTTGGTAGGGGAAGAAGAAACGAGGTTGAGTTACAATGCAGGTACGATAACTAACAAAATATCGGAAGAAGAAGTTCACAGCATTAAACAAGCTGCTACCCCCACACACAGACAAAAGCTGGAGAGCAGGCCCTCGACAGCAGGCAGTGGCGCCAGAAGCCATCAAGGGCCACAGGAACGGCCGTTCACACCTCATCAACCCAAAATGTGAGCAATCAACTACAAACTGAGAGAAGCTCAAGAGAGATCAGCCAGACGCAGCTCATTCTTTGCAAGCAGTCTGTGCTGGAGGTGTGGGGGTGGGCACTCATCAAGGGGATGTTGATTTCAGCAGGCTGTTTGCAGGAACTGTGAATATACAGGGCATTTCGCCCGCATGTGCAAAAAAATGGCAGCTCGGCTGGTATACGAATCGGATGGGTCGGAAAGCGGACCAGAAGACGGTGGGGACAGTACCCGGGACACCGATGTACAGCGGGTCAACATGATCAATGGCCACTGCTCTTACAACAGGACGCCTCCTATAATGATGAGGGTCCTACTCAACGGGATACCTGTCAACATGGAGCTGGATACGGGAGCGAGTCAATCTCTCATGGGCGCTCAACAATTTGAACAACTGTGGCCGCATAAAAGAGACAGACCAAAACTCACAAGGGTCGACACCAAACTATGGACCTATACCAAAGAAATCGTACCAGTCCTCGGCAGCGCCATGCTCTCTGTCACACACAAAGGGACAGTGAACCGACTTCCCCTGTGGATTGTCCCCGGAGACCCCCCAGCACTGCTGGGGAGAAGCTGGCTGGCAAAACTAAACTGGAAATGGGATGATGTCCATGCCATGTCATTAGAGGAACGGACCTCCTGCTCAACAGTTATAAAGCGATTTGAACATCTCTTTCAGCCAGGTGTGGGCACTTTCAAAGGGGCCAAAGTCAAAATCTACATCACACAGGATGCTAGACCGGTCCATCACAAGGCCAGAGCTGTGCCCTATGTGATGAGGGAAAAGATTGAACACGAACTAGACAGGCTTCTGCGGGAAGGAATTTAGCGACTGGGCAAGTCCCATCATCCCAGTCATGAAGCCTGATGGATCCGTACGAATCTGTGGGGACTACAAATCTACCATAAACAGAGTCTCCCGACAGGACCAGTACCCGCTGCCCAGAGCGGAGGACTTATTTGCCACATTGGCTGGAGGTAAACTTTTCTCAAAATTAGACCTCACATCTGCGTATATGACGCAAGAATTGACCAAGAAATCCAAGCTACCCTCCACCATCAACACACATCGAGGCCTTTTCATGTACAATCGATGCCCATTCGGCATCAGGTCGGCAGCTGCCATATTCCAGCGCAACATGGAGAGTCTGCTCAAGTCCATCCCGGGGAGGGTTGTATTTCAAGACGACATACTTATCACGGGCAGGGACACCGACTCCCATCTCCGTAATTTGGAAGAAGTACTAAAGCGGTTGGATCGGGTAGGCCTACGAGTCAAGAAATCCAAGTGCCTGTTTCTCGCACCCGAGGTTGAATTTTTGGGCAGAAGGATTGCTGCTGATGGAATCCGCCTGACAGAGTCCAAAACAGAAGCAATTCGCCTGGCACCCAGGCCCCGGAATGTCTCAGAACTGCGCGCCTTTCTCGGGCTACTCAATTACTTTGGGAACTTTATGCAGAACTTAAGCATGCTGCTGGAGCCTCTCCATGTGCTACTCAGGAAGAGGTGCGATTGGTTTTGGGGGGACACCCAGGAGCGCGCCTTCAATAAGGCACGCAATCTTCTGTGTTCCAACAGTGTTTTGACTTTCTTTGATCCAGGTAAAAAGCTAGTTCTCACATGCGATGCATCAGCATATGGGGTCGGGTGCATTTTGCAACATGTCAATAGTGCGGGCAAATTACAACCTATAGCTTATGCCTCCAGGTCACTTTCACGGGCGGAGCGCGGGTACGGAATGGTAGAGAAGGAGGCGCTCGCGTGCATGTACGGTGTCAAAAAGATGCACCAATACCTTTTCGGGGCCAAGTTCGCGTTTGAAACTGACCACAAGCCCCTCACGTCCCTCCTATCCGAGAGCAAGGCAATAAACGCCAACGCCTCGGCGTGAATTCAACGGTGGGCACTCATGCTGGCGTCCTACGACTATACCATAAGGAACAAAGCAGGCACAGACAACTGTGCCGATGCGCTCAGCAGGCTACCCCTGGCGACCACGGAAGGGTCTGACGAACAGGACTGTGAGATAGTCATGGCAATCAATGGCTTTGAGTCCACAGGTTCGCCCACGACGGCTCGCCAAATCAGAGCCTGGACGGCCAGCGACCCCACGTTATCCTTAGTAAAAAGATGTGTCCTAACCAGTGACTGGGCAGAGGCTCGCGATGCCTGCCCCGAGGAAGTAAAACCCTTTCACTATCACTACAAGCAGACTGCCTGATGTGGGGCAGCCGAGTAGTCATGCCTCTGCGAGGCAGAGAGGCATTTGTCCGGGAGCTCCACCGCGAGCACCCGGGGATCGTTCTCATGAAGGCCATAGCCAGATCCCACATCTGGTGGCCTGGTATTGATGCGGACTTGGAGCTCTGCATCCGAAGGTGCACCATTTGTGCCCAACTCAGCAATGCCCCCAGGGAGGCTTCCCTGAGCCCCTGGCCCTGGCCTACCAAACCATGGTCGTGGGTGCATGTTGACTATGCGGGCCCATTCATGGGCAAAATGTTCCTCGTAGTTGTAAATGCATTTTCAAAAGTGGATCGAATGCACCATTTTAAACTCGAGCACAACCTCCATCACTGTGGAGAGCCTCGCAACCATGTTTGCAATGCACGGAATCCCTGACATATTGGTCAGTGACAATGGTCCATGCTTCACCAGCGCAGAATTCCAAGATTTTATAATTGACTACGGCATAAATCACGTCAAGACGGCACCGTTCAAGCCGGCCTCCAACGGCCAGACGGAGAGAGCAGTGCAAATCATTAAACAAGGCATGCTTAAAATCCAAGGTCCCACGCTGCAGGGTCGCCTGTCGCGACTGCTGCTGGCATACAGGTCTCGTCCGCACTCACTAACTGGGATCCCCCCGCGCAACTGTTGATGAAAAGGACTTTAAAAACATGGCTCTCATTAATCCTCCCAGACATGCACGAAATCGTTGAGGCAAAGTACCGTAAGCTGACTGAGTACCATGACAGAAATTCGAGAGGGAGATGGAATGAGATAGGGGACAAAGTGTTTGTACTAAACTATGGCAGGGGTCCCAAATGGCTTGCAGGGACAGTAACGGGCAAGGAAGGAAACAGGCTACTAGTAGTACAAATGGACAATGGCAAAACCTGCCGGAGGCATGTAGACCAAGTCAAAAGCAGATTTACCAACAACACTGCGGAACCAGAGGCAGACTGCAATGTGGAACTCGCACCACACCTGGTGGACAGACAGAGGGAACAAACTAAGGAAAGGGAAATCCCAACAGACAGCCCAGGCGAGTCAACAACAATCACACCAATCGAAACAGACAGCCCAGGTGAGATACCAGCAACCACACCCAAAGAAAAACAGACACCAAGGCAAACAACTGAACCACAACTCAGACGCTCCACGCGAGAGCGTAGACCACCTGAGAGACTGAACCTATAAAGACAATAAGACCTTGGGGGAGGGTGATGTCATGTATCTTACATTATTATATATAACTGTATCCTAACATGCTATATATGACTGTAATAAGATATGACCTGTAACCACCAGCATACCTTACCACCAGGGGTGCACTTGCAAGAGACAGGTATATAAGGACAGGTCTCAGGCAAGTGCAGCATTCCAGAGCTGTGAAATAAAGGTGCAGGTCCAGAGTGACCTTGACTTCACTACATGCCTCGTGTGAATCTGTACTGAGGGGACAGGACTTTACAGATAGGTCTTGGAGTTTAAAGCTACACTGACTTTTTTTAGCATATAGTTACAGTTATAGCATAGTTTCAGATACCCTTTAGTCCCAAGATATCCATAATTCTGACGTTCTACTATAATAATGTCATGATCAAGCTGGTGGTTTGATTGTCAGCAATGGAACATAATGGAATCACTGTAGATTAATTGCCCTGAATACCAAACTGAGACTCATAGTAAGTGTGATGGATAATTCTGCTGGTCAAAATTATAACTGCCAGAAAATTGAACACCAGAATGGCCTGCCATCTTTATAAAACTATCTGAGACGGGTCACTTAAGATTATAACAGGGACTTAGTTAAAAGTCCAAATGGTATCACATTGCATGTGACAGGCCCAACACACTCTCAATCATAGCACACTTCTGCACAGCCATTTTGAATTTTGTGCATATTGTTCTTGGGAGTGTATTATATGACAACATACTTGGGTTGGAAGCTCTATTACTGGAAAGCATAGCTTAGCAATTTTAAATAGTCACTAAGTTTCCTTTGCAAAATTCTTGAAAACTTTTAGTGCTAAGATTTAAATAAAAGGGGACAAAAGGAGAAAAAGGGATTGCAGTGCACCTCAGTGTCACTATTTACATAAATTAATCTTGCAGTTTATACGACTGGTGCTAACTAATGGACTAGTTTGGGGTTTTATTATCCAGTTCACTATTTAATGTAATGGCAGCAGCTTATTTGCTATTTAGGTTTCTACAAATTTTGAAAACTAGTCATTCCGAATTGTTCAGCATTTATATGCTTTCACTAATCAACAAAACTAATTGTTAATCCATAGGAGTGCATCGAGCACTGAAATGTATCACACACAAGGGCGATTCTGCCGTCACCTGTATTTTTTAGCAGGAGTCACAGGAGCAATCAAGAGGGAGAATCCTTGTTGATTTTTGCTCTCCCTACCTAATGGGTATTGAGGGCAGTTGTCGCATTCCAACTGTTGTCATGGCTGAGATCAGCTAACTCACCACAACTTGCAAATCAAGCCTGATACTTCTGATCTCATTGGTCTAGTGTTACACTTATTGGTGCCCTTATCCACTAGGTCATCAGGGAACCTCTAGATGGTAAGTTAATAGTTCTCTGACAGTATGTAAGCACCAGAGGTTGAAGAAGTCCCAGAATTGGTCCTTATTTCTTTGATAGAAACTAGCCAACAAAAACAATTGTCCCTGAATTTCCACGAGGGTTGTTACAATCTCCTGCCATAACTTTGATGAGAGACTGGTGTAACCCTTGGAGAAAACGATCAATTATGACTCTTTTTGAGGGCTCCACTGATCTCCCACCAAAGGTACGACGGGAGATTGTTACAATCCCAATTCAGAGCCAGCTATGTCTAATGGGCGTGGAATACAGATTCATACTGTTTTGTTCAAACTCAAAAAGGAAGCCAAAATTATCGAGTTTATGCTCACAGGACCAAAGGACTTTTTTCATCAAATCTGATAGTGAAGTTTATACAACATTCCGTTTCTGCAGATAAGTGATTCCCATTTCCAGTTTTGACGAAAGATCCACACCCAAAATGTTAATCTACCTTTACTCTTTTTAGATGCTGACAGGCCTGCTCTGTGTTTAAAATATTTCCTGTTTTCATTTAGATTTCCAGCATTTGGAGATTTTTTAATTGTCTTTTTAGGGATAATTTTCCAACTTTATGCTGCCAGCAGGGAGCTTTGGCTGTTGAGTGAGAATCCCTCCCAGAAGCATAAAAGTTGAAAAATTACTTCTTTTATGCCTACTTATTTTCTGCCACTGGGTGGCATAGATGCACTTTTTACAGGTTTCATCAGCATGCCAACTGACTGGTTAAAACAATATATGAGCATCGTAGTTACATATGAGTTAATTCAGACTGTGCCACAAAAATAACCGAAGTTGACCATCATAGAACTTATTTAATGTGTTATTAAACCCCATTCTACACTATCATAGACCAATTCTGCATTCAGGCAAATGTTTTTCAGTAAATGCGTATATTTTCATTTTCAAAACTTAAAAATATTTTTGCTTCCTCAACCTGTGAATCTGTCCTTGTGAAATCTAAACAAGGACTGCTTCAGAATGTGGATGTTGTATAAGATTTGGAATTCTCTACCCCAGAGGGCTGTGGATGCTCAGTCGTTGAGTATATTCAAGACAGGGATCGAGAGATTTCTGGATATTAAGGGAATCAAGGGATTGTGTAGGAAGGTGCAGTTGAGGTAGAAGATCAGCCATGATCTTATTGAATGGCAGAGCAGACTCTAAGGGCCAAATGGCCTACTCCTATTGCTTATGTTCTTATGATTTAAATTCCAGAATTATGCCTACTTTTATGATTTAAATTTAAAATTAAAGTCCTATGTTCCAAAGAAACCAGGCCTCCATGGGTTAAAAATAAAAGACCTGTTAAAATGAAGGCATGCAACCTCCTTTATTGACCAACCAATCTCCTATGAATGGATTGGTCGCCTGCCTCTGCCAGCTTACCCCCTCCCTCCCCACCACCCACCCAATCATTATGAACATACACATGGAAGATAACCTTATGGCCTGGAATCTGCAGTCCAGATGACAGTGAACTGGCTGCGTCGCCGTCATTCACCTTTGAAACTGACTGCAACTTCACGATTTAGCGCATGCACAGCCTAATGTGAAATCCTGAAGTTATGGTCTGACATTCACTGTTGCTTCACCCCCCACCCCACCGCCCCCCATCCCCCCACCTCGCCCCCAACACGCATCCGGCAATCAGTGAAATTTCTCAATTCATGGAAACTGATGAAAACTTTGGCTCTTCCGCAGCAATTATGCTATTAAATACTCCATTAAAAGTTAGACCTTTTTGGATTAGGTGTAACTGGGGTTTTAACAGTATACTGACTTCTAAACAAAGGTTATGGGACTAGATCCTCCACTTTTTTTGCATGCTTAACGCCCACTTAGCGCCCATTTTACCGCTGACATGGCCCATATATCACCCATTTTGGCACAAAATGGAAACTGACAGGCATTTTTAAGAAATTTATCACCGAGCGTTACTTTCCCCATGTGCTTAACGCCGGAAAAAAATATTACCACCTGCCCACTTTTTTTTGGCGGAATCATCAGAATGGGTGAAACCAACGCCTATAATATCGCCCAGTGTTACTTTCCACACGGAATTAATGCCGAGATTCAATATTAACGCCCGTCCACTGTTTTTTGTTGTAAAGAGCAAATTTACCCAAACTAGCGGCCATGGAGATCGCCCATCGTCAATTTCACCACCTCGCACACATTTCGCCCAAATATCGCTCGCCCAAAAAACCACCCACAAAAAGTGGAACTAACCAGAACGAACGCCAATGTTGTGGCTGGCATTTGTTAAATCCCACTCTTTCGTGAGGAGCTGATGTCTGAAAGATTTACCTGAAAGAGTGCTGATGTGAGTGACAATGCTGACACACTGCTGTGTGTGTGCAGCTCAGACATAAATGGTGCCCATCATCCTGGTGCCAGTTAAAGTTTACGTTGATTGATGTTAAGTTGTATTTAACCCTTTCATGGTAAGCAATCACCAGTGAGTAATGGTCCAGCTATCTGAGACAATGTGCAACAAGGTTATGTTCAAAAACAAAAATGTAATACCAACGTTGGTCTGAAATCATAAATATCACAGCCAATAACACCCAACCCCCTCCCACACCCCACTTTTTCCACCATTGATATAAAAAACATGTTCAGCATGTCCAGCAACACAGAATACAAAGGCAAAGCAGGAGCATGGTCCCCAGCCCCCATACATTGCAACAAATTGCATACACCCAGATGGAGATATAACACAGCCATCACCTGCAGACATGCACCTCACTTTCCTTCCCCCCTCCCCTTATTCTCACCACCTCTATCCCTTCCCCTCCTCACTCCACGCGTCTGGCCGAGAAGCTCCTCAGGTGGTGCCTCATTGGGGGGGATGAAGGCAGATGCATTGGTTGGACAGATATGGGAGCGGGGGGTGCCGAGGGGGCAACATTCTCTGATGTAGAAGCAGGATCTTGGTCCTTGCTCTCATCTGCCATTCGCAGTGGTGCTGCAGAACCTCGGGGTGGAGTGCCACGCTCGGGGACCACTGGGAGACCTGTGGCAGCAGTGTTTCTGACGATCGCCTCCAGGGCCTCCGCCATCCGTAGAATGTACTCAGTCATGGTGGCCAGCTGTCCGGATATGTCCCCCAATGTTTCGATGAGCTGGTCACCAATGTTCACAGTCCTCCTGGACAACTGTACCATCCCTCCGCTCTCATGTTGTGCTCGTGGAACAGACCTGCCGTGTTCACGAGGCCTCCGCGGGGTTGGCGCCATCCTGGGGACAAGTGGGGTGCCCTGTATCGAGGTGCTTGGGGCCGGTACCTCCAGAGTAGAGGCGGGAATGACCGGAGGATCACTAGATGGCCTTGGGGTGGAATGGCTTCTGGAACGTGGCGATGCAGGTTCTTCGAATTCCGTGCTCTCATCCGTGGAGATCAGACCCAGCGGATTGACGGGCGAGAATCGGAGCTCCTCAGCACCAGATGTAGTAGGATTGTACACCGACTCCTGCTCCACAGCCCCACCTTCTGGCCTCTGTGGTCTTGCCTGGGGCCATGCTGCTGGCTGAGGTGGCATCACTTCAGGGTCTGCAGATGCGTCCGTGGCTGTCCGGGGGTGCAAGCACACGCTCCTCCGTGTCACTGATGTCGCTGGGAACTGCTGGTCCCCACCCGTTTGCCTCTGCATGGACCTCATCGTCGATAGCTTCTTTCTTGCATCGTTCTATCGTTTGCGACATTGGTTGCCCTCACGCACCTCGTTAGTTGCCAACAAGATTACCTCTGCTATCTCGGTCCATATCTTCTGGTAGGCCTTTGGGGTGGGCTTCCCACGCCCTCCCTTTGTCAAATGACCCCAATGTAACTCGACCTCCTGCAGGATGGAGACATTTGCCTCGTCCGAGAACCTCCTGGTTCTTTTGCGCCCTCCAATGTGCTCCTCTCCCAGCTCACTGCTCTCTCCAGCGTCAGTCTGCACAGCGTGCTGTGACGCCTCCTACTCTCTATCCATTATAGGCCAAATTGGGTCAAATATGTGGCTGGTAACAGCTAATTTTTATTTGCCTCCTTCCTCCCAAAGCAGCCACACCACACCCAGACACGCCTTCAGACCCTCTGAGCTCCCTCTCTCTCTGTCTTCTCTTCTGCACATGTCATGGTGACCCTTGACCTCCAGAATCGCGGGAATCGAGCATTGCCATGCCGTTGCGAAGGACGGCCACACTTTATGGCAGAAGGTCAGAAAAATGTAACACTACCGCCCATTTCATATCGCTCGCAGTAACGGCAATTTTCAAAAGAGGAGACTCGGTGGTTTGAGAATGGACGAGAAGCCGGCGATCTGAAGACCTTTTTGACCGCCCACGCTGGGAATATTGCCCATTTACCACGAAAGTGGAAGTTCTAGCCCATGGTCCTGAAAAACTCATTTTAATTTTGTGCAGTGTCAAATTTTTCCATTTTAATAAAAATCGGATGTGTTCATTTGGAACACCAAAAGCTCTGATTGGTCCCCTTTGGATGACGAGCCCTGATTGCTGTTTGGTCCCCTTGAAGGACAAGACACACTCAGCAGTTTCCCTGCAAAGTGTAATTAGATCCTCCCTGCCGATGTAATCCCCCCGCCCAAGTTCCTGACCTACTCTCCCCTCGCCCAAGTTCCTGACCTACTCTCCCCCCGCCCAAGTTCCTGACCTACTCTCCCCCCGCCCAAGTTCCTGACCTACTCTCCCCTCGCCCAAGTTCCTTTCCACTCCACCCCTCCCAAGTTGCTGACCTACTCTCCCTCTGCCCAAGTTCCCGACCTACTCTCCCCCTGCCTGAGTTCCTGACCTTCTCTCCCCTCGCCCAAGTTCCTGACCAACTCTCCCCCCGCTCAAGTTCCTGACCGACTCTTCCCTCGCCCTAGTTTCTGACCTACTCTCCCCTCGCCCAAGTTCCTGACCTACTCTCCCCTCACCCAAGTTCCTGACCTACTCTCCCCCTGCCCGAGTTCCTGACCTACTCTCCCCCTGCCCAAGTTCCTGATCTACTCTCCCCCTGCCCAAGTTCCTGACCTACTCTCCCCTCGCCCAAGTTCCTGACCTACACTCTCCCTGCCCAAGTTCCTGACCTAGTCTCCCCCTACCCAAGTTCCTGACCTATTCTCCCCTCGCTCAAGTTCCTGACCTACTCTCCCCCCACCCAAGTTCCTGACCGACTCTCCCACTGCCCAAGTTCCTGGCCTATCCTCCCCCTACCCCAGTTCCTTACCTACTCTCCCCTCACCCAAGTTCCTGAACTACACTCCCCTCGCCCAAGTTCCTGACCTACTCTCCCCTCGCCCAAGTTCCTGACCTACTCTCCCCTCGCCCAAGTTCCTGACCTACTCTCCTCTCGCCCAAGTTCCTGACCTACTCTCCCCCCGCTCACGTTCCTGACCTACTCTCCCCTCGCCCAAGTTCCTGACCTACTCTCCCCTCGGCCAAGTTCCTGACCTACTCTCCCCTCGCCGAAGTTCCTGACCTACTCTCCCCCTCCCAAGTTCCTGACCTACTCTCCCCTCGCCCAAGTTCCTGACCTAGTCTCCCCTCACCCAAGTTCCTGACCAACCCCCACCTCCCAAGTTCCTGACCTACTCTCCCCTCGCACAAGCTCCTGACCACCCCCCCTCCCAAGTTCCTGACCTACTCTCACCTCGCCCAAGTTCCTGACCACCCTCACCCCTCCCAAGTTCCTGACCTACTCTCCCCCTGCAGAAGTTCCTGACCTACTCTCCCCTCGCCCAAGTTCCTGACCTACTCTCCCCCAGCCCAAGTTCCTGACCTACTCTCCCACTGCCCAAGTTCCTGACCTACTCTCCCCCTACCCAAGTTCCTGACCTACTCTCCCCTCGCCCAAGTTCCTGACCTACTCTCCCCCTGCCCAAGTTCCTGACCAAACCCCCCTCCCAAGTTCCTGACCTACTCTCCCCTCACACAAGCTCCTGACCACACTCCCTCCCAAGTTCCTGACCTACTCTCACCTCGCCCAAGTTCCTGACCACCCTCACCCCTCCCAAGTTCCTGACCTACTCTCCCCGTGCAGAAGTTCCTGACCTACTCTCCCCTCGCCCAAGTTCCTGACCTACTCTCCCGCAGCCCAAGTTCCTGACCTACTCTCCCCCTGCCCAAGTTCCTGACCTACTCTCCCCCTACCCAAGTTCCTGACCTACTCTCCCCTCGCTCAAGTTCCTGACCTACTCTCCCCCTGCCCAAGTTCCTGACCTACTCTCCCCTCGCCCAAGTTCCTGACCTACTCTCCCCCCCGCCCAAGTTCCTGACCTACTCTCCCCCTGCCCAAGTTCCTGACCTACTCTCCCCCTACCCAAGTTCCAGACATACTCTCTCCTCGCCCAAGTTCCTGACCGACTCTCCCACTGCCCAAGTTCCTGGCCTATCCTCCCCCTACCCCAGTTCCTTACCTACTCTCCCCTCACCCAAGTTTCTGACCTACTATTCCCTCGCCCAAGTTCCTGACCACCCCCCCCCTCCAAAGTTCCAGACCTACTCTCCCCCTGCCCAAGTTCCTGACCTACTTTCCCCTCGCCCAAGTTCCTGATTTACTCTCCCCCTGCCCAAGTTCCTGACCTACTCTCCCCCTGCCCAAGTTCCTGACCAACCCCCCTCCCAAGTTCCTGACCTAATCTCCCCCTGCCCAAGTTCCTGACCTTTTCTCCCCCTGCCCAAGTTCCTGACCAACCCCCCTCCCAAGTTCCTGACCTACTCTCCCCCTGCATAAGTTCCTGACCTACACTCCCCTCGCCCAAGTTTCTGACCTACTCTCCCCTCGCCCAAGTTCCTGACCTACTCTCCCCTCGCCCAAGTTCCTGAACTACACTCCCCTCGCCCAAGTTCCTGACCTACTCTCCCCTCGCCCAAGTTCCTGACCTACTCTCCCCTCGCCCAAGTTCCTGACCTACTCTCCTCTCGCCCAAGTTCCTGACCTACTCTCCCCCCGCTCACGTTCCTGACCTACTCTCCCCTCGCCCAAGTTCCTGACCTACTCTCCCCTCGGCCAAGTTCCTGACCTACTCTCCCCTCGCCGAAGTTCCTGACCTACTCTCCCCCTCCCAAGTTCCTGACCTACTCTCCCCCTCCCAAGTTCCTGACCTACTCTCCCCTCGCCCAAGTTCCTGACCTAGTCTCCCCTCACCCAAGTTCCTGACCAACCCCCACCTCCCAAGTTCCTGACCTACTCTCCCCTCGCACAAGCTCCTGACCACCCCCCCTCCCAAGTTCCTGACCTACTCTCACCTCGCCCAAGTTCCTGACCACCCTCACCCCTCCCAAGTTCCTGACCTACTCTCCCCCTGCAGAAGTTCCTGACCTACTCTCCCCTCGCCCAAGTTCCTGACCTACTCTCCCCCAGCCCAAGTTCCTGACCTACTCTCCCACTGCCCAAGTTCCTGACCTACTCTCCCCCTACCCAAGTTCCTGACCTACTCTCCCCTCGCCCAAGTTCCTGACCTACTCTCCCCCTGCCCAAGTTCCTGACCAAACCCCCCTCCCAAGTTCCTGACCTACTCTCCCCTCACACAAGCTCCTGACCACACTCCCTCCCAAGTTCCTGACCTACTCTCACCTCGCCCAAGTTCCTGACCACCCTCACCCCTCCCAAGTTCCTGACCTACTCTCCCCGTGCAGAAGTTCCTGACCTACTCTCCCCTCGCCCAAGTTCCTGACCTACTCTCCCGCAGCCCAAGTTCCTGACCTACTCTCCCCCTGCCCAAGTTCCTGACCTACTCTCCCCCTACCCAAGTTCCTGACCTACTCTCCCCTCGCTCAAGTTCCTGACCTACTCTCCCCCTGCCCAAGTTCCTGACCTACTCTCCCCTCGCCCAAGTTCCTGACCTACTCTCCCCCCCGCCCAAGTTCCTGACCTACTCTCCCCCTGCCCAAGTTCCTGACCTACTCTCCCCCTACCCAAGTTCCAGACATACTCTCTCCTCGCCCAAGTTCCTGACCGACTCTCCCACTGCCCAAGTTCCTGGCCTATCCTCCCCCTACCCCAGTTCCTTACCTACTCTCCCCTCACCCAAGTTTCTGACCTACTATTCCCTCGCCCAAGTTCCTGACCACCCCCCCCCTCCAAAGTTCCAGACCTACTCTCCCCCTGCCCAAGTTCCTGACCTACTTTCCCCTCGCCCAAGTTCCTGATTTACTCTCCCCCTGCCCAAGTTCCTGACCTACTCTCCCCCTGCCCAAGTTCCTGACCAACCCCCCTCCCAAGTTCCTGACCTAATCTCCCCCTGCCCAAGTTCCTGACCTTTTCTCCCCCTGCCTAAGTTCCTGACCAACCCCCCTCCCAAGTTCCTGACCTACTCTCCCCTCGCCCAAGTTCCTGACCAGCATCCCCTCCCAAATTCCTGACCTACTCTCCCCTTGCCCAAGTTCCTGACCACCCCACCCCTCCCAAGTTGCTGACCTACTCTCCCTCTGCCCAAGTTCCCGACCTACTCTCCCCCTGCCCGAGTTCCTGACCTTCTCTCCCCTCGCCCAAGTTCCTGACCTTCTCCCCCCTCGCCCAAGTTCCTGACCTACTCTCCCCCTGCCCAAGTTCCTGCCTACTCTCCCCCTGCCCAAGTTCCTGACCTACTCTCCCCTCGCCCAAGTTCCTGACCATCACCCCTCTCCCAAGTTCCTGACCTACTCTCCCCCTGCCCAAGTTCCTGACCTACTCTCCCCTCGCCCAAGTTCCTGACCATCACCCCCCCTCCCAAGTTCCTGACCTACTTTCCCCTCGCCCAAGTTCCTGACCACCCCCACCCCTCACAAGTTCCTGACCTACTCTCCCCCTGCCCAAGTTCCTGACCTACTCTCCCACTGCCCATGTTCCTGAACTACTCTCCCCTCGCCCAAGTTCCTGACCTACTCTCCCCCTGTCCCCCTGCCCAAGTTCCTGCCTACTCTCTCCCTGCCCAAGTTCCTGACCTACTCTCACCTCGCCCAAGTTCCTGACCATCACCCCCCTTCCAAGTTCCTGACCTACTCTCCTCCTGCCCAAGTTCCTGACCTACTCTCCCCTCGCCCAAGTTCCTGACCATCACCCCCCCTCCCAAGTTCCTGACCTTCTTTCCCCTCGCCCAAGTTCCTGACCACCCCCACCCCTCACAAGTTCCTGACCTACTCTCCCCCTGCCCAAGTTCCTGACCTACTCTCCCACTGCCCATGTTCCTGAACTACTCTCCTCTCGCCCAAGTTCCTGACCTACTCTCCCCCTACCCAACTTCCTGACCTACTCTCCACTCGCCCAAGTTCCTGAACTACTCTCCCCCTACCCAAGTTCCTGACCTACTCTCACCTCGCCCAAGTTCCTGACCTACTCTCCCCCGGCCCAAGTTCTTGACCTACTCTCCACCTGCCCAAGTTCCTGACCTACTCTCCCCTCGCCCAAGTTCCTGACCTACTCTCCCCTCGCCCAAGTTCCTGACCAACTCTAACCCCGCTCAAGTTCCTGACCGACTCTCCCCTCGCCCAAGTTTCTGACCTACTCTCCCCTCGCCCAAGTTCCTGACCTAGTCTCCCCTCACCCAAGTTCCTGACCAACACCCCCCTCCCAAGTTCCTGACCAACTCTCCCCCCGCTCAAGTTCCTGACCGACTCTCCCCTCGCCCAAGTTTCTGACCTACTCTCCCCTCGCCCAAGTTCCTGACCTAGTCTCCCCTCACCCAAGTTCCTGACCTACTCTCCCCCTCCCAAGTTCCTGACCTACTCTCCCCCTCCCAAGTTCCTGACCTACTCTCCCCCTGCAGAAGTTCCTGACCTACTCTCCCCTCGCCCAAGTTCCTGACCTACTCTCCCCCAGCCCAAGTTCCTGACCTACTCTACCCTCGCCCAAGTTCCTGACCCACTCTCCCCCCGCTCAAGTTCCTGACCGACTCTGCCCTCGCCCAAGTTTATGACCTACTCTCCCCTCGCCCAAGTTCCTGACCTACTCTCCTCTCAACGAAGTTCCTGACCTACTCTCCCCCTGCCCGAGTTCCTGACCTACTCTCCCCCTGCCCGAGTTCCTGACCTACTCTCCCCCTGCCCAAGTTCCTGATCTACTCTCCCCCTGCCCAAGTTCCTGACCTACTCTCCCCTCGCCCAAGTTCCTGACCTACACTCTCCCTGCCCAAGTTCCTGACCTAGTCTCCCCCTACCCAAGTTCCTGAACTATCCTCCCCTCGCCCAAGTTCCTGACCTACTCTCCCCCCGCCCAAGTTCCTGACCTACTCTCCCCTGCCCAAGTTCCTGACCTACTCTCCCCTCGCCCAAGTTCCTGACCCACTCTCCCCCCGCCCAAGTTATTGACCTACTCTCCCCTCGCCCAAGTTCCTGAACTACACTCCCCTCTCCCAAGTTCCTGACCTACTCTACCACTGCCCAAGTTCCTGACCTATTCTACCCTCGCCCAAGTTCCTGACCTACTCTCCCCTCGCCCAAGTTCCTGACCTACTCTCCCCTCGGCAAAGTTCCTGACCTACTCTCCCCTCGCCGAAGTTCCTGGCCTACTCTCCCCCTCCCAGGTTCCTGACCTACTCTCCCCTCGCCCAAGTTCCTGACCTAGTCTCCCCTCACCCAAGTTCCTGACCAACCCCCCCCATCCCAAGTTCCTGACCTACTCTCCCCTCACACAAGCTCCTGACCACCCCCCCTCCCAAGTTCCTGACCTACTCTCACCTCGCCCAAGTTCCTGACCACCCTCACCCCTCCCAAGTTCCTGACCTACTCTCCCCCTGCAGAAGTTCCTGACCTACTCTCCCCTCGCCCAAGTTCCTGACCTACTCTCCCCCAGCCCAAGTTCCTGACCTACTCTCCCCCTGCCCAAGTTCCTGACCTACTCTCCCCCTACCCATGTTCCTGACCGACTCTCCCCTCGCCCAAGTTCCTGACCTACTCTCCCCCGCCCAAGTTCCTGACCTACTCTCCCCCTACCCAAGTTCCTGACATACTCTCTCCTCGCCCAGGTTCCTGACCGACTCTCCCACTGCCCAAGTTCCTGACCTATCCTCCCCCTACCCAAGTTCCTTACCTACTCTCCCCTCACCCAAGTTTCTGACGTACTCTCCCCTCGCCCAAGTTCCTGACCACCCCCCCCTCCAATGTTCCAGACCTACTCTCCCCCTGCCCAAGTTCCTGACCTACTTTCCCCTCGCCCAAGTTCCTGACCTACTCTCCCCCCGCCCAAGTTCCTGATTTACTCTCCCCCTGCCCAAGTTCCTGACCTACTCTCCCCCTGCCCAAGTTCCTGACCAACCCCCCTCGCAAGTTCCTGACCTAATCTCCCCCTGCCCAAGTTCCTGACCTTTTCTCCTCCTGCCCAAGTTCCTGACCAACACCCCTCCCAAGTTCCTGACCTACTCTCCTCCTGCATAAGTTCCTGACCTACACTCCCCTCGCCCAAGTTTCTGACCTACTCTCCCCTCGCCCAAGTTCCTGACCTACTCTCACCCTGCCCAAGTTCCTGACCTACTCTCCCCTCGCCCAAGTTCCTGACCTACTCTCCCCCTATCCAACTTCCGGACCTACACTCCACTCGCCCAAGTTCTTGACCTACTCTCCACTCGCCCATGTTCCTGACCACCCCCCACTCCCAAGTTCCTGACCTACTCTCCCCTCGCCCAAGTTCCTGACCAGCACCCCCTCCCAAATTCCTGACCTACTCTCCCCTCGCCCAAGTTCCTGACCACTCCACCCCTCCCAAGTTGCTGACCTACTCTCCCTCTGCCCAAGTTCCCGACCTACTCTCCACCTGCCTGTGTTCCTGACCTTCTCTCCCATCGCCCAAGTTCCTGACCTTCTCCCCCCTCGCCCAAGTTCCTGACCTACTCTCCCCCTGCCCAAGTTCCTGCCTACCCTCCCCCTGCCCAAGTTCCTGACCTACTCTCCCCTCGCCCAAGTTCCTGACCATCACCCCCCTCCCAAGTTCCTGACCTACTCTCCACCTGCCCAAGTTCCCGACCTACTCTCCCCTCGCCCAAGTTCCTGACCATCACCCCCCCTCTCAAGTTCCTGACCTAGTTTCCCCTCGCCAAAGTTCCTGACCACCCCCACCCCTCACAAGTTCCTGACCTACACTCCCCCTGCCCAAGTTCCTGACCTACTCTCCCACTGCCCATGTTCCTGAACTACTCTCCCCTCGCCAAAGTTCCTGACCTACTCTCCCCCTGCCCAAGTTCCTGCCTACTCTCCCCCTGCCCAAGTTCCTGACCTACTCACCCCTCGCCCAAGTTCCTGACCATCACCCCCCTCCCAAGTTCCTGACCTACTCTCCCCCTGCCCAAGTTCCTGACCTACTCTCCCCTCGCCCAAGTTCCTGACCATCAACCCCCCTCCCAAGTTCCTGACCTACTTTCCCCTCGCCCAAGTTCCTGACCACACCCACCCCTCACAAGTTCCTGACCTACTCTCCCCCTGCCCAAGTTCCTGACCTACTCTCCCACTGCCCATGTTCCTGAACTACTCTCCCCTCGCCCAAGTTCCTGACCTACTCTCCCCCTGCCCAAGTTCCTGACCTACTCTCCCCCTGCCCAAGTTCCTGACCTACTCTCCCCCTGCCCAAGTTCCTTACCTACTCTCCCCTCACCCAAGTTTCTGACCTACTCTCCCCTCGCCCAAGTTCCTGACCACCCCCCCCCTCCAAAGTTCCAGACCTACTCTCCCCCTGCCCAAGTTCCTGACCTACTTTCCCCTCGCCCAAGTTCCTGACCTACTCTCCCCCCGCCCAAGTTCCTGATTTACTCTCCCCCTGCCCAAGTTCCTGACCTACTCTCCCCCTGCCCAAGTTCCTGACCAACCCCCCTCACAAGGTCCTGACCTAATCTCCCCCTGCCCAAGTTCCTGACCTTTTCTCCTCCTGCCCACGTTCCTGACCAACACCCCTCCCAAGTTTCTGACCTACTCTCCCCCTGCATAAGTTCCTGACCTACTCTCCCTCAGCCCATGTTCCTGAACTACTCTCCCCTCGCCCAAGTTCCTGACCTACTCTCCCCCTGCCCAAGTTCCTGACCTACTCTCCCCCTGCCCAAGTTCCTGACCTACTCTCCCCCTGCCCAAGTTCCTGAACTACTCTCCCCCTACCCAACTTCCTGACCTACTCTCCACTCGCCCAAGTTCCTGACCTACTCTCCCCCTACCCAAGTTCCTGACCTACTCTCACCTCGCCCAAGTTCCTGACCTACTCTCCCCCAGCCTAAGTTCTTGACCTACTCTCCCCCTGCCCAAGTTCCTGACCTACTCTCCCCTCGCCCAAGTTCCTGACCTACTCTCCCCTCGCCCAAGTTCCTGACCAACTCTCCCCCCGCTCAAGTTCCTGACCGACTCTCCCCTCGCCCAAGTTTCTGACCTACTCTCCCCTCGCCCAAGTTCCTGACCTACTCTCCCCTCGCCCAAGTTCCTGACCTACTCTCCCCTCGCCTAAGTTCGTGACCTACTCTCCCCTCGCCCAAGTTCCTGACCTACTCTCCCCTCACCCAAGTTCCTGACCTACTCTCCCCCTGCCCGAGTTCCTGACCTACTCTCCCCCTGCCCAAGTTCCTGACCTACTCTCCCCTCGCCCAATTTCCTGACCTACACTCTCCCTGCCCAAGACCCTGACCTAGTCTCCCCCTACCCAAGTTCCTGACCTACTCTCCCCTCGCCCAAGTTCCTGACCTACTCCCCCCCCGCTCAAGTTCCTGACCTACTCTCCCCCCTCCCAAGTTCTTGACCTACTCTCCCCTCGCCCAAGTTCATGAGCTACACTCCCCCCGCCCAAGTTCCTGACCTACTCTTCCCTCACCCAAGTTCCTGACCTACTCTCCCCTCGACCAAGTTCCTGACCTTCTCCCCCCCCGCTCAATTTCATAACCTACTCTCCCCCCTCCCAGGTTCCTGACCTACTCTCCCCTCGCCCAAGTTCCTGACCTACACTTCCCCCGCCCAAGTTCCTGACCTACTCTCCCCCCTCCCAAGTTCCTGACCTACTCTCCCCTCGCCCAAGTTCCTGACCTACTCTCCCCCTGCTGAAGTTCCTGACCTACTCTCCACTCGCCCAAGTTCCTGACCTACTCTCCCCCTGCCCAAGTTCCTGACCTACTCTCCCCCTACCCAAGTTCCTGACCTACTCTCCCCTCGCCCAAGTTCCTGACCATCACCCCCCTCCCAAGTTCCTGACCTACTCTCCCCCTGCCCATGTTCCTGGCCTACTCTCCCCTCGCCCAAGTTCCTGACCTACTCTCCCCCTGCCCAAATTCCTGACCTACTCTCCCCCTGCCCAAATTCCTGACCTAATCTCCCCTTGCCCAAGTTCCTGACCTACTCTCCCCCTACCCAATTTCTTGACCTACTCTCCCCTCGCCCAAGTTCCTGACCTACTCTCCCCCTGCCCAAGTTCCTGACCTACTCTCCCCCTGCCCAAGTTCCTGACCGACTCTCTGCTCGCTCCAGTTACTGACCTTCTCCACCTGCTCAAGTGCCTGACCTACTTTCCCCTCGCCCAAGTTCCTGACATACTCTCCCCTCGCCCAAGTTCCTGACCTACTCTCCCCCTCCCAAGTTCCGGACCTACACTCCCCTCGCCCAAGTTCTTGACCTACTCTCCCATCGCCCATGTTCCTGACCACCCCCCACTCCCAAGTTCCTGACCTACTCTCCCCTCGCCCAAGTTCCTGACCTACTCTCCCCCCGCCCGAGTTCCTGACCTTCTCTCCCCCCGCCCAAGTTCCTGACCTTCTCCCCCCTCGCCCAAGTTCCTGACCTACTCTCCCCCTGCCCAAGTTCCTGCCTCCTCTCCCCCTGCCCAAGTTCTTAACCTACTCTCCCCTCGCCCAAGTTCCTGACCTTCTCCCCCCTCGCCCAAGTTCCTGACCTACTTTCCCCTCGCCCAAGTTCCTGACCACCCCCACCCCTCACAAGTTCCTGACCTACTCTCCCCCTGCCCAAGTTCCTGACCTACTCTCCCACTGCCCATGTTCCTGACCTACTCTCCCCTCGCCCAAGTTCCTGACCTACTCTCCCCCTGCCCAAGTTCCTGACCTACTCTCCCCCTGCCCAAGTTCCTGACCTACTCTCCCCCTGCCCAAGTTCCTGAACTACTCTCTCCCTACCCAACTTCCTGACCTACTCTCCACTCGCCCAAGTTCCTGACCTACTCTCCCCCTGCCCAAGTTCCTGACCTACTCTCCCCCTACCCAAGTTCCTGACCTACTCTCACCTCGCCCAAGTTCCTGACCTACTCTCCCCCCGCCCAAGTTCTTGACCTACTCTCCCCCTGCCCAAGTTCTTGACCTACTCTCCCCTCGCCCAAGTTCCTGACCTACTCTCCCCTCGCCCAAGTTCCTGACCATGTCTCCCCCTGCTCAAGTTCCTGACCGACTCTCCCCTCGCCCAAGTTTCTGAACTAGTCTCCCCTCGCACAAGTTCCTGACCTACTCTCCCCTCGCCCAAGTTCCTGACCTACTTTCCCCTCGCCGAAGTTCTTGACCTACTCTCCCCTCACCCAAGTTCCTGACCTACTCTCCCCCTGCCCGAGTTCCTGACCTAATCTCCCCCTGCCCAAGTTCCTGATTTACTCTCCCCCTGCCCAAGTTCCTGACCTACTCTCCCCTCGCCTAAGTTCGTGACCTACTCTCCCCTCGCCCAAGTTCCTGACCTACTCTCCCCTCACCCAAGTTCCTGACCTACTCTCCCCCTGCCCGAGTTCCTGACCTACTCTCCCCCTGCCCAAGTTCCTGATTTACTCTCCCCCTGCCCAAGTTCCTGACCTACTCTCCCCTCGCCCAAGTTCCTGACCTACACTCTCCCTGCCCACGTTCCTGACCTAGTCTCCCCCTACCCAAGTTCCTGACCTATTCTCCCCTCGCTCAAGTTCCTGACCTACTCTCCCCCCGCCCAAGTTCCTGACCTACTCTCCCCTGCCCAAGTTCCTGACCTACTCTCCCCTCGCCCAAGTTCCTGACCTACTCTCCCCCTGCCCAAGTTCCTGACCTACTCTCCCCCTGCCCAAGTTCCTGATTTACTCTCCCCCTGCCCAAGTTCCTGACCTACTCTCCCCTCGCCCAAGTTCCTGACCTACACTCTCCCTGCCCAAGTTCCTGACCTATTCTCCCCTCGCTCAAGTTCCTGACCTACTCTCCCCCCGCCCAAGTTCCTGACCTACTCTCCCCTGCCCAAGTTCCTGACCTACTCTCCCCTCGCCCAAGTTCCTGACCTACTCTCCCCCCGCCCAAGTTCTTGACCTACTCTCCCCGACCCAAGTTGCTGACCTACTCTCCCTCTGCCCAAGTTCCTGACCTACTCTCCCCCTACCCAAGTTCCTGACCTACTCTCCCCTCGCCCAAGTTCCTGACCTACTCTCCCCCTACCCAAATTTCTGACCTACTCTCCCCCTGCCCAATTTCCTGACCTACTCTCCCCGACCCAAGTTCCTGACCTACTCTCCCCTCGCCCAAGTTCCTGACCTACTCTCCCCCCCGCCCAAGTTCCTGACCTACTCTCCCCCTGCCCAAGTTCCTGACCTACTCTCCCCCTACCCAAGTTCCTGACCGACTCTCCCCTCACCCAAGTTCCTGACATACTCTCTCCTCGCCCAAGTTCCTGACCGACTCTCCCACTGCCCAAGTTCCTGACCTATCCTCCCCCTACCCAAGTTCCTTACCTACTCTCCCCTCACCCAAGTTTCTGACCTACTCTCCCCTCGCCCAAGTTCCTGACCACCCCCCCCCTCCAAAGTTCCAGACCTACTCGCCCCCTGCCCAAGTTCCTGATTTACTCTCCCCCTGCCCAAGTTCCTGACCTATTCTCCCCCCGCCCAAGTTCCTGACCTACTCTCCCCTCGCCCAAGTTCCTGACCTACTCTCCCCCCGCCCAAGTTGTTGACCTATTCTCCCCCTGCCCAAGTTCCTGACCTACTCTCCCCTCCCCCAAGTTCCTGACCTACTCTCCGCCCGCTCATGTTCCTGACCTACTCTCCCATCGCCCAAGTTCCTGACCTACTCTCCCCCCTCCCAAGTTCCTGACCTACACTTCCCCCGCCCAAGTTCCTGACCTACTCTCCCCCCTCCCAAGTTCCTGACCGACTCTCCCCCTGACCAAGTTCCTGACCTATTCTCCCCTCGCCCAAGTTCCTGACCATCACCCTCCTCCCAAGTTCCTGACCTACTCTCCCCCTGCCCAAGTTCCTGACCTACTCTCCCCTCGCCCAAGTTCCTGACCTACTCTCCCCCTGCCCAAATTCCTGACCTACTCTCCCCCTGCCCAAATTCCTGACCTAATCACCCCTGCCCAAGTTCCTGACATACTCTCCCCTCGCCCAAGTTCCTGACCTATTCTCCCCCTCCCAAGTTCCGGACCTACACTCCCCTCGCCCAAGTTCTTGACCTACTCTCCCCTCGCCCATGTTCCTGACCACCCCCCACTCCCAAGTTCCTGACCTGCTCTCCCCTCGCCCAAGTTCCTGACCAGCACCCCCTCCAAAATTCCTGACCTACTCTCCCCTCGCCCAAGTTCCTGACCACCCCACCCCTCCCAAGTTGCTGACCTACTCTCCCCCTGCCCAAGTTCCTGACCTACTCTCCCCCTGCCCGAGTTCCTGACCTTCTCTCCCCTCGCCCAAGTTCCTGACCTTGTCCCCCCTCGCCCAAGTTCCTGACCTACTCTCCCCCTGCCCAAGTTCCTGCCTACTCTCCCCCTCCCAAGTTCCTGACCTACTTTCCCGTCGCCCAAGTTCCTGACCACCCCCACCCCTCACAAGTTCCTGACCTACTCTCCCCCTGCCCAAGTTCCTGACCTACTCTCCCACTGCCCATGTTCCTGAACTACTCTCCCCTCGCCCAAGTTCCTGACCTACTCTCCCCCTGCCCAAGTTCCTGACCTACTCTCCCCCTGCCCAAGTTCCTGACCTACTCTCCCCCTGCCCAAGTTCCTGAACTACTCTTCTCCTACCCAACTTCCTGACCTACTCTCCACTCGCCCAAGTTCCTGACCTACTCTCTCCCTACCCAAGTTCCTGACCTACTCTCACCTCGCCCAAGTTCCTGACCTACTCTCCCCCTGCCCAAGTTCTTGACCTACTCTCCCCTCGCCCAAGTTCCTGACCTACTCTCCCCCTGCCCAAGTTCCTGACCTACTCTCCCCCTGCCCAAGTTCCTGACCGACTCTCTGCTCACTCCAGTTACTGACCTTCTCCACCCGCTCAAGTGCCTGACCTACTTTCCCCTCGCCCAAGTTCCTGACATACTCTCCCCTCGCCCAAGTTCCTGACCTACTCTCCCCCTCCCAAGTTCCTGACCTACACTCCCCTCGCCCAAGTTCTTGACCTACTCTCCCATCGCCCATGTTCCTGACCACCCCCCACTCCCAAGTTCCTGACCTACTCTCCCCTCGCCCAAGTTCCTGACCTACTCTCCCCCCGCCCGAGTTCCTGACCTTCTCTCCCCTCGCCCAAGTTCCTGACCTTCTCCCCCCTCGCCCAAGTTCCTGACCTACTCTCCCCCTGCCCAAGTTCCTGCCTCCTCTCCCCCTGCCCAAGTTCTTAACCTACTCTCCCCTCGCCCAAGTTCCTGACCTTCTCCCCCCTCGCCCAAGTTCCTGACCTACTTTCCCCTCGCCCAAGTTCCTGACCACCCCCACCCCTCACAAGTTCCTGACCTACTCTCCCCCTGCCCAAGTTCCTGACCTACTCTCCCACTGCCCATGTTCCTGACCTACTCTCCCCTCGCCCAAGTTCCTGACCTACTCTCCCCCTGCCCAAGTTCCTGACCTACTCTCCCCCTGCCCAAGTTCCTGACCTACTCTCCCCCTGCCCAAGTTCCTGAACTACTCTCTCCCTACCCAACTTCCTGACCTACTCTCCACTCGCCCAAGTTCCTGACCTACTCTCCCCCTGCCCAAGTTCCTGACCTACTCTCCCCCGACCCAAGTTCCTGACCTACTCTCACCTCGCCCAAGTTCCTGACCTACTCTCCCCCCGCCCAAGTTCTTGACCTACTCTCCCCCTGCCCAAGTTCTTGACCTACTCTCCCCTCGCCCAAGTTCCTGACCTACTCTCCCCTCGCCCAAGTTCCTGACCATGTCTCCCCCTGCTCAAGTTCCTGACCGACTCTCCCCTCGCCCAAGTTTCTGAACTAGTCTCCCCTCGCACAAGTTCCTGACCTACTCTCCCCTCGCCCAAGTTCCTGACCTACTTTCCCCTCGCCTAAGTTCCTGACCTACTCTCCCCTCACCCAAGTTCCTGACCTACTCTCCCCTCACCCAAGTTCCTGACCTACTCTCCCCCTGCCCGAGTTCCTGACCTACTCTCCCCCTGCCCAAGTTCCTGATTTACTCTCCCCCTGCCCAAGTTCCTGATCTACTCTCCCCTCGCCCAAGTTCCTGACCTACACTCTCCCTGCCCACGTTCCTGACCTAGTCTCCCCCTACCCAAGTTCCTGACCTATTCTCCCCTCGCTCAAGTTCCTGACCTACTCTCCCCCCGCCCAAGTTCCTGACCTACTCTCCCCTGCCCAAGTTCCTGACCTACTCTCCCCTCGCCCAAGTTCCTGACCTACTCTCCCCCTGCCCAAGTTCCTGACCTACTCTCCCCCTGCCCAAGTTCCTGATTTACTCTCCCCCTGCCCAAGTTCCTGACCTACTCTCCCCTCGCCCAAGTTCCTGACCTACACTCTCCCTGCCCAAGTTCCTGACCTATTCTCCCCTCGCTCAAGTTCCTGACCTACTCTCCCCTCGCACAAGTTCCTGACCTACTCTCCCCTCGCCCAAGTTCCTGACCTACTTTCCCCTCGCCTAAGTTCCTGACCTACTCTCCCCTCACCCAAGTTCCTGACCTACTCTCCCCTCACCCAAGTTCCTGACCTACTCTCCCCCTGCCCGAGTTGCTGACCTACTCTCCCTCTGCCCAAGTTCCTGACCTACTCTCCCCCTACCCAAGTTCCAGACCTACTCTCCCCTCGCCCAAGTTCCTGACCTACTCTCCCCCTACCCAAATTTCTGACCTACTCTCCCCCTGCCCAATTTCCTGACCTACTCTCCCCGACCCAAGTTCCTGACCTACTCTCCCCTCGCCCAAGTTCCTGACCTACTCTCCCCCCCGCCCAAGTTCCTGACCTACTCTCCCCCTGCCCAAGTTCCTGACCTACTCTCCCCCTACCCAAGTTCCTGACCGACTCTCCCCTCACCCAAGTTCCTGACATACTCTCTCCTCGCCCAAGTTCCTGACCGACTCTCCCACTGCCCAAGTTCCTGACCTATCCTCCCCCTACCCAAGTTCCTTACCTACTCTCCCCTCACCCAAGTTTCTGACCTACTCTCCCCTCGCCCAAGTTCCTGACCACCCCCCCCTCCAAAGTTCCAGACCTACTCGCCCCCTACCCAAGTTCCTGATTTACTCTCCCCCTGCCCAAGTTCCTGACCTATTCTCCCCCCGCCCAAGTTCCTGACCTACTCTCCCCTCGCCCAAGTTCCTGACCTACTCTCCCCCCGCCCAAGTTGTTGACCTATTCTCCCCCTGCCCAAGTTCCTGACCTACTCTCCCCTCCCCCAAGTTCCTGACCTACTCTCCGCCCGCTCATGTTCCTGACCTACTCTCCCATCGCCCACGTTCCTGACCTACTCTCCCCCCTCCCAAGTTCCTGACCTACACTTCCCCCGCCCAAGTTCCTGACCTACTCTCCCCCCTCCCAAGTTCCTGACCTACTCTCCCCCTGACCAAGTTCCTGACCTATTCTCCCCTCGCCCAAGTTCCTGACCATCACCCTCCTCCCAAGTTCCTGACCTACTCTCCCCCTGCCCACGTTCCTGACCTACTCTCCCCTCGCCCACGTTCCTGACCTACTCTCCCCTCGCCCAAGTTCCTGACCTACTTTCCCCCTGCCCAAATTCCTGACCTACTCTCCCCCTGCCCAAATTCCTGACCTAATCTCCCTCTGCCCAAGTTCCTGACATACTCTCCCCTCGCCCAAGTTCCTGACCTATTCTCCCCCTCCCAAGTTCCGGACCTACACTCCCCTCGCCCAAGTTCTTGACCTACTCTCCCCTCGCCCATGTTCCTGACCACACCCCACTCCCAAGTTCCTGACCTGCTCTCCCCTCGCCCAAGTTCCTGACCAGCACCCCCTCCAAAATTCCTGACCTACTCTCCCCTCGCCCAAGTTCCTGACCACCCCACCCCTCCCAAGTTGCTGACCTACTCTCCCCCTGCCCAAGTTCCTGACCTACTCTCCCCCTGCCCGAGTTCCTGACCTTCTCTCCCCTCGCCCAAGTTCCTGACCTTGTGCCCCCTCGCCCAAGTTCCTGACCTACTCTCCCCCTGCCCAAGTTCCTGCCTACTCTCCCCCTCCCAAGTTCCTGACCTACTTTCCCGTCGCCCAAGTTCCTGACCACCCCCACCCCTCACAAGTTCCTGACCTACTCTCCCCCTGCCCAAGTTCCTGACCTACTCTCCCACTGCCCATGTTCCTGAACTACTCTCCCCTCGCCCAAGTTCCTGACCTACTCTCCCCCTGCCCAAGTTCCTGACCTACTCTCCCCCTGCCCAAGTTCCTGACCTACTCTCCCCCTGCCCAAGTTCCTGAACTACTCTTCTCCTACCCAACTTCCTGACCTACTCTCAACTCGCCCAAGTTCCTGACCTACTCTCTCCCTACCCAAGTTCCTGACCTACTCTCACCTCGCCCAAGTTCCTGACCTACTCTCCCCCCGCCCAAGTTCTTGACCTACTCTCCCCCTGCCCAAGTTCCTGACCTACTCTCCCCTCGCCCAAGTTCCTGACCTACTCTCCCCTCGCCCAAGTTCCTGACCAACTCTCCCCCTGCTCAAGTTCCTGCCCGACTCTCCCCTCGCCCAAGTTTCTGACCTACTCTCCCCTCGCCCAAGTTCCTGACCTACTCTCCCCTCGCCCAAGTTCCTGACCTACTCTCCCCTCGCCTAAGTTCGTGACCTACTCTCCCCTCGCCCAAGTTCCTGACCTACTCTCCCCTCACCCAAGTTCCTGACCTACTCTCCCTCTGCCCGAGTTCCTGACCTACTCTCCCCCTGCCCAAGTTCCTGATCTACTCTCCCCCTGCCCAAGTTCCTGACCTACTCTCCCCTCGCCCAAGTTCCTGACCTACACTCTCCCTGCCCAAGTTCCTGACCTAGTCTCCCCCTACCCAAGTTCCTGACCTATCCTCCCCCTACCCAAGTTCCTTACCTACTCTCCCCTCACCCAAGTTTCTGACCTACTCTCCCCTCGCCCAAGTTCCTGACCACCCCCCCCCTCCAAAGTTCCAGACCTACTCGCCCCCTGCCCAAGTTCCTGATTTACTCTCCCCCTGCCCAAGTTCCTGACCTATTCTCCCCCCGCCCAAGTTCCTGACCTACTCTCCCCTCGCCCAAGTTCCTGACCTACTCTCCCCCCGCCCAAGTTGTTGACCTATTCTCCCCCTGCCCAAGTTCCTGACCTACTCTCCCCTCCCCCAAGTTCCTGACCTACTCTCCGCCCGCTCATGTTCCTGACCTACTCTCCCATCGCCCAAGTTCCTGACCTACTCTCCCCCCTCCCAAGTTCCTGACCTACACTTCCCCCGCCCAAGTTCCTGACCTACTCTCCCCCCTCCCAAGTTCCTGACCGACTCTCCCCCTGACCAAGTTCCTGACCTATTCTCCCCTCGCCCAAGTTCCTGACCATCACCCTCCTCCCAAGTTCCTGACCTACTCTCCCCCTGCCCAAGTTCCTGACCTACTCTCCCCTCGCCCAAGTTCCTGACCTACTCTCCCCCTGCCCAAATTCCTGACCTACTCTCCCCCTGCCCAAATTCCTGACCTAATCACCCCTGCCCAAGTTCCTGACATACTCTCCCCTCGCCCAAGTTCCTGACCTATTCTCCCCCTCCCAAGTTCCGGACCTACACTCCCCTCGCCCAAGTTCTTGACCTACTCTCCCCTCGCCCATGTTCCTGACCACCCCCCACTCCCAAGTTCCTGACCTGCTCTCCCCTCGCCCAAGTTCCTGACCAGCACCCCCTCCAAAATTCCTGACCTACTCTCCCCTCGCCCAAGTTCCTGACCACCCCACCCCTCCCAAGTTGCTGACCTACTCTCCCCCTGCCCAAGTTCCTGACCTACTCTCCCCCTGCCCGAGTTCCTGACCTTCTCTCCCCTCGCCCAAGTTCCTGACCTTGTCCCCCCTCGCCCAAGTTCCTGACCTACTCTCCCCCTGCCCAAGTTCCTGCCTACTCTCCCCCTCCCAAGTTCCTGACCTACTTTCCCGTCGCCCAAGTTCCTGACCACCCCCACCCCTCACAAGTTCCTGACCTACTCTCCCCCTGCCCAAGTTCCTGACCTACTCTCCCACTGCCCATGTTCCTGAACTACTCTCCCCTCGCCCAAGTTCCTGACCTACTCTCCCCCTGCCCAAGTTCCTGACCTACTCTCCCCCTGCCCAAGTTCCTGACCTACTCTCCCCCTGCCCAAGTTCCTGAACTACTCTTCTCCTACCCAACTTCCTGACCTACTCTCCACTCGCCCAAGTTCCTGACCTACTCTCTCCCTACCCAAGTTCCTGACCTACTCTCACCTCGCCCAAGTTCCTGACCTACTCTCCCCCCGCCCAAGTTCTTGACCTACTCTCCCCCTGCCCAAGTTCCTGACCTACACTCCCCTCGCCCATGTTCCTGACCTACTCTCCCCCTGCCCAAGTTCCTGACCAACTCTCCCCCTGCTCAAGTTCCTGCCCGACTCTCACCTCGCCCAAGTTTCTGACCTACTCTCCCCTCGCCCAAGTTCCTGACCTACTCTCCCCTCGCCCAAGTTCCTGACCTACTCTCCCCTCGCCTAAGTTCGTGACCTACTCTCCCCTCGCCCAAGTTCCTGACCTACTCTCCCCTCACCCAAGTTCCTGACCTACTCTCCCTCTGCCCGAGTTCCTGACCTACTCTCCCCCTGCCCAAGTTCCTGATCTACTCTCCCCCTGCCCAAGTTCCTGATCTACTCTCCCCTCGCCCAAGTTCCTGACCTACACTCTCCCTGCCCAAGTTCCTGACCTAGTCTCCCCCTACCCAAGTTCCTGACCTATTCTCCCCTCGCTCAAGTTCCTGACCTACTCTCCCCCCGCCCAAGTTCCTGACCTACTCTCCCCTGCCCAAGTTCCTGATTTACTCTCCCCTCGCCCAAGTTCCTGACCTACTCTCCCCCCGCCCAAGTTCCTGAACTACACTGCCCTCGCCCAAGTTCCTGACATACTCTCCCCTCGCCCAAGTTCCTGACCTACTCTCCCCTCGCCCAAGTTCCTGACCTACTCTCCCCCTCCTAATTTCCTGACCTACTCTCCTCTCGCCCAAGTTCCTGACCTACTCTCCCCTCGCCCAAGTTCCTGACCTACTCTCCCCTCGCCCAAGTTCCTGACCTACTCTACCACTGCCCAAGTTCCTGACCTATTCTCCCCTTGCCCAAGTTCCTGACCTACTCTCCCCTCGCCCAAGTTCCTGACCTACTCTCCCCTCGGCCAAGTTCCTGACCTACTCTACCACTGCCCAAGTTCCTGACCTATTCTCCCCTTGCCCAAGTTCCTGACCTACTCTCCCCTCGCCCAAGTTCCTGACCTACTCTCCCCTCGGCCAAGTTCCTGACCTACTCTCCCTTCGCCCAAGTTCCTGACTTACTCTCCCCTCGCCGAAGTTCCTGACCTACTCTCCCCCTCCCAAGTTCCTGACCTACTCTCCCCTCACCCAAGTTCCTGACCTAGTCTCCCTCACCCAAGTTCCTGACCAACCCCCCTCTCCCAAGTTCCTGACCTACTCTCCCCTCGCACAAGCTCCTGACCACCCCCCCTCCCAAGTTCCTGACCACCCTCACCCCTCCCAAGTTCCTGACCTACTCTCCCCCTACCCAAGTTCTTGACCTACTCTCCCCTCGCCCAAGTTCCTGACCTACTCTCCCCCTGCCCAAGTTCCTGACCTACTCTCCCCCTGCCCAAGTTCCTGACCGACTCTCTGCTCACTCCAGTTACTGACCTTCTCCACCCGCTCAAGTGCCTGACCTACTTTCCCCTCGCCCAAGTTCCTGACATACTCTCCCCTCGCCCAAGTTCCTGACCTACTCTCCCCCTCCCAAGTTCCTGACCTACACTCCCCTCGCCCAAGTTCTTGACCTACTCTCCCATCGCCCATGTTCCTGACCACCCCCCACTCCCAAGTTCCTGACCTACTCTCCCCTCGCCCAAGTTCCTGACCTACTCTCCCCCCGCCCGAGTTCCTGACCTTCTCTCCCCTCGCCCAAGTTCCTGACCTTCTCCCCCCTCGCCCAAGTTCCTGACCTACTCTCCCCCTGCCCAAGTTCCTGCCTCCTCTCCCCCTGCCCAAGTTCTTAACCTACTCTCCTCTCGCCCAAGTTCCTGACCTTCTCCCCCCTCGCCCAAGTTCCTGACCTACTTTCCCCTCGCCCAAGTTCCTGACCACCCCCACCCCTCACAAGTTCCTGACCTACTCTCCCCCTGCCCAAGTTCCTGACCTACTCTCCCACTGCCCATGTTCCTGACCTACTCTCCCCTCGCCCAAGTTCCTGACCTACTCTCCCCCTGCCCAAGTTCCTGACCTACTCTCCCCCTGCCCAAGTTCCTGACCTACTCTCCCCCTGCCCAAGTTCCTGAACTACTCTCTCCCTACCCAACTTCCTGACCTACTCTCCACTCGCCCAAGTTCCTGACCTACTCTCCCCCTGCCCAAGTTCCTGACCTACTCTCCCCCTACCCAAGTTCCTGACCTACTCTCACCTCGCCCAAGTTCCTGACCTACTCTCCCCCCGCCCAAGTTCTTGACCTACTCTCCCCCTGCCCAAGTTCTTGACCTACTCTCCCCTCGCCCAAGTTCCTGACCTACTCTCCCCTCGCCCAAGTTCCTGACCATGTCTCCCCCTGCTCAAGTTCCTGACCGACTCTCCCCTCGCCCAAGTTTCTGAACTAGTCTCCCCTCGCACAAGTTCCTGACCTACTCTCCCCTCGCCCAAGTTCCTGACCTACTTTCCCCTCGCCTAAGTTCCTGACCTACTCTCCCCTCACCCAAGTTCCTGACCTACTCTCCCCTCACCCAAGTTCCTGACCTACTCTCCCCCTGCCCGAGTTCCTGACCTACTCTCCCCCTGCCCAAGTTCCTGATTTACTCTCCCCCTGCCCAAGTTCCTGATCTACTCTCCCCTCGCCCAAGTTCCTGACCTACACTCTCCCTGCCCACGTTCCTGACCTAGTCTCCCCCTACCCAAGTTCCTGACCTATTCTCCCCTCGCTCAAGTTCCTGACCTACTCTCCCCCCGCCCAAGTTCCTGACCTACTCTCCCCTGCCCAAGTTCCTGACCTACTCTCCCCTCGCCCAAGTTCCTGACCTACTCTCCCCCTGCCCAAGTTCCTGACCTACTCTCCCCCTGCCCAAGTTCCTGATTTACTCTCCCCCTGCCCAAGTTCCTGACCTACTCTCCCCTCGCCCAAGTTCCTGACCTACACTCTCCCTGCCCAAGTTCCTGACCTATTCTCCCCTCGCTCAAGTTCCTGACCTACTCTCCCCTCGCACAAGTTCCTGACCTACTCTCCCCTCGCCCAAGTTCCTGACCTACTTTCCCCTCGCCTAAGTTCCTGACCTACTCTCCCCTCACCCAAGTTCCTGACCTACTCTCCCCTCACCCAAGTTCCTGACCTACTCTCCCCCTGCCCGAGTTGCTGACCTACTCTCCCTCTGCCCAAGTTCCTGACCTACTCTCCCCCTACCCAAGTTCCAGACCTACTCTCCCCTCGCCCAAGTTCCTGACCTACTCTCCCCCTACCCAAATTTCTGACCTACTCTCCCCCTGCCCAATTTCCTGACCTACTCTCCCCGACCCAAGTTCCTGACCTACTCTCCCCTCGCCCAAGTTCCTGACCTACTCTCCCCCCCGCCCAAGTTCCTGACCTACTCTCCCCCTGCCCAAGTTCCTGACCTACTCTCCCCCTACCCAAGTTCCTGACCGACTCTCCCCTCACCCAAGTTCCTGACCTACTCTCCCCCTACCCAAGTTCCTGACCTACTCTCCCCCTGCCCAAGTTCCTGACCTACTCTCCCCCTGCCCAAGTTCCTGACCGACTCTCCCCTCACCCAAGTTCCTGACATACTCTCTCCTCGCCCAAGTTCCTGACCGACTCTCCCACTGCCCAAGTTCCTGACCTATCCTCCCCCTACCCAAGTTCCTTACCTACTCTCCCCTCACCCAAGTTTCTGACCTACTCTCCCCTCGCCCAAGTTCCTGACCACCCCCCCCTCCAAAGTTCCAGACCTACTCGCCCCCTACCCAAGTTCCTGATTTACTCTCCCCCTGCCCAAGTTCCTGACCTATTCTCCCCCCGCCCAAGTTCCTGACCTACTCTCCCCTCGCCCAAGTTCCTGACCTACTCTCCCCCCGCCCAAGTTGTTGACCTATTCTCCCCCTGCCCAAGTTCCTGACCTACTCTCCCCTCCCCCAAGTTCCTGACCTACTCTCCGCCCGCTCATGTTCCTGACCTACTCTCCCATCGCCCACGTTCCTGACCTACTCTCCCCCCTCCCAAGTTCCTGACCTACACTTCCCCCGCCCAAGTTCCTGACCTACTCTCCCCCCTCCCAAGTTCCTGACCTACTCTCCCCCTGACCAAGTTCCTGACCTATTCTCCCCTCGCCCAAGTTCCTGACCATCACCCTCCTCCCAAGTTCCTGACCTACTCTCCCCCTGCCCACGTTCCTGACCTACTCTCCCCTCGCCCACGTTCCTGACCTACTCTCCCCTCGCCCAAGTTCCTGACCTACTTTCCCCCTGCCCAAATTCCTGACCTACTCTCCCCCTGCCCAAATTCCTGACCTAATCTCCCTCTGCCCAAGTTCCTGACATACTCTCCCCTCGCCCAAGTTCCTGACCTATTCTCCCCCTCCCAAGTTCCGGACCTACACTCCCCTCGCCCAAGTTCTTGACCTACTCTCCCCTCGCCCAAGTTCCTGACCAGCACCCCCTCCAAAATTCCTGACCTACTCTCCCCTCGCCCAAGTTCCTGACCACCCCACCCCTCCCAAGTTGCTGACCTACTCTCCCCCTGCCCAAGTTCCTGACCTACTCTCCCCCTGCCCGAGTTCCTGACCTTCTCTCCCCTCGCCCAAGTTCCTGACCTTGTGCCCCCTCGCCCAAGTTCCTGACCTACTCTCCCCCTGCCCAAGTTCCTGCCTACTCTCCCCCTCCCAAGTTCCTGACCTACTTTCCCGTCGCCCAAGTTCCTGACCACCCCCACCCCTCACAAGTTCCTGACCTACTCTCCCCCTGCCCAAGTTCCTGACCTACTCTCCCACTGCCCATGTTCCTGAACTACTCTCCCCTCGCCCAAGTTCCTGACCTACTCTCCCCCTGCCCAAGTTCCTGACCTACTCTCCCCCTGCCCAAGTTCCTGACCTACTCTCCCCCTGCCCAAGTTCCTGAACTACTCTTCTCCTACCCAACTTCCTGACCTACTCTCAACTCGCCCAAGTTCCTGACCTACTCTCTCCCTACCCAAGTTCCTGACCTACTCTCACCTCGCCCAAGTTCCTGACCTACTCTCCCCCCGCCCAAGTTCTTGACCTACTCTCCCCCTGCCCAAGTTCCTGACCTACTCTCCCCTCGCCCAAGTTCCTGACCTACTCTCCCCTCGCCCAAGTTCCTGACCAACTCTCCCCCTGCTCAAGTTCCTGCCCGACTCTCCCCTCGCCCAAGTTTCTGACCTACTCTCCCCTCGCCCAAGTTCCTGACCTACTCTCCCCTCGCCCAAGTTCCTGACCTACTCTCCCCTCGCCTAAGTTCGTGACCTACTCTCCCCTCGCCCAAGTTCCTGACCTACTCTCCCCTCACCCAAGTTCCTGACCTACTCTCCCTCTGCCCGAGTTCCTGACCTACTCTCCCCCTGCCCAAGTTCCTGATCTACTCTCCCCCTGCCCAAGTTCCTGACCTACTCTCCCCTCGCCCAAGTTCCTGACCTACACTCTCCCTGCCCAAGTTCCTGACCTAGTCTCCCCCTACCCAAGTTCCTGACCTATTCTCCCCTCGCTCAAGTTCCTGACCTACTCTCCCCCCGCCCAAGTTCCTGACCTACTCTCCCCTGCCCAAGTTCCTGACCTACTCTCCCCTCGCCCAAGTTCCTGACCTACTCTCCCCCCGCCCAAGTTCCTGAACTACACTGCCCTCGCCCAAGTTCCTGACCTACTCTCCCCTCGCCCAAGTTCCTGACCTACTCTCCCCTCGCCCAAGTTCCTGACCTACTCTCCCCCTCCTAATTTCCTGACCTACTCTCCTCTCGCCCAAGTTCCTGACCTACTCTCCCCTCGCCCAAGTTCCTGACCTACTCTCCCCTCGCCCAAGTTCCTGACCTACTCTACCACTGCCCAAGTTCCTGACCTATTCTCCCCTTGCCCAAGTTCCTGACCTACTCTCCCCTCGCCCAAGTTCCTGACCTACTCTCCCCTCGGCCAAGTTCCTGACCTACTCTCCCTTCGCCCAAGTTCCTGACTTACTCTCCCCTCGCCGAAGTTCCTGACCTACTCTCCCCCTCCCAAGTTGCTGACCTACTCTCCCGTCATCCAAGTTCCTGACCTAGTCTCCCTCACCCAAGTTCCTGACCAACCCCCCTCTCCCAAGTTCCTGACCTACTCTCCCCTCGCACAAGCTCCTGACCACCCCCCCTCCCAAGTTCCTGACCACCCTCACCCCTCCCAAGTTCCTGACCTACTCTCCCCCTGCAGAAGTTCCTGACCTACTCTCCCCTCGCCCAAGTTCTGACCTACTCTCCCCCAGCCCAACTTCCTGACCTACTCTCCCCCTGCCCAAGTTCCTGACCTACTCTCCCCCTACCCAAGTTCCTGACCTACTCTCCCTTCACCCAAGTTCCTGACCTACTCTCCCCGACCCAAGTTCCTGACCTACTCTCCCCGACCCAAGTTCCTGACCTACTCTCCCCTCGCCCAAGTTCCTGACCTACTCTCCCCCTGCCCAAGTTCCTGACCTACTCTCCCCTCGCCCAAGTTCCTGACCGACTCTCCCCCTCCCAAGTTCCTGACCTACTCTCCCCTCGCCCAAGTTCCTGACCTAGTCTCCCCTCACCCAAGTTCCTGACCAACCCCCCCCTCCCAAGTTCCTGACCTACTCTCCCCTCGCACAAGCTCCTGACCACCCCCCCTCCCAGGTTCCTGACCTACTCTCACCTCGCCCAAGTTCCTGACCACCCTCACCCCTCCCAAGTTCCTGACCTACTCTCCCCCTGCAGAAGTTCCTGACCTAGTTTCCCCTCGCCCAAGTTCCTGACCTACTCTCCCCCAGCCCAAGTTCCTGACCTACTCTCCCCCTGCCCAAGATCCTGACCTACTCTCCCCCTACCCAAGTTCCTGACCTACTCTCCCCTCGCCCAAGTTCCTGACCTACTCTCCCCCTGCCCAAGTTCCTGACCTACTCTCCCCGACCCAAGTTCCTGACCTACTCTCCCCTCGCCCAAGTTCCTGACCTACTCTCCCCTCGCCCAAGTTCCTGACCTACTCTCCCCGACCCAAGTTCCTGACCTACTCTCCCCCTGCCCAAGTTACTGACCTACTCTCCCTCTACCCAAGTTCCCTGACCTACTCTCCCCTCGCCCAAGTTCCTGACCTACTCTCCCCCTACCCAAGTTCCTGACCTACTCTCCCCCTGCCCAATTTCCTGACCTACTCTCCCCTCGCCCAAGTTCCTGACCTACTCTCCCCCCCGCCCAAGTTCCTGACCTACTCTCCCCCTACCCAAGTTCCTGACCGACTCTCCCCTCACCCAAGTTCCTGACCGACTCTCCCACTGCCCAATTTCCTGACCTATCCTCCCCCTACCCAAGTTCCTTACCTACTCTCCCCTCACCCAAGTTTCTGACCTACTCTCCCCTCGCCCAAGTTCCTGACCACCCCCCCCCTCCAAAGTTCCAGACCTACTCTCCCCCTGCCCAAGTTCCTGATTTACTCTCCCCCTGCCCAAGTTCCTGTCCTATTCTCCCCCCGCCCAAGTTCCTGACCTACTCTCCCCCTGCCCAAGTTCCTGATTTACTCTCCCCCTGCCCAAGTTCCTGACCTACTCTCCCCCCGCCCAAGTTCCTGATTTACTCTCCCCCTGCCCATGTTCCTGAACTACTCTCCCCTCGCCCAAGTTCCTGACCTACTCTCCCCCTGCCCAAGTTCCTGACCTACTCTCCCCCTGCCCAAGTTCCTGACCTACTCTCCCCCTGCCCAAGTTCCTGAACTACTCTTCTCCTACCCAACTTCCTGACCTACTCTCCACTCGCCCAAGTTCCTGACCTACTCTCTCCCTACCCAAGTTCCTGACCTACTCTCACCTCGCCCAAGTTCCTGACCTACTCTCCCCCCGCCCAAGTTCTTGACCTACTCTCCCCCTGCCCAAGTTCCTGACCTACTCTCCCCTTGCCCAAGTTCCTGACCTACTCTCCCCTCGCCCAAGTTCCTGACCAACTCTCCCCCTGCTCAAGTTCCTGCCCGACTCTCCCCTCGCCCAAGTTTCTGACCTACTCTCCCCTCGCCCAAGTTCCTGACCTACTCTCCCCTCGCCCAAGTTCCTGACCTACTCTCCCCTCGCCTAAGTTCGTGACCTACTCTCCCCTCGCCCAAGTTCCTGACCTACTCTCCCCTCACCCAAGTTCCTGACCTACTCTCCCTCTGCCCGAGTTCCTGACCTACTCTCCCCCTGCCCAAGTTCCTGATCTACTCTCCCCCTGCCCAAGTTCCTGACCTACTCTCCCCTCGCCCAAGTTGCTGACCTACACTCACCTTGCCCAAGTTCCTGACCTAGTCTCCCCCTACCCAAGTTCCTGACCTATTCTCCCCTCGCTCAAGTTCCTGACCTACTCTCCCCCCGCCCAAGTTCCTGACCTACTCTCCCCTGCCCAAGTTCCTGACCTACTCTCCCCTCGCCCAAGTTCCTGACCTACTCTCCCCCCGCCCAAGTTCCTGAACTACACTGCCCTCGCCCAAGTTCCTGACCTACTCTCCCCTCGCCCAAGTTCCTGACCTACTCTCCCCTCGCCCAAGTTCCTGACCTACTCTCCCCCTCCCAATTTCCTGACCTACTCTCCTCTCGCCCAAGTTCCTGACCTACTCTCCCCTCGCCCAAGTTCCTGACCTACTCTCCCCTCGCCCAAGTTCCTGACCTACTCTACCACTGCCCAAGTTCCTGACCTATTCTCCCCTTGCCCAAGTTCCTGACCTACTCTCCCCTCGCCCAAGTTCCTGACCTACTCTCCCCTCGGCCAAGTTCCTGACCTACTCTCCCTTCGCCCAAGTTCCTGACTTACTCTCCCCTCGCCGAAGTTCCTGACCGACTCTCCCCCTCCCAAGTTCCTGACCTACTCTCCCCTCGCCCAAGTTCCTGACCTAGTCTCCCTCACCCAAGTTCCTGACCAACCCCACTCTCCCAAGTTCCTGACCTACTCTCCCCTCGCACAAGCTCCTGACCACCCCCCCTCCCAAGTTCCTGACCACCCTCACCCCTCCCAAGTTCCTGACCTACTCTCCCCCTGCAGAAGTTCCTGACCTACTCTCCCCTCGCCCAAGTTCCTGACCTACTCTCCCCCAGCCCAACTTCCTGACCTACTCTCCCCCTGCCCAAGTTCCTGACCTACTCTCCCCCTACCCAAGTTCCTGACCTACTCTCCCTTCACCCAAGTTCCTGACCTACTCTCCCCGACCCAAGTTCCTGACCTACTCTCCCCGACCCAAGTTCCTGACCTACTCTCCCCTCGCCCAAGTTCCTGACCTACTCTCCCCCTGCCCAAGTTCCTGACCTACTCTCCCCTCGCCCTCGTTCCTGACCTACTCTCCCCCTCCCAAGTTCCTGACCTACTCTCTCCTCGCCCAAGTTCCTGACCTAGTCTCCCCTCACCCAAGTTCCTGACCAACGCCCCCCTCCCAAGTTCCTGCCCTACTCTCCCCTCGCACAAGCTCCTGACCACCCCCCCTCCCAAGTTCCTGACCTACTCTCACCTCGCCCAAGTTCCTGACCACCCTCACCCCTCCCAAGTTCCTGACCTACTCTCCCCCTGCAGAAGTTCCTGACCTAGTCTCCCCTCGCCCAAGTTCCTGACCTACTCTCCCCCAGCCCAAGTTCCTGACCTACTCTCCCCATGCCCAAGTTCCTGACCTACTCTCCCCCTACCCAAGTTCCTGACCTACTCTCCCCTCGCCCAAGTTCCTGACCTACTCTCCCCTGCCCAAGTTCCTGACCTACTCTCCCCGACCCAAGTTCCTGACCTACTCTCCTCTCGCCCAATTTCCTGACCTACTCTCCCCTCGCCCAAGTTCCTGACCTACTCTCCCCCTGCCCAAGTTACTGACCTACTCTCCCTCTACCCAAGTTCCTGACCTACTCTCCACTCGCCCAAGTTCCTGACCTACTCTCCCCTTACCCAAGTTCCTGACCTACTCTCCCCCTGCCCAATTTCCTGACCTACTCTCCCCGACCCAAGTTCCTGACCTACTCTCCCCTCGCCCAAGTTCCTGACCTACTCTCCCCCCCGCCCAAGTTCCTGACCTACTCTCCCCCTGCCCAAGTTCCTGACCTACTCTCCCCCTACCCAAGTTCCTGACCGACTCTCCCCTCACCCAAGTTCCTGACCGACTCTCCCACTGCCCATGTTCCTGACCTATCCTCCCCCTACCCAAGTTCCTTACCTACTCTCCCCTCACCCAAGTTTCTGACCTACTCTCCCCTCGCCCAAGTTCCTGACCACCCCCCCCCCTCCAAAGTTCCAGACCTACTCTCCCCCTGCCCAAGTTCCTGATTTACTCTCCCCCTGCCCAAGTTCCTGTCCTATTCTCCCCCCGCCCAAGTTCCTGACCTACTCTCCCCCTGCCCAAGTTCCTGATTTACTCTCCCCCTGCCCAAGTTCCTGACCTACTCTCCCCCCGCCCAAGTTCCTGATTTACTCTCCCCCTGCCCAAGTTCCTGACCTACTCTCCCCCCGCCCAAGTTCCTGACCTACTCTCTCCCTGCCCAAGTTCCTGACCTACTCTCCCCCTGCCCAAGTTCCTGACCTACTCTCCCCCTACCCAAGTTCCTGATCTACTCTCCCCTCGCCCAAGTTCCTGACCTACTCTCCCCCTGCCCAAGTTCCTGACCTACTCTCCCCCTACCCAAGTTCCTGACCTACTCTCCCCTCGCCCAAGTTCCTGACCTACTCTCACCCCGCCCAAGTTCCTGACCTACTCTCCCCTCACCCAAGTTCCTGACCTACTCTCCCCTCGCCCAAGTTCCTGACCTACTCTCCCCCTGCCCAAGTTCCTGACCTACTCTCCCCCTACCCAAGTTCCTGACCTACTCTCCCCCTGCCCAAGTTCCTGACCTACTTTCCCCCTACCCAAGTTCCTGACCTACTCTCCCCCCGCCCAAGTTCCTGACCTAATCTCCCCCTGCCCAAGTTCCTGACCATCCCCCCTCCCAAGTTCCTGACCTACTTTCCCCTCGCCCACATTCCTGACCTACTCTCCCCCTGCCCAAGTTCCTGACCTACTCTCCCCCTACCCAAGTTCCTGACCTACTCTCCCCTCGCCCAAGTTCCTGACCTACTCTCACCCCGCCCAAGTTCCTGACCTACTCTCCCCTCACCCAAGTTCCTGACCTACTCTCCCCTCGCCAAGTTCCTGACCTACCCTCCCCCTGCCCAAGTTCCTGACCTACTCTCCCCCTACCCAAGTTCCTGACCTACTCTCCCCCTGCCCAAGTTCCTGACCTACTTTCCTCCTACCCAAGTTCCTGACCTACTCTCCCCCCGCCCAAGTTCCTGACCTAATCTCCCCCTGCCCAAGTTCCTGACCATCCCCCCCTCCCAAGTTCCTGACCTACTCTCCCCCCGCCCAAGTTCCTGATTTACTCTCCCCCTGCCCAAGTTCCTGACCTACTCTCCCCCTGCCCAAGTTCCTGACCACCCCACCCCTCCCAAGTTCCTGACCTACTCTCCCCTCGCCCACATTCCTGACCTGCTCTCCCCCTGCCCAAGTTCCTGATTTACTCTCCCCCCGCCCAAGTTCCTGACCACCCCCCCCCTCCCAAGATCCTGACCTACTCTCACCAAGTTTCTGACCTACTATCCCCCCGCCCAAGTTCCTGACCACCCCCCCCTCCCAAGTTCCTGACCTACTCTCCCCCTGCCCTAGTTCCTGACCTGCTCTCCCCCCACCTAAGTTCCTGACCTTCTCCCCCCAAGTTTCTGACCTTCTCTCCCCACCCAATTGCCTGACCTTCCCCCTCCCCACCCGGGTCAAGTTCCTGACCTCCCCTCACCCAAATTTCTGATCTCCTCCATTCCCCCCTCCCCATGCCCGAGTTATTGACCACCTTCTCCTGCCCAGGTTCCTGACCTCCTCCCCCTGCCCAGATTCCTTGCCACCAGATTCATGACCTCCTCCCCCAACAATTTCCAGATCTTCCCTCCCCCCCTCTCTCGATGGGGCATTGTGTGTGGGTCACAGATTGTTAACAGGCTTATTGGGTATGAAGTGAATAGTGATAGTGTCATGACTTCTGGATTTTGTCCAGCCCAATGAGGTCGCTTGCCACACATGCACCAAGCGTTCTGAGAAATTAACCAGGTCCAGGGGAGAAGAGGGAGAGGGTGGTGCAGGTGTAAAGGTGGTAGTGACAGAAGAACGTGATCCATCTTACCATCTCGATCACGTACAGGTTCTCATTGGATCAGTGGGTACCACACTTGCCTCTGAGTCAGAAGGTTGTGGCTTCAGATCCCACTTGAGCACATAAATATAGGTTGACACTCTAGTTCAGTGCTGAGGGAGTGGTGCACTGCAGAGGTGCTGTCTTTCAGATTAGACGTTAAACCGAGGTGAACGTAAAAGATTCCATGGCACTATTTCAAAGAAGAACAGGGGAGTTATCCTCGGTATCCTGGCCAATATTTATTTCTTATCAACATAACAAAAACAGATTATCTGCTCATTATCACATTGCTGTTTGTGGGAGTTTGCTGTGTGCAAGTTGGCTGCCGTGTTTCCCACATTGCAACAGTGACTACAATCCAAAAGTATTTCATTGGTTGTAAAGCGATTTGAGACATTACATGGTCATGAAAGGTGCTATATAAATGCAAATCTTTCATTTCTTTTTTCTTTTTCTTCCCATCCCCCACCCATTACATCTGGATCACATTCTTCCCCATCAACATTGTGCTCTCTGTACATTTTACACTCTTGATTTCCTGACCTCTCTCTCCCCCCACACTTATCCCTCTCCTCTCTGATTCTCTCACTCTCCCTCCAATTTTGTCTCTTACTCCCTCCAAAGACCTCTCTCCCTCTCCCACTCTCTCCTTCCCTTTCCCTCTCTCCCCCACTCTCTCCCTCTCCCCTCCCTCCAATCCCCTCTCTCCCACCGATCCCCTCTCTATCCCTCCATCCGATCCTATTACTCTCTCTGATTGCCTCTCTCCCTCCGATCACCCCTCTCTCTCCCTCCTCTCTCCCTCCAATTCTGTCTTTCTCTCTCTCTGATTCCCTCTCTCCACCTCTCTCCCTCTGATTCCCTCTCTCCCCCTCTCCCACTAATCCTCTGTCTCACTCTGCTCCCCTATCTTTCCCCCTCTCGCTCCGATCCCTTCTCTCTCACCCTCCTATCCCCTCTGTCTCTATCCCCCTCTCTCCCTCTGATTGCCTCTCTCCCTCCAATTCTCTCTGTCCCTCCGATTCCTTACCTCCCTCCCCATCTCTCTCCAATTCCCTCTCTCCCCTCTCTCCCTCCGATCCCCTCTCTCTCCCCCTCTCTTTCCCCGATCCCCTCTCTCCCTCCAATCCCCTCTCTCTCTTCCCCCTCCCTCCGATTCCGTTTCCTCCCCCCCCTCTCTCCCCCTGCCTTCGATTCCCTCTCCCTTCCCCTCTCCCTCTGATTCATCTCTCTCCCCTCTCTCTCCCTCCCCTCATCCTCAAATTACCCCTCTCCCCATCTCTACTTCCGATTCCCTCTCTCCCTCCGATCTCGTCTCTCTCTCCCCCCTCCCTCCGATTCCCACTCTCCCTCTGATCCCATCTGTCTCTCCCCCCTCTCTTCCTCCAATTCTGTCTCTCCCTCCGATTCCCTTTCTTCACCTCACACCAACTGATTCCCTTTCTCCCCTCTCTCTCCCTCTAATCCCCTCTCCATTCCAATCCACTATCTTTAACCCCTCTCGCTCCGATTCCTTATCTCTCATGCTCCGAACCCCTCTGTCTCTCTCTCCCCATCTCCCCCTTTGATTCTCTCCCTCTGAATCCCTCTCTCCACTCTCCCTCCAATCCCCCTCTTTCTCTCTCTCCCACCTCTCCCTCTGATTCCATCTCTACCTCCTCTATCCAACCGATTCCCTCTCTACATCTGATTCCTCTCTATTCCATTCTCCCTTCGATTCCATTTCTCCCCCTCAGCCCAATTTGCTCTCTCCCCATCTCTCTCTCCGATTCCCTCTTTCCCGCCGATTCCCTCTCTCTTTCCTCACCTCTCCCTCCAATCCCCCCCCACGACCGATACCCCCTATCTCCCTCTGATTTTCTCTCTCTTCCTCTCTCCCTCTAATTGCCTCTCTCCCTCTCTCTCCCATACTCTCCCTCTGATTTCTCCCTCTCCCTCCGCCCCCTCCCTCTCTCCCTCCTCTGTCCCTCCGATTCCGTCTCTCCCCTTCTCTTGCTCCGATTTCCTCTCTCTCTCTCTCTCTCCCTTCGATTTAATCTAGACCTTCGATTCCCTCTCTCCCTCCGATTCCCTCCCTCCTTCCTCCCTCCGATTCCCTCTCTCTTGCTCTTCCTATCACTCCCTCTGATTTAATCTCTCCCTCCGATTCCCTCTCTCCCCCTCACTCCCTCTGATCCCCTCTCACTCTGTCCCTCTCTCCTTCTGCTTCCCGCTCTCCCACCACTCCATTTGATTCCCATTCTCCCTCCAAATCCCTCTTTCCCCTTTCTCCCTCCAATTTCCTTTCTACCTCTGATTTCCTTTCTCCCTCTGATTCCCCCCTCTGCCGCTGATCCCCTCTCCCTCTCTCCCTCATAACCCCTCCGTCTCTGTCCCTCCTCTCTGCCTCCGATTCCCTCTCTCTTTGTCCCTCTCCATCAAATGCCCTCCCTTCCTCTGATTCCTTCTCTTCCCCCTTCCAATTCTCTCTTACTGTCTAACCCTCCGATTCCCTCACCCTCTCCCCATCTCTCTCTCCGATCCACTCTCTCTACCCCCCCTCCCTCTGATCCCCTCTCTCCCTTCGACCTCTACTCTGCACCTCTCTCCCTATGATTCCCCCCTCTCTCTCCCACCTCTCTATTTCCGATTCCCTCCTTCCGATACCCTCTCTCCCTCCGATCTTCCCTTTCTCACTCTGATCCCCTCTCTCTCTGTCCCTTCTCTATCCGTCTGATTCCCTCTCTCCCACCTCTTCCTCTGATTCCCTCCCTCCCTCCGATTTACTCTCTCTCTCCACTCTCCCTTCTATTCCCTCTCTCCCTCCGATCCCCTCTCTCGCCCTCTCCTTCCAATACCCTCTTTCTCTCTCTCTCTCCCTCTCTTCGTCTGATCCCCTCCCTCTCTCTCTCTCCCCTCTCTCCTTCCAATTCCCTCGCTCCCTCCGATTATCTCTTTCTCTCCCCCTCACTCCAATCCCCCAACTCTCCGCGATCTCCCCTCTGTCCCCCTAATCCCCCCACTCTCTCTCCTCTCCCTCTAATTCCTTCCCTCCCCTCTCCCTCCGATTCCCTTTCTCTTTGTCCTTCCTCTACCCTCCGTTTTCCTCTCTCCTACCTCTTCCGCCGATTCCCTTGCTACCTCCTCTCTCCTTCCAATTCCCTCTCCCCCTACAATTCCCTCTCCCTTCCCCCACTCTCACTGATTCCCTCTCTCCCTCTGATTCCCTCTCTCTCCCCTCTCTCTGTCCATCCTCTCTCTTTCCATCTCCCTCTCTCCCATCTCTCCAATTTCCACTCTCCCTCCAATTTCCTCTCTTCCCTCTCTCCCTCCAAATCAATCTCTTCCCCTTTCTCTCCCCGATTCCCTTTTGCCCTCCGATTACCTCTTTCCCTCCGATCCTCCCTCTCCCTCCCAATTTCTCACTCTCCCTCCGATGCCCTCTCCCCTTAACTCTCTCTCTCCCTCTCTCCTTCTGATGACATCTCTCCCCCTCACTCCCCCGATGTGCTCTCTCTCTCTGATTCCCTCTTTCTCTCCCCATCTCTCCCTCACTCTCCCACCTCTCTTCCTCCGATTCCGTCTCTTCCCCCTCACTCCCTCTAATCCCCTCTCTCTCTGATTCCCTCTCTTCCCTCCCATTCCTCCCTCCATTACCCTCTCTCCCCCTTCCCTGCCTCCGATTCGCTCTCTCCCTCCGATACCCTCTCCCTCCCCACTCTCTCCCTCTGATCCCCTCTTTGCCTCCGATTCTCTCTCTGTCCCTCTCCCTCCAATGCCCTCCCTTCCCTCTCTCCCTCTGATTCCTTCTCTCCCCCATCCAATTCCCTCTTACTCTCACCCTCCAGTTCCCTCACACTCTCCCCATCTCTCTCTCCGATCCACTCTCTCTACCCCCTCTGTCTCTGATCCCCTCTCTCCCTCCAATTTCCACTCTGCCCTTCTCTCCCTCCGATTCCACCTTCTCTCTCCCACCGCTCTATCTCCGATTCCCTCTCTTCCTCCGATATCCTCTCTCCCTCCGATCCTGTCTCTCTCTCTCTCCCCTCACTCCGATCTCTCCTCTATCCCTCTGATCACCCTCTCCCTCTGATCCCCTCTCTCTCCCTCCCTCCTCTATCCATCTGATTCCCTCTCCCTCCACTCTCCCTTCCATTCCCTCTCTTCCTCTGATCCCATATCTCTCCCTCTCCTTCCGATACCCTCTCTCTCTCTCTCCCCTTCTCCCCTTCTCCCCCCTCTCCCTCCGATCCTTCCTCTGCCTCCGATCCACTCTCCCTCTCTTTCACCTATCCCCTCTCTCTGTCCCTTCTCTCCGCCTCCAAATTCCTCTCTCTCCCACACTCTCCCGCCAATGCCGTCCCTTCCCTCTTTCCCTCTGATTCCCTCTCTCTCCCATCTAATTTCCTCTTCCCCTCTCTCACTCTGATTCCCTCTCACCCTCCGATTCTCTTTCCCTCTCCCTGTTATGTATGTAAACATTACCAATGTGTAAGACTTGCCACCAGAGGGCGCACCTGTGGGAGACCCAAGGGTCACCTGCGCACCCCGGGCAAGCAGGTATAAAAGGCAGTCTACCATGCTACCTCCTCACTCTGGAGTTACAATAAAGAGACCAAGGTCACAACAGTTTGAGCTTGAGATGTACAGTCTTGTGGAGTTATTCTAAATGTAACACTCCCCATCTCTCCATCTGATCCTCTCTCTCTTTCCCCCCCGCCACCCCCGATCCCCTCTCTCCCTCCGATTTCCAATTTCCACCTCTCTCCCTCCAATTCCCACCTCTCTATCTCCAATTCCCTCTCTCACTCCGTTACCCTCTCTCGCTCCAATCCTCTCTCTCTCTGCCCCCTCGTTCTGGTTCCGCTCTCTCCCTCTGATCCCCTCTCTCTGTCCCTCCTCTACCCATCTGATTCCCTCTTTGCCCTCTGATTCCCTCCCTCCCTTCCATCCGATTTACTCTCTTCCTTCACGCTTCCTTCCATTCCCTCTCTCCCTCCGATCCCCTCTCTGTCCCCCTCCTTCTGATACCCTCTCTCTCGCCCCCTCTCTCCCTTCGATCCCCTCCCTCTCTCTCCCCTCTTGCTCCCTCCAATTCGCTCTCTCTCCAATCTCCCCTCTCCCTCCAATACCCTCGCTACCTTTTCTCTCCCTCTGATTTGCTCTCTACCTCCTCTCTCCCACTAATTCCCTCTTTCCCTACATTCCCCCCTCTCTCCGCATCTCTCTTTCCGATTATCTCTTTCTCTCCCCTCTCACTCCGATTCCCCCCTCTCCGCCGATCCCCCCTCTGTCCCCCTGATCCCCTCCTCTCCCCTTCTCTCCCTCTGATCCCCTTCCTCGTCCCTCCATCCGATCCTCTGTCCTTTCTCTCTCCCTTCAATTCCCCCCTCTCTCTCCCACATCTCTATCTCCGATTCCCTCTCTCTCTGATCCCCTCTCTCTCCGTCCCTTCTCTATCCATCTGATTCCCTCTCTTCCACCCCTTCCTCTGAATCCTTCCCTCCCTCCAATTTACTCTCTCCCTCCGCTCTCCCTTCCATTCCCTCTCTCCCTCCGATTCCCTCTGTTTCCCCGTCTCCTTCCGATTCTCACTCTCCCCCCTCTCTTCCACTGATTCCCTATCTCCCTCCGATTCCCTCTCTCTCTCCTTCCTCCCTTCAATGTAAGCTTTCCCTCCTCTCTCCACCTCATTCTCTCTGATCCCCTTTCTCTCTGTCCCTCCTCTCTCCTTCCATTTCCCTCTCTCCACCTCTACCTTCAATTCCCACTCTCCTCCAATTCTCTCTCTTCCCTCTCTCCCTCCAAATCCCCCTCTCCCCTTTCTCCCTCTGATTCCCTTTCTCCCTCTGATTTCCTCTCTCTGTTTGATCATCCCTCTATCTCTCAATTTCTCTCGCTCCCTCTCTCCCTCCGATGCCCTCTCCCCCTAACTCCCCCGATCAGCCCTCTCTCTCCTATTCCCTCTTTCTCTTCCCATCTGTCCCTCCTATTATCCCTCTCTCTCTCTCTCTCGCATCTTTCTCCCTCTGATTCCGTCTCTCTTCCCCCTCACTCCCTCTAATCCCCTCTGTCTGATTCCCTCGATTCACCTCTCCCTCCGTTACCCTCTCTACCCCTTCTCTCCCTCAAATTCCCACTCCCTCTGATTCCCTCCTTCTTCACCCTCTCCCTCCAATTCCCTCTTATTGCCTCTCTCCCTCCGATTCCTTCTCTCCCTCCGATACCCTCTCCCTTCGCACTCTCTTCCTCTATCCCCCCTCTGCCTCCGATCCCCTCTCCCTCTCACTCCTGTCTCCTCTCTCTCTGTCCCTCCTCTCCACCACCGATTCCTTCTCTCTCCCACCCTCTCCATCCAATGCCCTCCCTTCCTTCTTTCCCTCTGATTCCCTCTCTCCCTCATCCAATTCCCTCTCCCCTCTCTACCTCTCATTCCCTCTCACCATCTGATTCCCTCTCCCCTTCCACATCTCTCCCTCTGATCCTCTCTCTCTCTCTCCCCCACCCCTCTGAGCCCCTCTCTCTGCCGATTTCCCCCTTTCTCTCCCACCTCTAACTCCAATTCCCTCTCTCCCTCCGATTTCCTCTCTCCCTCCGATTCCCTCTCTCCCTCCGATACCCTCTCTCCCTCCTATCCTTTCTCTCTCTCCCCCCTCACTCTGATCCCCCCTCTCTCCCTCTGATCTCCTCTCTCTCTCTCTCTCTCTTTGTCCGATTCCCTCTTTCCCACCTCGCTCTCTGATTCCCTCCCTCTCTCCAATTTACTCTCTCCTCCACTCTCTCTTCCATTCTCTCTATCCCTCTGATCTCTCTGTTGCTCTCCTTCCGATACCCTCTCTCCCTCTTCCCCTCTCTCCCTCCAATCTGCTCCCTCTCTCCCCCCTCTCTCCCTCTCTCCTTCCGATACCCCCTCTCCCTCCAATTCCCTCCATTCTTTCCCTCGGATTCCCTCTATACCCCCTCTCTCCCTCCAATTCTTTCTCTAACCTTTCTCCCTCCATTCCCCCCCCCTCTCTCCCCATCTCTTCCTCCGATTTCATCTCTCCCTCCAATTCCCTCTCTCTCTAATTACCTCTCTCTCTCTCTCCTCCACTCTCTCGCTCCGATCCCCACTCTCTCTCAGATTCCTTCTCTTTCCTCTCTCCCTCTGATTCGCGCTCTCTCCTCATCTCTCCCTCCGATCCCCCCTCTCTCTCTCTACCTCCTCTTTCCCTCCGATACACTCTCTCCCCCTCTCTCCTTCCGACTTCCTCCCTCCCTCTGAGCCCCCCCGCCCTCCGATTCCCTCTCTCTCTCTGATTCCCTCTCTTCCTGCGATTATCGTTCTCTCTCCCCCCTCAATCAGATCCCCCCTCTCCCCTGATGCCCCCTCTGTCCCCCTGATCCCCCCTCTCTCTCTCCCCTTCTCCCCCTCTGATCCCATCCCTACCCTCTCTCCAATTCCCTCTTTCTCTCTCCCTCCTTCCTTCGATCCTCTCTCTCTCTCTCCCTCCTCTATCCCTCCGATTCCCTCTCTCCCCCCTCACTGTCTGATTCCCTCTCTCTCCCCCCTCTTCCACCGATTCCCCTCTATCCCCCCAATACTCGTGCTCTCCCTTCTCTCCCTCCGATCCTTTCTCTCTCTCCTTCTCTCCCTCCAATCACCCCTCTCTCTCCCCTGTCTCTCTTCGATACTCTCTCTCTCTCTCCCTGTAATAGAGCTCCCCCTAGTGGACTACTGCTGCACCTAGTGGACTACTGATGTACTGCATCTACTGATATAAATACAATAAAAGGGTCATGTGGAAAAGTCACATGATGACAGTTAAGAGCCATTTTGTGTGAGTGTGTTTGCGAGTGATGTCGTAAGACTATATCACATTAGCAATGAAGATAGGATAATTGGATTACCTAGCTGAAATTTTTGTTGTTCCAGCCAACCGAAGGTGAGACTTTGAGAGGATCTTTATTGTGCAGAACAGCTAAAAATCCAAGGTAAATTACAAGCACATTGAGCTGAACAGTCAACATTGCCAGGTGGCCATGCCTATGTGAATAATAGGGTGCTTGGGTGAGTTCCAGCATGACTGAGAGACTTTCGGAGTATATGTGGAGCAGCTAGAAATGTTTTTCACTGCAAATAGTATTGTCGAAGTCTCCGATGATGAAAACCGTAACTGGGTGGTTTTAGAAAGAAAACGGGCTATTTTCTTGATTGAAGCAGACCCCAAGGTGTATAAAACCTTGAAAAATGTGCTTGTTCCCGTCAAGGAAAAGAACACACCACTGATGGAGATTCCAGCACTACAGTCCTGAAACCCTGGAAATTGCTGAAAGTCATCGTTTTGGAACACAAGATCAATTCCATGACAAGCATATCAATGAGTACATTGTAACTTTAAAAAAGCTATCTATTTACTGTCACTCCGGAAACTTTCAAGACCGAGCATTGCGTGACCGTTTTGTTTGTAATATGAAAAATGAAACAATCAGAACAAAATTGTTGACAACCCCGAACTTCACCTTTGATTTAGCTTGTCAGATAGCTATGTCGATGGATATGGCCGACCAATACTCCCGAGAATTTCATGCCATTTCCAGTCATCAGACAACCGAGGTGAATCACCTGCGGGCTAAAAGTAAAAGGCAGTTGGGCTCCAAGGCCTCAGCAGCTGGCCAAGGTAACAGTACATTGAAGTCATGCTATGGGTGCCTGGGACAACACCTTGTCCATATGTGAAGGCAGAGTGTTTCTACTGCAAGAAAACTGGGCAGCTTGCGAAGGCATGCCGACTGAAGAGTCATTATCATAGGCAGTCCCTCGGAATCGAGGAAGACCTGTTTCCACTCATAGCATGAGTTCTTAAGTGGCTGTACAGTCCAATACAAGAACCACAGTCTTTGTCACAGGTGGGACAGATAGTCATTGAGGGAAAGAGTGGGCAGGGAGCCTGGTTTGCCGCAAGCTCCTTCCACTGCCTGAGCTTGATTTCTGCATGCTCTCGGCGACGATACACGAGGAGCTCAGCGCCCTCCCGAATGCACTTCCTCCACTTAGGGCGGTCTATGGCCAGGGACTCCCAGGTGTCAGTGGGGATGTCACACTTTATCAGGGAGGCTTTGAGGGTGTCCTTGTAACGTTTCCTCTGCCCTTCTTTGGCTTGTTTGCCGTGGACGAGTTCCGAGCAGAGCACTTGCTTTGAAAGTCTCGTGTCTGTCATGCGAACTACGTGGCCTGCCCAGCGGAGCTGATCAAGTGTGGTCAGGGCTCCAATGCTGGAGATGTTGGCCTGGATGAGGACGCTAACGTTTGTGCATTTGTCCTCTCAGGGTTTAGAGTAAACCAACTCTCAATGCTTTAAGTAGAAATCGCCAGACATTACATAGCATTGAGGAGAAGCAACAGGACAGGGAGGTTCTGGAGATACATGTCATCAGGAGCACAAGGGGATCTAACAGCGATTCGCGAAGTATCGTCATCCAAGTAGATATTGCAGGAACCAGGATACCCATGGAAATCGACACTGATGCAACCGTGAGCATTGTACTGGAATCGCTATATCTCGAAGAGTTGTGTGATTTTCGACTCGAGAAATCAAAGATAGAGTTGCGAGGCTACTCAGGAGAGCAAATTTTGTAGGACGTATCAACATACTGGTGAAATACAAGGATCAGTATCAGAGCTTGCCTCTCAGTAATGGCAGGAGACAAGCCTCCCTTGATAGGTAGAAATTGGTTGCGATCACTGAAGCTGGATTGGAATGAGATTTTTCGTGTGGAAACGAAATTTGCATTGAAAGATGATGTCATCGAGCAGGATCCATAGATGTTCCGTGAAACAGACAGTCTGATCCAAAGCTTCAAGGTGAGTGTCAGAGTGCAGAAGGACTGTTGACCACTTTACTGCAAATCACGTCCTTAACTATATGCACTCAAGGAGAAAGTTGAGCAAGAAATCAAAAGACTAGAAACTGAGAACATTATCTCGAAGGTATATCTAAGTAATGCTGATGCTATGTCTCGATTGCCGTCCTCATCACAAGTTAAACCAAATAGAGAAGAAGTGTTTTATTTTTCATACATTGATGAGCTGCCAGTCACAGCTGAAGAAATTGGTAGAGCAGCCAGATGTGACCCAGTTATTTCAAAGGTGTATGATTATATGGCAAATGGCTGGCCAAACCAGGTATCAGAGAACGATATTCATCCATACTTCATTCGTAGGAATGAATTTTCAATGGATAAAGATTGTATGGGGTGCAAGAGGAGTTATCCCAAATAAGTTCAAGTCCAAATTGTTAGATCTTCATGACCAGCACCTGAGAATGTGCTTGAGCAAGAGTTTTGCACGCAGTTACTTATGGTGGCCAGGTCTAGAAAAGATATAGAGTACATCGTTAGTCAGTGTACAAGATGTCAATTGTAAGCAAGAAACCACGACCAGTACCATTACAGCCATGGAAATGATCTCCCAGGGTATCGTCCTTTCATTATTTGGCGGGTCCTTGACGAGAGCGGAAGATTCAGTGACGAGAGCGGGAGAGTCCGTGAGTTCTGGGGAGTCCGAGTTCAGGAGATCGGCGATTTGGTAGGTCCTGAGGTCGGGTGAGTAATTAGGTCCTGAGGTCGGCAATGAGGTAGGTCCTGAGGTCAGTGAGTAGGTAGGTCCTGAGGTCGGTGAGTAGGTAGGTCCTGAGGTCGGTGAGTAGGTAGGTCCTGAGGTCGGTGAGTAGGTAGGTCCAGAGGTCGGTGAGTAGGTAGGTCCTGAGGTCGGTGAGTAGGTAGGTCCTGAGGTTGGTGAGTAGGTAGGTCCTGAGGTCGGTGAGTAGGTAGGTCCAGAGGTCGGTGAGTAGGTAGGTCCTGAGGTCGGTGAGTAGGTCCTGAGGTCGGTGAGTAGGTAGGTCCAGAGGTCGGTGAGTAGGTCCTGAGGTCGGTGAGTAGGTAGGTCCTGAGGTCGGTGAGTAGTTAGGGCCTGAGGTCGGTGAGTAGGTCCTGAGGTCGGTGAGTAGGTAGGTCCTGAGGTCGGTGAGTAGGTAGGTCCTGAGGTCGGTGAGTAGGTCCTGAGGTCGGTGAGTAGGTAGGTCCTGAGGTCGGTGAGTAGGTAGGTCCTGAGGTCGGTGAGTAGTTAGGGCCTGAGGTCGGTGAGTAGGTCCTGAGGTCGGTGAGTAGGTAGGTCCTGAGGTCGGTGAGTAGTTAGGTCCTGAGGTCGGTGAGTAGGTCCTGAGGTCGGTGAGTAGGTAGGTCCTGAGGTCGGTGAGTAGGTAGGTCCTGAGGTCGGTGAGTAGGTCCTGAGGTCGGTGAGTAGGTAGGTCCTGAGGTCGGTGAGTAGTTAGGTCCTGAGGTCGGTGAGTAGGTAGGTCCTGAGGTCGGTGAGTAGTTAGGTCCTGAGGTCGGTGAGTAGGTAGGTCCTGAGGTCGGTGAGTAGTTAGGTCCTGAGGTCGGTGAGTAGTTAGGTCCTGAGGTCGGTGAGTAGGTAGGTCCTGAGGTCGGTGAGTAGTTAGGTCCTGAGGTCGGTGAGTAGGTAGGTCCTGAGGTCGGTGAGTAGTTAGGTCCTGAGGTCGGTGAGTAGGTAGGTCCTGAGGTCGGTGAGTAATTAGGTCCTGAGGTCGGTGAGTAGGTAGGTCCTGAGGTCGGTGAGTAGGTCCTGAGGTCGGTGAGTAGGTAGGTCCTGAGGTCGGTGAGTAGTTAGGTCCTGAGGTCGGTGAGTAGGTAGGTCCTGAGGTCGGTGAGTAGTTAGGTCCTGAGGTCGGTGAGTAGGTAGGTCCTGAGGTCGGTGAGTAGTTAGGTCGGTGAGTAGTTAGGTCCTGAGGTCGGTGAGTAGGTAGGGCCTGAGGTCGGTGAGTAATTAGGTCCTGAGGTCGGTGAGTAGTTAGGTCCTGAGGTCGGTGAGTAGGTAGGTCCTGAGGTCGGTGAGTAGGTAGGTCCTGAGGTCGGTGAGTAGGTAGGTCCTGAGGTCGGTGAGTAGTTAGGTCCTGAGGTCGGTGAGTAGTTAGGTCCTGAGGTCGGTGAGTAGGTAGGTCCTGAGGTCGGTGAGTAGGTAGGTCCTGAGGTCGGTGAGTAGTTAGGTCCTGAGGTCGGTGAGTAGTTAGGGCCTGAGGTCGGTGAGTAGGTAGGTCCTGAGGTCGGTGAGTAGTTAGGTCCTGAGGTCGGTGAGTAGGTAGGTCCTGAGGTCGGTGAGTAGGTAGGTCCTGAGGTCGGTGAGTAGGTCCTGAGGTCGGTGAGTATGTAGGGCCTGAGGTCGGTGAGTAGGTAGGTCCTGAGGTCGGTGAGTAGGTCCTGAGGTCGGTGAGTAGGTAGGTCCTGAGGTCGGTGAGTAGGTAGGTCCTGAGGTCGGTGAGTAGGTAGGTCCTGAGGTCGGTGAGTAGTTAGGTCCTGAGGTCGGTGAGTAGGTAGGTCCTGAGGTCGGTGAGTAGGTAGGTCCTGAGGTCGGTGAGTAGGTCCTGAGGTCGGTGAGTATGTAGGGCCTGAGGTCGGTGAGTAGGTAGGTCCTGAGGTCGGTGAGTAGGTCCTGAGGTCGGTGAGTAGTTAGGTCCTGAGGTCGGTGAGTAGGTGGGTCCTGAGGTCAGTGAGTAGGTAGGTCCTGAGGTCGGTGAGTAGGTCCTGAGGTCGGTGAGTAGGTAGGTCCTGAGGTCGGTGAGTAGGTAGGTCCTGAGGTCGGTGAGTAGGTAGGTCCTGAGGTCGGTGAGTAGGTAGGTCCTGAGGTCGGTGAGTAGGTCCTGAGGTCGGTGAGTAGTTAGGGCCTGAGGTCGGTGAGTAGGTAGGTCCTGAGGTCGATGAGTAGGTAGGTCCTGAGGTCGGCGATGAGGTAGGTCCTGAGGTCGGTGAGTAGGGAGGTCCTCAGGTCGGTGAATAAGTAGGTCCTGAGTTCGGTGAGTAGGTAGGTCCTGAGGTCGGTGAGTAGGTCCTGAGGTCGGTGAGTAGGTAGGTCCTTAGGTCGGCGAGTATGTAGGTCCTGAGGTCGGCGAGTATGTAGGTCCTGAGGTCGGTGAGTAGTTAGGTCCTGAGGTCGGTGAGTAGGTAGGTCCTGAGGTCGGTGAGTAGGTAGATCCTGAGGTCGGTGAGTAGGTAGGTCCTGAGATCGGTGAGTACGTAGGTCCTGAGATCGGTGAGTAGGTAGGTCCTGAGGTCGGTGAGTAGGTAGGTCCTGAGGTCGGTGAGTAGTTAGGTCCTGAGGACGGTGAGTAGTTAGGTCCTGAGGTCAGTGAGTAGGTAGGTCCTGAGGTCGGCGATGAGGTAGGTCCTGAGGTCGGTGAGTAGGTAGGTCCTGAGGTCGACGAGTAGGTCCTGAGGTCGGCGAGTAGGTCCTTCGGTCGGTGAGTAGTTAGGTCCTTCCGTCGGTGAGTAGGTAGGTCCTGAGGTCGGTGAGTAGGTAGGTCCTGAGGTCGGTGAGTAGGTAGGTCCTGAGGTCGGTGAGTAGGTCCTGAGGTCGGTGTGTATTTAGGTCCTGAGGTCGGTGAGTAGGGAGGTCCTGAGGTCGGCGATGAGGTAGGTCCTGAGGTCGACGAGTAAGTCCTGAGGTCGGCGAGTAGGTCCTGAGGTCGGTGAGTACGTCGGTCCTGAGGTCGACGAGTAGGTCCTGAGGTCGGCGAGTAGGTCCTGAGGTCAGTGAGTAGGTAGCTCCTGAGGTCGGTGAGTAGGTAGCTCCTGAGGTCGGTGAGTAGGTAGGTCCTGAGGTCGGTGAGTAGGTAGGTCCTGAGTTCGGCGAGTTGGTAGATCCTGAGGTCGGTGAGTAGGTAGGTCCTGAGGTCGGAAAGTAGGTAGGTCCTGTGTTCGGCGAGTAGGTAGTTCCTGAGGTCGGCGAGTAGGTAGGTCCTGAGTTCGGCGAGTAGGTAGGTCCTGAGGTCGGTGAGTAGATAGGTCCTGAGGTCGGTGAGTAGATAGGTCCTGAGGTCGGTGAGTAGGTAGGTCCTGAGGTCGGTGAGTAGGTAGGTCCTGAGGTCGGTGAGTAGGTAGGTCCTGAGGTCGGTGAGTATTTAGGTCCTGAGGTCGGTGAGTAGGTAGGTCCTGAGGTCGGTGAATATTTAGGTCCTGAGTTCGGTGAGTAGCTAGGTCCTGAGGTCGCTGAGTATTTAGGTCCTGAGTTCGGCGAGTAGGTCCTGAGGTCGGTGAGTAGATAGGTCCTGAGTTCGACGAGCTGGTCCTGAGGGCGGTGAGTAGTTAGGTCCTGAGGTCAGTGAGTTGGTAGGTCCTGAGATTGGCGAGTCGGTTGGTCCTGAGATCGGAGTGTAGGTAGGTCCTGAGGTCGGCGATGAGGTAGGTCCTGAGGTCGGTGAGTAGGTAGGTCCTGAGGTCGGTGAGTAGTTATGTCCTGAGGACGGTGAGTAGGTAGGTCCTGAGGTCGACGAGTAGGTCCTGAGGTCGGCGAGTAGGTCCTGAGGTCGGTGAGGAGGTAGGTCCTGAGGTCGGTGAGTAGGTAGATCCTGAGGTCGGCGATGAGGTAGGTCCTGAGGTCGGTGAGTAGGTAGGTCCTGAGGTCGGTGAGTAGATAGGTCCTGAGTTCGGTGAGTAGGTAGGTCCTGAGGTCGGTAAGTAGATAGGTCCTGAGTTCGGTGAGTAGGTAGGTCCTGAGGTCGGTGAGTATTTAGGTCCTGAGTTCGGTGAGTAGGCAGGTCCTGAGGTCGGTGAGTAGTTAGGTCCTGAGATCGGTGAGTAGTTAGGTCCTGAGACCGGTGAGAAGTTAGGTCCTGAGATCGGTGAGTAGGTAGGTCCTGAGTTCGGCGAATAGGTAGGTCCTGAGGTCGGTGAGTAGGTAGGTCCTGAGTTCAGTGAGTAGGTAGGTCCTGAGGTCGGTAAGTAGATAGGTCCTGAGTTCGGTGAGTAGGTAGGTCCTGAGTTCGGCGAGTAGGTAGGTCCTGAGTTCGGCGAATAGGTAGGTCCTGAGGTCGGTGAGTAGTTAGGTCCTGAGACCGGTGAGTAGGTAGGTCCTGAGTTCGGCGAATAGGTAGGTCCTGAGGTCGGTGAGTAGTTAGGTCCTGAGACCGGTGAGTAGTTAGGTCCTGAGATCGGTGAGTAGTTAGGTCCTGAGATCGGTGAGTAGGTAGGTCCTGAGGTCGGTGAGTAGTTAGGTCCTGAGATCGGTGAGTAGTTAGGTCCTGAGATCGGTGAGTAGTTAGGTCCTGAGATCGGTGAGTAGGTAGGTCCTGAGGTCGGTGAGTATTTAGGTCCTGAGTTCGGCGAGTAGGTAGATCCTGAGGTCGGTGAGTAGGTCCTGAGATCGGTGAGTAGGTAGGTCCTGAGGTCGGCGATGAGGTAGGTCCTGAGGTCGGCGATGAGGTAGGTCCTGAGGTCGGCGAGTCGGTCGGTCCTGAGGTCGGTGAGTATTTAGGTCCTGAGTTCAGTGAGTAGGTAGGTCCTGAGGTCGGTGAGTAGGTAGGTCCTGAGGACGGTGAGTAGGTAGGTCCTGAGGTCGGTGAGTAGGTAGGTCCTGAGGTTGGTGAGTAGGTAGGTCCTGAGGTCGGAAAGTAGGTAGGTCCTGAGTTCGGCGAGTAGGTAGTTCCTGAGGTCGGCGAGTAGGTAGGTCCTGAGTTCGGCGAGTAGGTAGGTCCTGAGGTCGGTGAGTAGATAGGTCCTGAGGTCGGTCAGTAGATAGGTCCTGAGGTCGGTGAGTAGGTAGGTCCTGAGGTCGGTGAGTAGGTAGGTCCTGAGGTCGGTGAGTAGGTAGGTCCTGAGGTCGGTGAGTATTTAGGTCCTGAGGTCGGTGAGTAGGTAGGTCCTGAGGTCGGTGAATATTTAGGTCCTGAGTTCGGTGAGTAGCTAGGTCCTGAGGTCGCTGAGTATTTAGGTCCTGAGTTCGGCGAGTAGGTCCTGAGGTCAGTGAGTTGGTAGGTCCTGAGATTGGCGAGTCGGTTGGTCCTGAGATCGGAGTGTAGGTAGGTCCTGAGGTCGGCGATGAGGTAGGTCCTGAGGTCGGTGAGTAGGTAGGTCCTGAGGTCGGTGAGTAGTTATGTCCTGAGGACGGTGAGTAGGTAGGTCCTGAGGTCGACGAGTAGGTCCTGAGGTCGGCGAGTAGGTCCTGAGGTCGGTGAGGAGGTAGGTCCTGAGGTCGGTGAGTAGGTAGATCCTGAGGTCGGCGATGAGGTAGGTCCTGAGGTCGGTGAGTAGGTAGGTCCTGAGTTCAGTGAGTAGTTAGGTCCTGAGACCGGTGAGTAGTTAGGTCCTGAGATCGGTGAGTAGGTAGGTCCTGAGTTCGGCGAATAGGTAGGTCCTGAGGTCGGTGAGTAGGTAGGTCCTGAGTTCAGTGAGTAGGTAGGTCCTGAGGTCGGTAAGTAGATAGGTCCTGAGTTCGGTGAGTAGGTAGGTCCTGAGTTCGGCGAGTAGGTAGGTCCTGAGTTCGGCGAATAGGTAGGTCCTGAGGTCGGTGAGTAGTTAGGTCCTGAGACCGGTGAGTAGTTAGGTCCTGAGATCGGCGAATAGGTAGGTCCTGAGGTCGGTGAGTAGATAGGTCCTGAGGTCGGTGAGTAGATAGGTCCTGAGGTCGGTGAGTAGGTAGGTCCTGAGGTCGGTGAGTAGGTAGGTCCTGAGGTCGGTGAGTAGGTAGGTCCTGAGGTCGGTGAGTATTTAGGTCCTGAGGTCGGTGAGTAGGTAGGTCCTGAGGTCGGTGAATATTTAGGTCCTGAGTTCGGTGAGTAGCTAGGTCCTGAGGTCGCTGAGTATTTAGGTCCTGAGTTCGGCGAGTAGGTCCTGAGGTCGGTGAGTAGATAGGTCCTGAGTTCGACGAGCTGGTCCTGAGGGCGGTGAGTAGTTAGGTCCTGAGGTCAGTGAGTTGGTAGGTCCTGAGATTGGCGAGTCGGTTGGTCCTGAGATCGGAGTGTAGGTAGGTCCTGAGGTCGGCGATGAGGTAGGTCCTGAGGTCGGTGAGTAGGTAGGTCCTGAGGTCGGTGAGTAGTTATGTCCTGAGGACGGTGAGTAGGTAGGTCCTGAGGTCGACGAGTAGGTCCTGAGGTCGGCGAGTAGGTCCTGAGGTCGGTGAGGAGGTAGGTCCTGAGGTCGGTGAGTAGGTAGATCCTGAGGTCGGCGATGAGGTAGGTCCTGAGGTCGGTGAGTAGGTAGGTCCTGAGGTCGGTGAGTAGATAGGTCCTGAGTTCGGTGAGTAGGTAGGTCCTGAGGTCGGTAAGTAGATAGGTCCTGAGTTCGGTGAGTAGGTAGGTCCTGAGGTCGGTGAGTATTTAGGTCCTGAGTTCGGTGAGTAGGCAGGTCCTGAGGTCGGTGAGTAGTTAGGTCCTGAGATCGGTGAGTAGTTAGGTCCTGAGACCGGTGAGAAGTTAGGTCCTGAGATCGGTGAGTAGGTAGGTCCTGAGTTCGGCGAATAGGTAGGTCCTGAGGTCGGTGAGTAGGTAGGTCCTGAGTTCAGTGAGTAGGTAGGTCCTGAGGTCGGTAAGTAGATAGGTCCTGAGTTCGGTGAGTAGGTAGGTCCTGAGTTCGGCGAGTAGGTAGGTCCTGAGTTCGGCGAATAGGTAGGTCCTGAGGTCGGTGAGTAGTTAGGTCCTGAGACCGGTGAGTAGGTAGGTCCTGAGTTCGGCGAATAGGTAGGTCCTGAGGTCGGTGAGTAGTTAGGTCCTGAGACCGGTGAGTAGTTAGGTCCTGAGATCGGTGAGTAGTTAGGTCCTGAGATCGGTGAGTAGGTAGGTCCTGAGGTCGGTGAGTAGTTAGGTCCTGAGATCGGTGAGTAGTTAGGTCCTGAGATCGGTGAGTAGTTAGGTCCTGAGATCGGTGAGTAGGTAGGTCCTGAGGTCGGTGAGTATTTAGGTCCTGAGTTCGGCGAGTAGGTAGATCCTGAGGTCGGTGAGTAGGTCCTGAGATCGGTGAGTAGGTAGGTCCTGAGGTCGGCGATGAGGTAGGTCCTGAGGTCGGCGATGAGGTAGGTCCTGAGGTCGGCGAGTCGGTCGGTCCTGAGGTCGGTGAGTATTTAGGTCCTGAGTTCAGTGAGTAGGTAGGTCCTGAGGTCGGTGAGTAGGTAGGTCCTGAGGACGGTGAGTAGGTAGGTCCTGAGGTCGGTGAGTAGGTAGGTCCTGAGGTTGGTGAGTAGGTAGGTCCTGAGGTCGGAAAGTAGGTAGGTCCTGAGTTCGGCGAGTAGGTAGTTCCTGAGGTCGGCGAGTAGGTAGGTCCTGAGTTCGGCGAGTAGGTAGGTCCTGAGGTCGGTGAGTAGATAGGTCCTGAGGTCGGTCAGTAGATAGGTCCTGAGGTCGGTGAGTAGGTAGGTCCTGAGGTCGGTGAGTAGGTAGGTCCTGAGGTCGGTGAGTAGGTAGGTCCTGAGGTCGGTGAGTATTTAGGTCCTGAGGTCGGTGAGTAGGTAGGTCCTGAGGTCGGTGAATATTTAGGTCCTGAGTTCGGTGAGTAGCTAGGTCCTGAGGTCGCTGAGTATTTAGGTCCTGAGTTCGGCGAGTAGGTCCTGAGGTCAGTGAGTTGGTAGGTCCTGAGATTGGCGAGTCGGTTGGTCCTGAGATCGGAGTGTAGGTAGGTCCTGAGGTCGGCGATGAGGTAGGTCCTGAGGTCGGTGAGTAGGTAGGTCCTGAGGTCGGTGAGTAGTTATATCCTGAGGACGGTGAGTAGGTAGGTCCTGAGGTCGACGAGTAGGTCCTGAGGTCGGCGAGTAGGTCCTGAGGTCGGTGAGGAGGTAGGTCCTGAGGTCGGTGAGTAGGTAGATCCTGAGGTCGGCGATGAGGTAGGTCCTGAGGTCGGTGAGTAGGTAGGTCCTGAGTTCAGTGAGTAGTTAGGTCCTGAGACCGGTGAGTAGTTAGGTCCTGAGATCGGTGAGTAGGTAGGTCCTGAGTTCGGCGAATAGGTAGGTCCTGAGGTCGGTGAGTAGGTAGGTCCTGAGTTCAGTGAGTAGGTAGGTCCTGAGGTCGGTAAGTAGATAGGTCCTGAGTTCGGTGAGTAGGTAGGTCCTGAGTTCGGCGAGTAGGTAGGTCCTGAGTTCGGCGAATAGGTAGGTCCTGAGGTCGGTGAGTAGTTAGGTCCTGAGACCGGTGAGTAGGTAGGTCCTGAGTTCGGCGAATAGGTAGGTCCTGAGGTCGGTGAGTAGTTAGGTCCTGAGACCGGTGAGTAGTTAGGTCCTGAGATCGGTGAGTAGGTGGGTCCTGAGGTCGGTGAGTAGTTAGGTCCTGAGATCGGTGAGTAGTTAGGTCCTGAGATCGGTGAGTAGGTAGGTCCTGAGGTCGACGAGTAGGTCCTGAGGTCGGCGAGTAGGTCCTGAGGTCGGTGAGGAGGTAGGTCCTGAGGTCGGTGAGTAGGTAGATCCTGAGGTCGGCGATGAGGTAGGTCCTGAGGTCGGTGAGTAGGTAGGTCCTGAGGTCGGTGAGTAGATAGGTCCTGAGTTCGGTGAGTAGGTAGGTCCTGAGGTCGGTAAGTAGATAGGTCCTGAGTTCGGTGAGTAGGTAGGTCCTGAGTTCGGCGAATAGGTAGGTCCTGAGGTCGGTGAGTAGGTAGGTCCTGAGTTCAGTGAGTAGGTAGGTCCTGAGGTCGGTAAGTAGATAGGTCCTGAGTTCGGTGAGTAGGTAGGTCCTGAGTTCGGCGAATAGGTAGGTCCTGAGGTCGGTGAGTAGTTAGGTCCTGAGACCGGTGAGTAGGTAGGTCCTGAGTTCGGCGAATAGGTAGGTCCTGAGGTCGGTGAGTAGTTAGGTCCTGAGACCGGTGAGTAGTTAGGTCCTGAGATCGGTGAGTAGGTGGGTCCTGAGGTCGGTGAGTAGTTAGGTCCTGAGATCGGTGAGTAGTTAGGTCCTGAGATCGGTGAGTAGGTAGGTCCTGAGGTCGACGAGTAGGTCCTGAGGTCGGCGAGTAGGTCCTGAGGTCGGTGAGGAGGTAGGTCCTGAGGTCGGTGAGTAGGTAGATCCTGAGGTCGGCGATGAGGTAGGTCCTGAGGTCGGTGAGTAGGTAGGTCCTGAGGTCGGTGAGTAGATAGGTCCTGAGTTCGGTGAGTAGGTAGGTCCTGAGGTCGGTAAGTAGATAGGTCCTGAGTTCGGTGAGTAGGTAGGTCCTGAGTTCGGCGAATAGGTAGGTCCTGAGGTCGGTGAGTAGGTAGGTCCTGAGTTCAGTGAGTAGGTAGGTCCTGAGGTCGGTAAGTAGATAGGTCCTGAGTTCGGTGAGTAGGTAGGTCCTGAGTTCGGCGAGTAGGTAGGTCCTGAGTTCGGCGAATAGGTAGGTCCTGAGGTCGGTGAGTAGTTAGGTCCTGAGACCGGTGAGTAGGTAGGTCCTGAGTTCGGCGAATAGGTAGGTCCTGAGGTCGGTGAGTAGTTAGGTCCTGAGACCGGTGAGTAGTTAGGTCCTGAGATCGGTGAGTAGTTAGGTCCTGAGGTCGGTGAGTAGTTAGGTCCTGAGACCGGTGAGTAGTTAGGTCCTGAGATCGGTGAGTAGTTAGGTCCTGAGATCGGTGAGTAGGTAGGTCCTGAGGTCGGTGAGTAGTTAGGTCCTGAGATCGGTGAGTAGTTAGGTCCTGAGATCGGTGAGTAGGTAGGTCCTGAGGTCGACGAGTAGGTCCTGAGGTCGGCGAGTAGGTCCTGAGGTCGGTGAGGAGGTAGGTCCTGAGGTCGGTGAGTAGGTAGATCCTGAGGTCGGCGATGAGGTAGGTCCTGAGTTCGGTGAGTAGGCAGGTCCTGAGGTCGGTGAGTAGTTAGGTCCTGAGATCGGTGAGTAGTTAGGTCCTGAGACCGGTGAGTAGTTAGGTCCTGAGATCGGTGAGTAGGTAGGTCCTGAGTTCGGCGAATAGGTAGGTCCTGAGGTCGGTGAGTAGGTAGGTCCTGAGTTCAGTGAGTAGGTAGGTCCTGAGGTCGGTAAGTAGATAGGTCCTGAGTTCGGTGAGTAGGTAGGTCCTGAGTTCGGCGAGTAGGTAGGTCCTGAGTTCGGCGAATAGGTAGGTCCTGAGGTCGGTGAGTAGTTAGGTCCTGAGACCGGTGAGTAGGTAGGTCCTGAGTTCGGCGAATAGGTAGGTCCTGAGGTCGGTGAGTAGTTAGGTCCTGAGACCGGTGAGTAGTTAGGTCCTGAGATCGGTGAGTAGTTAGGTCCTGAGATCGGTGAGTAGGTAGGTCCTGAGGTCGGTGAGTAGTTAGGTCCTGAGATCGGTGAGTAGTTAGGTCCTGAGATCGGTGAGTAGGTAGGTCCTGAGGTCGGTGAGTATTTAGGTCCTGAGTTCGGCGAGTAGGTAGATCCTGAGGTCGGTGAGTAGGTCCTAAGATCGGTGAGTAGGTAGGTCCTGAGGTCGGCGATGAGGTAGGTCCTGAGGTCGGCGATGAGGTAGGTCCTGAGGTCGGCGAGTCGGTCGGTCCTGAGGTCGGTGAGTATTTAGGTCCTGAGTTCAGTGAGTAGGTAGGTCCTGAGGTCGGTGAGTAGGTAGGTCCTGAGGACGGTGAGTAGGTAGGTCCTGAGGTCGGTGAGTAGGTAGGTCCTGAGGTTGGTGAGTAGGTAGGTCCTGAGGACGGTGAGTAGGTAGGTCCTGAGTTCGGCGAATAGGTAGGTCCTGAGGTCGGTAAGTAGATAGGTCCTGAGTTCGGTGAGTAGGTAGGTCCTGAGGTCGGTGAGTATTTAGGTCCTGAGTTCGGTGAGTAGGCAGGTCCTGAGGTCGGTGAGTAGTTAGGTCCTGAGACCGGTGAGTAGTTAGGTCCTGAGATCGGTGAGTAGTTAGGTCCTGAGATCGGTGAGTAGGTAGGTCCTGAGTTCGGCGAATAGGTAGGTCCTGAGGTCGGTGAGTAGGTAGGTCCTGAGGTCGGTGAGTAGTTAGGTCCTGAGATCGGTGAGTAGTTAGGTCCTGAGATCGGTGAGTAGTTAGGTCCTGAGATCGGTGAGTAGGTAGGTCCTGAGGTCGGTGAGTAGTTAGGTCCTGAGATCGGTGAGTAGTTAGGTCCTGAGATCGGTGAGTAGGTAGGTCCTGAGGTCGGTGAGTATTTAGGTCCTGAGTTCGGCGAGTAGGTAGATCCTGAGGTCGGTGAGTAGGTCCTAAGATCGGTGAGTAGGTAGGTCCTGAGGTCGGCGATGAGGTAGGTCCTGAGGTCGGCGATGAGGTAGGTCCTGAGGTCGGCGAGTCGGTCGGTCCTGAGGTCGGTGAGTATTTAGGTCCTGAGTTCAGTGAGTAGGTAGGTCCTGAGGTCGGTGAGTAGGTAGGTCCTGAGGACGGTGAGTAGGTAGGTCCTGAGGTCGGTGAGTAGGTAGGTCCTGAGGTTGGTGAGTAGGTAGGTCCTGAGGACGGTGAGTAGGTAGGTCCTGAGTTCGGCGAATAGGTAGGTCCTGAGGTCGGTAAGTAGATAGGTCCTGAGTTCGGTGAGTAGGTAGGTCCTGAGGTCGGTGAGTATTTAGGTCCTGAGTTCGGTGAGTAGGCAGGTCCTGAGGTCGGTGAGTAGTTAGGTCCTGAGACCGGTGAGTAGTTAGGTCCTGAGATCGGTGAGTAGTTAGGTCCTGAGATCGGTGAGTAGGTAGGTCCTGAGTTCGGCGAATAGGTAGGTCCTGAGGTCGGTGAGTAGGTAGGTCCTGAGTTCAGTGAGTAGGTAGGTCTTGAGGTCGGTAAGTAGATAGGTCCTGAGTTCGGTGAGTAGGTAGGTCCTGAGTTCGGCGAGTAGGTAGGTCCTGAGTTCGGCGAATAGGTAGGTCCTGAGGTCGGTGAGTAGTTAGGTCCTGAGACCGGTGAGTAGGTAGGTCCTGAGTTCGGCGAATAGGTAGGTCCTGAGGTCGGTGAGTAGTTAGGTCCTGAGACCGGTGAGTAGTTAGGTCCTGAGATCGGTGAGTAGTTAGGTCCTGAGATCGGTGAGTAGGTAGGTCCTGAGGTCGGTGAGTAGTTAGGTCCTGAGATCGGTGAGTAGTTAGGTCCTGAGATCGGTGAGTAGGTAGGTCCTGAGGTCGGTGAGTATTTAGGTCCTGAGTTCGGCGAGTAGGTAGATCCTGAGGTCGGTGAGTAGGTCCTGAGATCGGTGAGTAGGTAGGTCCTGAGGTCGGCGATGAGGTAGGTCCTGAGGTCGGCGATGAGGTAGGTCCTGAGGTCGGCGAGTCGGTCGGTCCTGAGGTCGGTGAGTATTTAGGTCCTGAGTTCAGTGAGTAGGTAGGTCCTGAGGTCGGTGAGTAGGTAGGTCCTGAGGACGGTGAGTAGGTAGGTCCTGAGGTCGGTGAGTAGGTAGGTCCTGAGGTTGGTGAGTAGGTAGGTCCTGAGGTCGGAAAGTAGGTAGGTCCTGAGTTCGGCGAGTAGGTAGTTCCTGAGGTCGGCGAGTAGGTAGGTCCTGAGTTCGGCGAGTAGGTAGGTCCTGAGGTCGGTGAGTAGTTAGGTCCTGAGACCGGTGAGTAGTTAGGTCCTGAGATCGGTGAGTAGGTAGGTCCTGAGTTCGGCGAATAGGTAGGTCCTGAGGTCGGTGAGTAGGTAGGTCCTGAGTTCAGTGAGTAGGTAGGTCCTGAGGTCGGTGAGTATTTAGGTCCTGAGGTCGGTGAGTAGGTAGGTCCTGAGGTCGGTGAATAGGTAGGTCCTGAGGTCGGTGAGTAGGTAGGTCCTGAGGTCGGTGAGTATTTAGGTCCTGAGGTCGGTGAGTAGGTAGGTCCTGAGGTCGGTGAATATTTAGGTCCTGAGTTCGGTGAGTAGCTAGGTCCTGAGGTCGCTGAGTATTTAGGTCCTGAGTTCGGCGAGTAGGTCCTGAGGTCGGTGAGTAGTTAGGTCCTGAGGTCAGTGAGTTGGTAGGTCCTGAGATTGGCGAGTCGGTTGGTCCTGAGATCGGAGTGTAGGTAGGTCCTGAGGTCGGCGATGAGGTAGGTCCTGAGGTCGGTGAGTAGGTAGGTCCTGAGGTCGGTGAGTAGTTATGTCCTGAGGACGGTGAGTAGGTAGGTCCTGAGGTCGACGAGTAGGTCCTGAGGTCGGCGAGTAGGTCCTGAGGTCGGTGAGGAGGTAGGTCCTGAGGTCGGTGAGTAGGTAGATCCTGAGGTCGGCGATGAGGTAGGTCCTGAGGTCGGTGAGTAGGTAGGTCCTGAGGTCGGTGAGTAGATAGGTCCTGAGTTCGGTGAGTAGGTAGGTCCTGAGGTCGGTAAGTAGATAGGTCCTGAGTTCGGTGAGTAGGTAGGTCCTGAGTTCGGCGAATAGGTAGGTCCTGAGGTCGGTGAGTAGGTAGGTCCTGAGTTCAGTGAGTAGGTAGGTCCTGAGGTCGGTAAGTAGATAGGTCCTGAGTTCGGTGAGTAGGTAGGTCCTGAGTTCGGCGAGTAGGTAGGTCCTGAGTTCGGCGAATAGGTAGGTCCTGAGGTCGGTGAGTAGTTAGGTCCTGAGACCGGTGAGTAGGTAGGTCCTGAGTTCGGCGAATAGGTAGGTCCTGAGGTCGGTGAGTAGTTAGGTCCTGAGACCGGTGAGTAGTTAGGTCCTGAGATCGGTGAGTAGTTAGGTCCTGAGGTCGGTGAGTAGTTAGGTCCTGAGACCGGTGAGTAGTTAGGTCCTGAGATCGGTGAGTAGTTAGGTCCTGAGATCGGTGAGTAGGTAGGTCCTGAGGTCGGTGAGTAGTTAGGTCCTGAGATCGGTGAGTAGTTAGGTCCTGAGATCGGTGAGTAGGTAGGTCCTGAGGTCGACGAGTAGGTCCTGAGGTCGGCGAGTAGGTCCTGAGGTCGGTGAGGAGGTAGGTCCTGAGGTCGGTGAGTAGGTAGATCCTGAGGTCGGCGATGAGGTAGGTCCTGAGTTCGGTGAGTAGGCAGGTCCTGAGGTCGGTGAGTAGTTAGGTCCTGAGATCGGTGAGTAGTTAGGTCCTGAGACCGGTGAGTAGTTAGGTCCTGAGATCGGTGAGTAGGTAGGTCCTGAGTTCGGCGAATAGGTAGGTCCTGAGGTCGGTGAGTAGGTAGGTCCTGAGTTCAGTGAGTAGGTAGGTCCTGAGGTCGGTAAGTAGATAGGTCCTGAGTTCGGTGAGTAGGTAGGTCCTGAGTTCGGCGAGTAGGTAGGTCCTGAGTTCGGCGAATAGGTAGGTCCTGAGGTCGGTGAGTAGTTAGGTCCTGAGACCGGTGAGTAGGTAGGTCCTGAGTTCGGCGAATAGGTAGGTCCTGAGGTCGGTGAGTAGTTAGGTCCTGAGACCGGTGAGTAGTTAGGTCCTGAGATCGGTGAGTAGTTAGGTCCTGAGATCGGTGAGTAGGTAGGTCCTGAGGTCGGTGAGTAGTTAGGTCCTGAGATCGGTGAGTAGTTAGGTCCTGAGATCGGTGAGTAGGTAGGTCCTGAGGTCGGTGAGTATTTAGGTCCTGAGTTCGGCGAGTAGGTAGATCCTGAGGTCGGTGAGTAGGTCCTAAGATCGGTGAGTAGGTAGGTCCTGAGGTCGGCGATGAGGTAGGTCCTGAGGTCGGCGATGAGGTAGGTCCTGAGGTCGGCGAGTCGGTCGGTCCTGAGGTCGGTGAGTATTTAGGTCCTGAGTTCAGTGAGTAGGTAGGTCCTGAGGTCGGTGAGTAGGTAGGTCCTGAGGACGGTGAGTAGGTAGATCCTGAGGTCGGTGAGTAGGTAGGTCCTGAGGTTGGTGAGTAGGTAGGTCCTGAGGACGGTGAGTAGGTAGGTCCTGAGTTCGGCGAATAGGTAGGTCCTGAGGTCGGTAAGTAGATAGGTCCTGAGTTCGGTGAGTAGGTAGGTCCTGAGGTCGGTGAGTATTTAGGTCCTGAGTTCGGTGAGTAGGCAGGTCCTGAGGTCGGTGAGTAGTTAGGTCCTGAGACCGGTGAGTAGTTAGGTCCTGAGATCGGTGAGTAGTTAGGTCCTGAGATCGGTGAGTAGGTAGGTCCTGAGTTCGGCGAATAGGTAGGTCCTGAGGTCGGTGAGTAGGTAGGTCCTGAGGTCGGTGAGTAGTTAGGTCCTGAGATCGGTGAGTAGTTAGGTCCTGAGATCGGTGAGTAGTTAGGTCCTGAGATCGGTGAGTAGGTAGGTCCTGAGGTCGGTGAGTAGTTAGGTCCTGAGATCGGTGAGTAGTTAGGTCCTGAGATCGGTGAGTAGGTAGGTCCTGAGGTCGGTGAGTATTTAGGTCCTGAGTTCGGCGAGTAGGTAGATCCTGAGGTCGGTGAGTAGGTCCTAAGATCGGTGAGTAGGTAGGTCCTGAGGTCGGCGATGAGGTAGGTCCTGAGGTCGGCGATGAGGTAGGTCCTGAGGTCGGCGAGTCGGTCGGTCCTGAGGTCAGTGAGTATTTAGGTCCTGAGTTCAGTGAGTAGGTAGGTCCTGAGGTCGGTGAGTAGGTAGGTCCTGAGGACGGTGAGTAGGTAGGTCCTGAGGTCGGTGAGTAGGTAGGTCCTGAGGTTGGTGAGTAGGTAGGTCCTGAGGACGGTGAGTAGGTAGGTCCTGAGTTCGGCGAATAGGTAGGTCCTGAGGTCGGTAAGTAGATAGGTCCTGAGTTCGGTGAGTAGGTAGGTCCTGAGGTCGGTGAGTATTTAGGTCCTGAGTTCGGTGAGTAGGCAGGTCCTGAGGTCGGTGAGTAGTTAGGTCCTGAGACCGGTGAGTAGTTAGGTCCTGAGATCGGTGAGTAGTTAGGTCCTGAGATCGGTGAGTAGGTAGGTCCTGAGTTCGGCGAATAGGTAGGTCCTGAGGTCGGTGAGTAGGTAGGTCCTGAGTTCAGTGAGTAGGTAGGTCTTGAGGTCGGTAAGTAGATAGGTCCTGAGTTCGGTGAGTAGGTAGGTCCTGAGTTCGGCGAGTAGGTAGGTCCTGAGTTCGGCGAATAGGTAGGTCCTGAGGTCGGTGAGTAGTTAGGTCCTGAGACCGGTGAGTAGGTAGGTCCTGAGTTCGGCGAATAGGTAGGTCCTGAGGTCGGTGAGTAGTTAGGTCCTGAGACCGGTGAGTAGTTAGGTCCTGAGATCGGTGAGTAGTTAGGTCCTGAGATCGGTGAGTAGGTAGGTCCTGAGGTCGGTGAGTAGTTAGGTCCTGAGATCGGTGAGTAGTTAGGTCCTGAGATCGGTGAGTAGGTAGGTCCTGAGGTCGGTGAGTATTTAGGTCCTGAGTTCGGCGAGTAGGTAGATCCTGAGGTCGGTGAGTAGGTCCTGAGATCGGTGAGTAGGTAGGTCCTGAGGTCGGCGATGAGGTAGGTCCTGAGGTCGGCGATGAGGTAGGTCCTGAGGTCGGCGAGTCGGTCGGTCCTGAGGTCGGTGAGTATTTAGGTCCTGAGTTCAGTGAGTAGGTAGGTCCTGAGGTCGGTGAGTAGGTAGGTCCTGAGGACGGTGAGTAGGTAGGTCCTGAGGTCGGTGAGTAGGTAGGTCCTGAGGTTGGTGAGTAGGTAGGTCCTGAGGTCGGAAAGTAGGTAGGTCCTGAGTTCGGCGAGTAGGTAGTTCCTGAGGTCGGCGAGTAGGTAGGTCCTGAGTTCGGCGAGTAGGTAGGTCCTGAGGTCGGTGAGTAGTTAGGTCCTGAGACCGGTGAGTAGTTAGGTCCTGAGATCGGTGAGTAGGTAGGTCCTGAGTTCGGCGAATAGGTAGGTCCTGAGGTCGGTGAGTAGGTAGGTCCTGAGTTCAGTGAGTAGGTAGGTCCTGAGGTCGGTGAGTATTTAGGTCCTGAGGTCGGTGAGTAGGTAGGTCCTGAGGTCGGTGAATAGGTAGGTCCTGAGGTCGGTGAGTAGGTAGGTCCTGAGGTCGGTGAGTATTTAGGTCCTGAGGTCGGTGAGTAGGTAGGTCCTGAGGTCGGTGAATATTTAGGTCCTGAGTTCGGTGAGTAGCTAGGTCCTGAGGTCGCTGAGTATTTAGGTCCTGAGTTCGGCGAGTAGGTCCTGAGGTCGGTGAGTAGTTAGGTCCTGAGGTCAGTGAGTTGGTAGGTCCTGAGATTGGCGAGTCGGTTGGTCCTGAGATCGGAGTGTAGGTAGGTCCTGAGGTCGGCGATGAGGTAGGTCCTGAGGTCGGTGAGTAGGTAGGTCCTGAGGTCGGTGAGTAGTTATGTCCTGAGGACGGTGAGTAGGTAGGTCCTGAGGTCGACGAGTAGGTCCTGAGGTCGGCGAGTAGGTCCTGAGGTCGGTGAGGAGGTAGGTCCTGAGGTCGGTGAGTAGGTAGATCCTGAGGTCGGCGATGAGGTAGGTCCTGAGGTCGGTGAGTAGGTAGGTCCTGAGGTCGGTGAGTAGATAGGTCCTGAGTTCGGTGAGTAGGTAGGTCCTGAGGTCGGTAAGTAGATAGGTCCTGAGTTCGGTGAGTAGGTAGGTCCTGAGGTCGGTGAGTATTTAGGTCCTGAGTTCGGTGAGTAGGCAGGTCCTGAGGTCGGTGAGTAGTTAGGTGCTGAGATCGGTGAGTAGTTAGGTCCTGAGACCGGTGAGTAGTTAGGTCCTGAGATCGGTGAGTAGGTAGGTCCTGAGTTCGGCGAATAGGTAGGTCCTGAGGTCGGTGAGTAGGTAGGTCCTGAGTTCAGTGAGTAGGTAGGTCCTGAGTTCGGCGAGTAGGTAGTTCCTGAGGTCGGCGAGTAGGTAGGTCCTGAGTTCGGCGAGTAGGTAGGTCCTGAGGTCGGTGAGTAGATAGGTCCTGAGGTCGGTCAGTAGATAGGTCCTGAGGTCGGTGAGTAGGTAGGTCCTGAGGTCGGTGAGTAGGTAGGTCCTGAGGTCGGTGAGTAGGTAGGTCCTGAGGTCGGTGAGTATTTAGGTCCTGAGGTCGGTGAGTAGGTAGGTCCTGAGGTCGGTGAATATTTAGGTCCTGAGTTCGGTGAGTAGCTAGGTCCTGAGGTCGCTGAGTATTTAGGTCCTGAGTTCGGCGAGTAGGTCCTGAGGTCGGTGAGTAGTTAGGTCCTGAGGTCAGTGAGTTGGTAGGTCCTGAGATTGGCGAGTCGGTTGGTCCTGAGATCGGAGTGTAGGTAGGTCCTGAGGTCGGCGATGAGGTAGGTCCTGAGGTCGGTGAGTAGGTAGGTCCTGAGGTCGGTGAGTAGTTATGTCCTGAGGACGGTGAGTAGGTAGGTCCTGAGGTCGACGAGTAGGTCCTGAGGTCGGCGAGTAGGTCCTGAGGTCGGTGAGGAGGTAGGTCCTGAGGTCGGTGAGTAGGTAGATCCTGAGGTCGGCGATGAGGTAGGTCCTGAGGTCGGTGAGTAGGTAGGTCCTGAGGTCGGTGAGTAGATAGGTCCTGAGTTCGGTGAGTAGGTAGGTCCTGAGGTCGGTAAGTAGATAGGTCCTGAGTTCGGTGAGTAGGTAGGTCCTGAGGTCGGTGAGTATTTAGGTCCTGAGTTCGGTGAGTAGGCAGGTCCTGAGGTCGGTGAGTAGTTAGGTCCTGAGATCGGTGAGTAGTTAGGTCCTGAGACCGGTGAGTAGTTAGGTCCTGAGATCGGTGAGTAGGTAGGTCCTGAGTTCGGCGAATAGGTAGGTCCTGAGGTCGGTGAGTAGGTAGGTCCTGAGTTCAGTGAGTAGGTAGGTCCTGAGGTCGGTAAGTAGATAGGTCCTGAGTTCGGTGAGTAGGTAGGTCCTGAGTTCGGCGAGTAGGTAGGTCCTGAGTTCGGCGAATAGGTAGGTCCTGAGGTCGGTGAGTAGTTAGGTCCTGAGACCGGTGAGTAGGTAGGTCCTGAGTTCGGCGAATAGGTAGGTCCTGAGGTCGGTGAGTAGTTAGGTCCTGAGACCGGTGAGTAGTTAGGTCCTGAGATCGGTGAGTAGTTAGGTCCTGAGATCGGTGAGTAGGTAGGTCCTGAGGTCGGTGAGTAGTTAGGTCCTGAGATCGGTGAGTAGTTAGGTCCTGAGATCGGTGAGTAGGTAGGTCCTGAGGTCGACGAGTAGGTCCTGAGGTCGGCGAGTAGGTCCTGAGGTCGGTGAGGAGGTAGGTCCTGAGGTCGGTGAGTAGATAGGTCCTGAGTTCGGTGAGTAGGTAGGTCCTGAGGTCGGCGATGAGGTAGGTCCTGAGGTCGGTGAGTAGGTAGGTCCTGAGGTCGGTGAGTAGATAGGTCCTGAGTTCGGTGAGTAGGTAGGTCCTGAGTTCGGTAAGTAGATAGGTCCTGAGTTCGGTGAGTAGGTAGGTCCTGAGATCGGTGAGTAGGTAGGTCCTGAGGTCGGTGAGTAGGCAGGTCCTGAGGTCGGTGAGTAGTTAGGTCCTGAGATCGGTGAGTAGTTAGGTCCTGAGACCGGTGAGTAGTTAGGTCCTGAGATCGGTGAGTAGGTAGGTCCTGAGTTCGGCGAATGGGTAGGTCCTGAGGTCGGTGAGTAGGTAGGTCCTGAGTTCAGTGAGTAGGTAGGTCCTGAGGTCGGTAAGTAGATAGGTCCTGAGTTCGGTGAGTAGGTAGGTCCTGAGTTCGGCGAGTAGGTAGGTCCTGAGTTCGGCGAATAGGTAGGTCCTGAGGTCGGTGAGTAGTTAGGTCCTGAGACCGGTGAGTAGGTAGGTCCTGAGTTCGGCGAATAGGTAGGTCCTGAGGTCGGTGAGTAGTTAGGTCCTGAGACCGGTGAGTAGTTAGGTCCTGAGATCGGTGAATAGTTAGGTCCTGAGATCGGTGAGTAGGTAGGTCCTGAGGTCGGTGAGTAGTTAGGTCCTGAGATCGGTGAGTAGTTAGGTCCTGAGATCGGTGAGTAGGTAGGTCCTGAGGTCGGTGAGTATTTAGGTCCTGAGTTCGGCGAGTAGGTAGATCCTGAGGTCGGTGAGTAGGTCCTGAGATCGGTGAGTAGGTAGGTCCTGAGGTCGGCGATGAGGTAGGTCCTGAGGTCGGCGATGAGGTAGGTCCTGAGGTCGGCGAATCGGTAGGTCCTGAGTTCGGCGAATAGGTAGGTCCTGAGGTCGGTAAGTAGATAGGTCCTGAGTTCGGTGAGTAGGTAGGTCCTGAGGTCGGTGAGTATTTAGGTCCTGAGTTCGGTGAGTAGGCAGGTCCTGAGGTCGGTGAGTAGTTAGGTCCTGAGACCGGTGAGTAGTTAGGTCCTGAGATCGGTGAGTAGTTAGGTCCTGAGATCGGTGAGTAGGTAGGTCCTGAGGTCGGTGAGTAGTTTGGTCCTGAGATCGGTGAGTAGTTAGGTCCTGAGATCGGTGAGTAGGTAGGTCCTGAGGTCGGTGAGTATTTAGGTCCTGAGTTCGGCGAGTAGGTAGGTCCTGAGGTCGGCGATGAGGTAGGTCCTGAGGTCGGCGATGAGGTAGGTCCTGAGGTCGGCGAGTCGGTAGGTCCTGAGGTCGGTGAGTATTTAGGTCCTGAGTTCAGTGAGTAGGTAGGTCCTGAGGTCGGTGAGTAGGTAGGTCCTGAGGACGGTGAGTAGGTAGGTCCTGAGGTCGGTGAGTAGGTAGGTCCTGAGGTTGGTGAGTAGGTAGGTCCTGAGGACGGTGAGTAGGTAGGTCCTGAGGTCGGTGAGTAGGTAGGTCCTGAGGTCGGCGATCAGGTAGGTCCTGAGGACGGTGAGTAGGTAGGTCCTGAGGTCGGCGAGTAGGTCCTGAGGTCGGTGAGTAGGTAGGTCCTGAGGACGGTGAGTAGGTAGGTCCTTAGTTCGACGAGTAGGTCCTGAGGTCGGCGAGTAGGTACGTCCTGAGGTCGGCGAGTAGGTCCTGAGGTCGGTGAGTAGGTAGGTCCTGAGGTCGGTGAGTAGGTAGGTCCTGAGGTCGGCGATGAGGTAGGTCCTGAGGTCGGTGAGTATTTAGGTCCTGAGTTCGGCGAGTAGGTAGATCCTGAGGTCGGTGAGTAGGTCCTGAGATCGGTGAGTAGGTAGGTCCTGAGGTCGGCGATGAGGTAGGTCCTGAGGCCGGCGATGAGGTAGGTCCTGAGGTCGGCGAGTCGGTAGGTCCTGAGGTCGGTGAGTATTTAGGTCCTGAGTTCAGTGAGTAGGTAGGTCCTGAGGTCAGTGAGTAGGTAGGTCCTGAGGACGGTGAGTAGGTAGGTCCTGAGGTCGGTGAGTAGGTAGGTCCTGAGGTCGGTGAGTGGGTAGGTCCTGAGGACGGTGAGTAGGTAGGTCCTGAGGTCGGTAAGTAGGTAGGTCCTGAGGTCGGCGTAGAGGTAGGTCCTGAGGACGGTGAGTAGGTAGGTCCTGAGGTCGGCGAGCAGGTCCTGAGGTCGGTGAGTAGGTAGGTCCTTAGTTCGACGAGTAGGTCCTGAGGTCGGCGAGTAGGTAGGTCCTGAGGTCGGCGAGTAGGTCCTGAGGTCGGTGAGTAGGTAGGTCCTGAGGTCGGTGAGTAGGTCCCGAGGTCGGTGAGTAGGTAGGTCCTGAGAATGGTGAGTAGGTAGGTCCTGAGTTCGGCGAGTAGGTAGGTCCTGAGGTAGGTGAGTATTTAGGTCCTGAGGTCGGTGAGTAGGTAGGTCCTGAGGTCGGTGAGTAGGTAGGTCCTGAGGTCGGTGAGTAGGTAGGTCCTGAGGTCGGTGAGTATTTAGGTCCTGAGGTCGGCGAGTAGGTCCTGAGGTCGGTGAGTAGGTAGGTCCTGAGGACGGTGAGTAGGTAGGTCCTTAGTTCAACGAGTAGGTCCTGAGGTCGGCGAGTAGGTAGGTCCTGAGGTCGGCGAGTAGGTCCTGAGGTCGGTGAGTAGGTAGGTCCTGAGGTCGGTGAGTAGGTCCCGAGGTCGGTGAGTAGGTAGGTCCTGAGAATGGTGAGTAGGTAGGTCCTGAGTTCGGCGAGTAGGTAGGTCCTGAGGTCGGTGAGTATTTAGGTCCTGAGGTCGGTGAGTACGTAGGTCCTGAGGTCGGTGAGTAGGTAGGTCCTGAGGTCGGTGATAAGGTAGGTCCTGAGGTCGGTGAGTAAGTAGGTCCTGAGGTCAGTGAGTAAGTAGCTCCTGAGGTCGGTGAGTAGGTAGGTCCTGCGGTCGGTGAGTAGGTAGATCCTGAGGTCGGTGAGTAAGTAGGTCCTGAGGTCGACGAGTAGGTCCTGAGGTCGGTGAGTACGTCGGTCCTGAGGACGGTGAGTAGGTAGGTCCTGAGGTCGGTGAGTAGGTCCTGAGGTCGACGAGTAGGTCCTGAGGTCGACGAGTAGGTCCTGAGGTCGGCGAGTAGGTCCTGAGGTCGGTGAGTACATCGGTCCTGAGGACGGTGAGTAGGTAGGTCCTGAGGTCGGTGAGTAAGTAGGTCCTGAGGTCGACGAGTAGGTCCTGAGGTCGGCGAGTAGGTCCTGAGGTCGGTGAGTAGGTAGGTCCTGAGGTCGGTGAGTACGTCCTGAGGTCGACGATGAGGTAGGTCCTGAGGTCGGCGAGTATTTAGGTCCCGAGGTCGGTGAGTAGGTAGGTCCTGAAGTCGATGAGTATTTAGGTCCCGAGGTCGGTGAGTAAGTAGGTCCTGAAGTCGGTGAGTTGGTAGGTCCTGAGGTCGGCGAGAAGGTCGGTCCTGAGGTCGGCGAGTTCGTAGGAACTGAGGTCAGCGAGTAGTTAGGTCCTGAGGTCGGTGAGTAAGTAGGTCCTGAGGTCGGTGAGTAGGTATGTCCTGAGGACGGTGAGTAGGTAGGTTCTGAGTTTGACGAGCTGGTCCTGAGGTCAGTGAGGAGTTAGGTCCTGAGGTCGGTGAGTAAGTAGGTCCTGAGGTCGGTGAGTAGTTAGGTCCTGAGGTCGGTGAGTAGTTAGGTCCTGAGGTCGGTGAGCAGTTAGGTCCTGAGGTCGGCGAGTCGGTAGTTCCTGACGTCGGCGAGAAGGTAGGTCCTGAGGTCGGTGAGTAAGTAGGTCCTGAGGTCGGTGAGTAGTTAGGTCCTGAGGTCGGTGAGTAGTTAGGTCCTGAGGTCGGTGAGTAGTTCGGTCCTGAGGTCAGTGAGGAGTTAGTTCCTGAGGTCGGTGAGTAGGTAGGTCCTGAGTTCGACAAGCAGGTCCTGAGGTCGATGAGTATTTAGGTCCCGAGGTAGGTGAGTAGGTAGGTCCTGAGATCGGTAAGTTGGTAGGTCCTGAGGTCGGCGAGAAGGTCGGTCCTGAGGTCGGTGAGTAGGTAGGTCCTGAGGTCGGCGAGTCGGTAGTTCCTGACGTCGGCGAGAAGGTAGGTCCTGAGGTCGGTGAGTAGTTAGGTCCTGAGGTCGGTGAGTAGTTAGGTCCTGAGGTCGGTGAGTAGTTCGGTCCTGAGGTCAGTGAGGAGTTAGGTCCTGAGGTCGGTGAGTAGGTAGGTCATGAGTTCGACAAGCAGGTCCTGAGGTCGATGAGTATTTAGGTCCCGAGGTAGGTGAGTAGGTAGGTCCTGAGGTCGGTAAGTTGGTAGGTCCTGAGGTCGGCGAGAAGGTCGGTCCTGAGGACGGCGAGTTCGTAGGAACTGAGGTCAGCGAGTAGTTAGGTCCTGAGGTCGGTGAGTAAGTAGGTCCTGAGGTCGGTGAGTAGTTAGGTCCTGAGGTCGGTGAGTAGTTCGGTCCTGAGGTCGGTGAGTAGTTAGGTCCTGAGGTCGACGAGTAGGTCCTGAGGTCGGTGAGTAGCCAGGTCCTGAGGTCGACGAGTAGGTCCTGAGGTCGGCGAGTAGTTAGGTCCTGAGGTCGGTGAGTAGGTCGGTCCTGAGGTCGGTGAGTAGTTCGGTCCTGAGGTCGACGAGTAGGTCCTGAGGTCGGTGAGTAGGTAGGTCCTGAGGTCGGTGAGTAGTTAGGTCCTGAGGTCAGTGAGTAGGTAGGTCCTGAGGTCGGTGAGTAGTTAGGTCCTGAGTTTGGTGAGTAGTTATTTCCTGAGGTCGGCGAGAAGGTAGGTCCTGAGGTCAGTGAGTAGGTAGGTCCTGAGGTCGACGAGTACTTAGGTCCTGAGGTTGGCGAGAAGGTAGGCTTTGAGGTCAGTGAGTAGGTAGGTCCTGAGGTCGGTGAATAGCTCGGCCGTAAGCTCGGTGGAGTAGGTAGGTCCTGAGGTCGGCAACTAGTTAGGTCCTGAGGTCGGTGAGTAGGTAGGTCCTGAGGTCGTTGGAGTAGGTAGGTCCTGAGGTCGGCATCTGGTTAGGTCCTGAGGTCGGTGAGTAGTTAGGTCCTGAGGTCGGTGATTAGTTCGGTCCTGAGGTCGACGAGTAGGTCCTGAGGTCGGTGAGTAGGTAGGTCCTGAGGTCGATGAGTAGTTAGGTCCTGAGGTCGACGAGTACTTAGGTCCTGAGGTTGGCGAGAAGGTGGGCTTTGAGGTCAGTGAGTAGGTAGGTCCTGAGGTCGGTGAATAGCTCGGCCGTGAGCTCGGTGGAGTAGGTAGGTCCTGAGGTCGGCAACTAGTTAGGTCCTGAGGTCGGTGAGTAGGTAGGTCCTGAGATCGTTGGAGTAGGTAGGTGCTGAGGTCGGCAACTGGTTAGGTCCTGAGGTCGGTGAGTAGGTAGGTCCTGAGGTCGATGAGTAGGTAGGCCCTGAGGTCGGTGAGTAGGTAGGTCCTGAGGTCGGCAATTGGTTAGGTCCTGAGGTCGGTGAGTATTTAGGTCCTGAGTTCGGCGAGTAGGTAGGTCCTGAGGTCGGTGAGTCGGTCCTGAGGTCGGTGAGTAGATAGGTCCTGAGTTCGACGAGCTGGTCCTGAGGGCGGTGAGTAGTTAGGTCCTGAGGTCAGTGAGTAGGTAGGTCCTGAGATTGGCGAGTCGGTTGGTCCTGAGATCGGAGTGTAGGTAGGTCCTGAGTTTGGCGATGAGGTAGGTCTTGAGGTCGGTGAGTAGGTAGGTCCTGAGGTCGGTGAGTAGTTATGTCCTGAGGACGGTGAGTAGGTAGGTCCTGAGGTCGACGAGTAGGTCCTGAGATCGGCGAGTAGGTCCTGAGGTCGGTGAGGAGGTAGGTCCTGAGGTCGGTGAGTAGGTAGGTCCTGAGGTCGGCGATGAGGTAGGTCCTGAGGACGGTGAGTAGGTAGGTCCTGAGGACGACGAGTAGGTCCTGAGGTCGGTGAGTAGGTAGGTCCTGAGGTCGGTGAGTAGGTAGGTCCTGAGTTCGGCGAGTAGGTAGGTCCTGAGGTCGGTGAGTAGGTAGGTCCTGAGTTCGGCGAGTAGGTAGGTCCTGAGGTCGGTGAGTATTTTGGTCCTGAGTTCGGTGAGTAGGCAGGTCCTGAGGTCGGTGAGTAGTTACGTCCTGAGATCGGTGAGTAGTTAGGTCCTGAGATCGGTGAGTAGGTAGGTCCTGAGGTCGGTGAGTAGGTAGGTCCAGAGGTCGGTGAGTAGTTAGGTCCAGAGGTCGGTGAGTAGGTAGGTCCTGAGGTCGGTGAGTCGTTAGGTCCTGAGTTCGGTGAGTAGGTAGGTCCTGACGTCGACGAGTAGGTCCTGAGGTCGGTGAGTAGTTAGGTCCTGAGGTCGGTGAGTAGGTAGGACCTGAGGTCGGTGAGTCGTTAGGTCCAGAGGTCGGTGAGTAGTTAGGTCCAGAGGTCGGTGAGTAGGTAGGTCCAGAGGTCTGTGAGTAGTTAGGTCCTGAGGTCGGTGAGTAGGTAGGACCTGAGGTCGGTGAGTCGTTAGGTCCAGAGGTCGGTGAGTAGTTAGGTCCAGAGGTCGGTGAGTAGGTAGGTCCAGAGGTCGGTGAGTAGTTAGGTCCAGAGGTCGGTGAGTAGGTAGGTCCTGAGGTCGGTGAGTCGTTTGGTCCTTAGATCGGTGAGTAGTTAGGTCCAGAGGTCGGTGAGTAGGTAGGTCCAGAGGTCGGTGAGTAGTTAGGTCCTGAGGTCGGTGAGTAGGTAGGTCCTGAGGTCGGTGAGTCGTTAGGTCCTAAGGTCGGTGAGTAGGTATGTCCTGAGGTCGGTGAGTAGGTAGGTCCAGAGGTCGGTGAGTAGTTAGGTCCTGATGTCGGTGAGTAGGTCGGTCCTGAGGTCGGTGAGTCGTTAGGTCCTAAGGTCGGTGAGTAGTTAGGTCCAGAGTTCGGTGAGTAGGTAGGTCCAGAGGTCGGTGAGTAATTAGGTCCAGAGGTCGGTGAGTAGGTAGGTCCTGAGGTCGGTGAGTAGTTAGGTCCAGAGGTCGGTGAGTAGGTAGGTCCAGAGGTCGGTGAGTAGTTAGGTCCAGAGGTTGGTGAGTAGGTAGGTCTTGAGGTCGGCGAGTAGGTATGTCCTGAGGTCGGTGAGGAGGTAGGTCCTGAGGTCGGTGAGTAGGTAGGTGCTGAGGTCGACGATGAGGTAGGTCCTGAGGTCGGTGAGTCGGTAGGTCCTGAGTTCGGTGAGTTGGTAGGTCCTGAGCTCGCTGAGTAGTTAGGCCCTGAGGTCGGTGAGTAGGTAGGTCCTGAGTTCGGTGATTAGGTAGGTCCTGAGGTCGGTGAATAGGTAGGTCCTGAGGTTGGAGAGTCGGTAGTTCCTGACGTCGGTGAGTAGGTAGGTCCTGAGGTCGGTGAATAGTTAGGTCCTGAGGGCCGTGAGTAGGTAGGTCCTTAGGTCGGCGAGTAGTTAAGTCCTGAGGTCGGCGATGAGGTAGGTCCTGAGGTCGGTGAGTAGGTAGGTCCTGAGGTCGGTGAATAGTTCGGTCCTGAGGTCGACGAGTAGGTAGGTACTGAGGTCAGCTATTAGTTAGGCCCTGAAGTCGGTGAGTAGGTAGGTCCTGAAGTCGGTGAGTAGGTAGGTCCTGAGGTCGGTGTTTAGGTAGGTCCTGAGGTCGTTGAGTAGGTAAGTTCTGAGGTCGGTGAGTAGTTAGGTCCTGAGGTTGGTGAGTAGGTAGGACCTGAGGTCGGTGAGTCGTTAGGTCCTGAGGTCGGTGAGTAGTTAGGTCCAGAGGTCGGTGAGTAGGTAGGTCCAGAGGTCGGTGAGTAGTTAGGTTCAGAGGTCGGTGAGTAGGTAGGTCCTGAGGTCGGTGAGTAGTTAGGTCCAGAGGTCGGTGAGTAGGTAGGTCCTGAGGTCCGTGAGTAGTTAGGTCCAGAGGTCGGTGAGTAGGTAGGTCCTGAGGTCGGTGAGTATTTTGGTCTTGAGTTCGGTGAGTAGGCAGGTCCTGAGGTCGGTGAGTAGTTAGGTCCTGAGATCGGTGAGTAGTTAGGTCCTGAGATCGGTGAGTAGGTAGGTCCTGAGGTCGGTGAGTAGGTAGGTCCTGAGGTCGGTGAGTAGTTAGGTCCTGAGGTCGGTGAGTAGGTAGGTCCTGAGGTCGGTGAGTCGTTAGGTCCTGAGTTCGGTGAGTAGGTAGGTCCTGACGTCGACGAGTAGGTCCTGAGGTCGGTGAGTAGTTAGGTCCTGAGGTTGGTGAGTAGGTAGGACCTGAGGTCGGTGAGTCGTTAGGTCCAGAGGTCGGTGAGTAGTTAGGTCCAGAGGTCGGTGAGTAGGTAGGTCCAGAGGTCGGTGAGTAGTTAGGTCCAGAGGTCGGTGAGTAGGTAGGTCCTGAGGTCGGTGAGTCGTTTGGTCCTTAGGTCGGTGAGTAGTTAGGTCCAGAGGTCGGTGAGTAGGTAGGTCCAGAGGTCGGTTAGTAGTTAGGTCCTGAGGTCGGTGAGTAGGTAGGTCCTGAGGTCGGTGAGTCGTTAGGTCCTAAGGTCGGTGAGTAGGTATGTCCTGAGGTCGGTGAGTAGGTAGGTCCAGAGGTCGGTGAGTAGTTAGGTCCTGAGGTCGGTGAGTAGGTCGGTCCTGAGGTCGGTGAGTCGTTAGGTCCTAAGGTCGGTGAGTAGTTAGGTCCAGAGGTCGGTGAGCAGGTAGGTCCAGAGGTCGGTGAGTAGTTAGGTCCTGAGGTCGGTGAGTAGGTAGGTCCTGAGGTGGGTGAGTAGGTAGGTCCTGAGGACGGTGAGTAGGTAGGTCCTGAGGTCGGTGAGTAGGTAGGTCCTGAGGTCGGCGATGAGGTAGGTCCTGAGGACGGTGAGTAGGTAGGTCCTGAGGTCGGCGAGTAGGTCCTGAGGTCGGTGAGTAGGTAGGTCCTGAGGACGGTGAGTAGGTAGGTCCTTAGTTCGACGAGTAGGTCCTGAGGTCGGCGAGTAGGTACGTCCTGAGGTCGGCGAGTAGGTCCTGAGGTCGGTGAGTAGGTAGGTCCTGAGGTCGGTGAGTAGGTAGGTCCTGAGGTCGGCGATGAGGTAGGTCCTGAGGTCGGTGAGTATTTAGGTCCTGAGTTTGGTGAGTAGGTAGATCCTGAGGTCGGTGAGTAGGTCCTGAGATCGGTGAGTAGGTAGGTCCTGAGGTCGGCGATGAGGTAGGTCCTGAGGCCGGCGATGAGGTAGGTCCTGAGGTCGGCGAGTCGGTAGGTCCTGAGGTCGGTGAGTATTTAGGTCCTGAGTTCAGTGAGTAGGTAGGTCCTGAGGTCAGTGAGTAGGTAGGTCCTGAGGACGGTGAGTAGGTAGGTCCTGAGGTCGGTGAGTAGGTAGGTCCTGAGGTCGGTGAGTGGGTAGGTCCTGAGGACGGTGAGTAGGTAGGTCCTGAGGTCGGTAAGTAGGTAGGTCCTGAGGTCGGCGTAGAGGTAGGTCCTGAGGACGGTGAGTAGGTAGGTCCTGAGGTCGGCGAGCAGGTCCTGAGGTCGGTGAGTAGGTAGGTCCTTAGTTCGACGAGTAGGTCCTGAGGTCGGCGAGTAGGTAGGTCCTGAGGTCGGCGAGTAGGTCCTGAGGTCGGTGAGTAGGTAGGTCCTGAGGTCGGTGAGTAGGTCCCGAGGTCGGTGAGTAGGTAGGTCCTGAGAATGGTGAGTAGGTAGGTCCTGAGTTCGGCGAGTAGGTAGGTCCTGAGGTCGGTGAGTAGGTAGGTCCTGAGGTCGGTGAGTATTTAGGTCCTGAGGTCGGTGAGTAGGTAGGTCCTGAGGTCGGTGAGTAGGTAGGTCCTGAGGTCGGTGAGTAGGTAGGTCCTGAGGTCGGTGAGTATTTAGGTCCTGAGGTCGGCGAGTAGGTCCTGAGGTCGGTGAGTAGGTAGGTCCTGAGGACGGTGAGTAGGTAGGTCCTTAGTTCAACGAGTAGGTCCTGAGGTCGGCGAGTAGGTAGGTCCTGAGGTCGGCGAGTAGGTCCTGAGGTCGGTGAGTAGGTAGGTCCTGAGGTCGGTGAGTAGGTCCCGAGGTCGGTGAGTAGGTAGGTCCTGAGAATGGTGAGTAGGTAGGTCCTGAGTTCGGCGAGTAGGTAGGTCCTGAGGTCGGTGAGTATTTAGGTCCTGAGGTCGGTGAGTACGTAGGTCCTGAGGTCGGTGAGTAGGTAGGTCCTGAGGTCGGTGATAAGGTAGGTCCTGAGGTCGGTGAGTAAGTAGGTCCTGAGGTCGGTGAGTAAGTAGCTCCTGCGGTCGGTGAGTAGGTAGGTCCTGCGGTCGGTGAGTAGGTAGATCCTGAGGTCGGCGAGTAAGTAGGTCCTGAGGTCGACGAGTAGGTCCTGAGGTCGGTGAGTACGTCGGTCCTGAGGACGGTGAGTAGGTAGGTCCTGAGGTCGGTGAGTAGGTCCTGAGGTCGACGAGTAGGTCCTGAGGTCGACGAGTAGGTCCTGAGGTCGGCGAGTAGGTCCTGAGGTCGGTGAGTACGTCGGTCCTGAGGTCGGTGAATAGGTAGGTCCTGAGGTTGGAGAGTCGGTAGTTCCTGACGTCGGTGAGTAGGTAGGTCCTGAGGTCGGTGAATAGTTAGGTCCTGAGGGCCGTGAGTAGGTAGGTCCTGAGGTCGGCGAGTAGTTAAGTCCTGAGGTCGGCGATGAGGTAGGTCCTGAGGTCGGTGAGTAGGTAGGTCCTGAGGTCGGTGAGTAGTTCGGTCCTGAGGTCGACGAGTAGGTAGGTACTGAGGTCAGCTATTAGTTAGGCCCTGAAGTCGGTGAGTAGGTAGGTCCTGAAGTCGGTGAGTAGGTAGGTCCTGAGGTCGGTGTTTTGGTAGGTCCTGAGGTCGTTGAGTAGGTAAGTTCTGAGGTCGGTGAGTAGTTAGGTCTTGAGGTCGGCGAGTAGGTATGTCCTGAGGTCGGTGAGGAGGTAGCTCCTGAGGTCGGTGAGTAGGTAGGTCCTGAGGTCGGCGAGTAGTTAAGTCCTGAGGTCGGCGATGAGGTAGGTCCTGAGGTCGGTGAGTAGGTAGGTCCTGAGGTCGGTGAGTAGTTCGGTCCTGAGGTCGACGAGTAGGTAGGTACTGAGGTCAGCTATTAGTTAGGCCCTGAAGTCGGTGAGTAGGTAGGTCCTGAAGTCGGTGAGTAGGTAGGTCCTGAGGTCGGTGTTTAGGTAGGTCCTGAGGTCGTTGAGTAGGTAAGTTCTGAGGTCGGTGAGTAGTTAGGTCCTGAGGTTGGTGAGTAGGTAGGACCTGAGGTCGGTGAGTCGTTAGGTCCTGAGGTCGGTGAGTAGTTAGGTCCAGAGGTCGGTGAGTAGGTAGGTCCAGAGGTCGGTGAGTAGTTAGGTTCAGAGGTCGGTGAGTAGGTAGGTCCTGAGGTCGGTGAGTAGTTAGGTCCAGAGGTCGGTGAGTAGGTAGGTCCTGAGGTCCGTGAGTAGTTAGGTCCAGAGGTCGGTGAGTAGGTAGGTCCTGAGGTCGGTGAGTATTTTGGTCTTGAGTTCGGTGAGTAGGCAGCTCCTGAGGTCGTTGAGTAGTTAGGTCCTGAGATCGGTGAGTAGTTAGGTCCTGAGATCGGTGAGTAGGTAGGTCCTGAGGTCGGTGAGTAGGTAGGTCCTGAGGTCGGTGAGTAGTTAGGTCCTGAGGTCGGTGAGTAGGTAGGTCCTGAGGTCGGTGAGTCGTTAGGTCCTGAGTTCGGTGAGTAGGTAGGTCCTGACGTCGACGAGTAGGTCCTGAGGTCGGTGAGTAGTTAGGTCCTGAGGTTGGTGAGTAGGTAGGACCTGAGGTCGGTGAGTCGTTAGGTCCAGAGGTCGGTGAGTAGTTAGGTCCAGAGGTCGGTGAGTAGGTAGGTCCAGAGGTCGGTGAGTAGTTAGGTCCAGAGGTCGGTGAGTAGGTAGGTCCTGAGGTCGGTGAGTCGTTTGGTCCTTAGGTCGGTGAGTAGTTAGGTCCAGAGGTCGGTGAGTAGGTAGGTCCAGAGGTCGGTTAGTAGTTAGGTCCTGAGGTCGGTGAGTAGGTAGGTCCTGAGGTCGGTGAGTCGTTAGGTCCTAAGGTCGGTGAGTAGGTATGTCCTGAGGTCGGTGAGTAGGTAGGTCCAGAGGTCGGTGAGTAGTTAGGTACTTAGGTCGGTGAGTAGGTCGGTCCTGAGGTCGGTGAGTCGTTAGGTCCTAAGGTCGGTGAGTAGTTAGGTCCAGAGGTCGGTGAGCAGGTAGGTCCAGAGGTCGGTGAGTAGTTAGGTCCTGAGGTCGGTGAGTAGGTAGGTCCTGAGGTGGGTGAGTAGGTAGGTCCTGAGGACGGTGAGTAGGTAGGTCCTGAGGTCGGTGAGTAGGTAGGTCCTGAGGTCGGCGATGAGGTAGGTCCTGAGGACGGTGAGTAGGTAGGTCCTGAGGTCGGCGAGTAGGTCCTGAGGTCGGTGAGTAGGTAGGTCCTGAGGACGGTGAGTAGGTAGGTCCTTAGTTCGACGAGTAGGTCCTGAGGTCGGCGAGTAGGTACGTCCTGAGGTCGGCGAGTAGGTCCTGAGGTCGGTGAGTAGGTAGGTCCTGAGGTCGGTGAGTAGGTAGGTCCTGAGGTCGGCGATGAGGTAGGTCCTGAGGTCGGTGAGTATTTAGGTCCTGAGTTTGGCGAGTAGGTAGATCCTGAGGTCGGTGAGTAGGTCCTGAGATCGGTGAGTAGGTAGGTCCTGAGGTCGGCGATGAGGTAGGTCCTGAGGCCGGCGATGAGGTAGGTCCTGAGGTCGGCGAGTCGGTAGGTCCTGAGGTCGGTGAGTATTTAGGTCCTGAGTTCAGTGAGTAGGTAGGTCCTGAGGTCAGTGAGTAGGTAGGTCCTGAGGACGGTGAGTAGGTAGGTCCTGAGGTCGGTGAGTAGGTAGGTCCTGAGGTCGGTGAGTGGGTAGGTCCTGAGGACGGTGAGTAGGTAGGTCCTGAGGTCGGTAAGTAGGTAGGTCCTGAGGTCGGCGTAGAGGTAGGTCCTGAGGACGGTGAGTAGGTAGGTCCTGAGGTCGGCGAGCAGGTCCTGAGGTCGGTGAGTAGGTAGGTCCTTAGTTCGACGAGTAGGTCCTGAGGTCGGCGAGTAGGTAGGTCCTGAGGTCGGCGAGTAGGTCCTGAGGTCGGTGAGTAGGTAGGTCCTGAGGTCGGTGAGTAGGTCCCGAGGTCGGTGAGTAGGTAGGTCCTGAGAATGGTGAGTAGGTAGGTCCTGAGTTCGGCGAGTAGGTAGGTCCTGAGGTCGGTGAGTAGGTAGGTCCTGAGGTCGGTGAGTATTTAGGTCCTGAGGTCGGTGAGTAGGTAGGTCCTGAGGTCGGTAAGTAGGTAGGTCCTGAGGTCGGTGAGTAGGTAGGTCCTGAGGTCGGTGAGTATTTAGGTCCTGAGGTCGGCGAGTAGGTCCTGAGGTCGGTGAGTAGGTAGGTCCTGAGGACGGTGAGTAGGTAGGTCCTTAGTTCAACGAGTAGGTCCTGAGGTCGGCGAGTAGGTAGGTCCTGAGGTCGGCGAGTAGGTCCTGAGGTCGGTGAGTAGGTAGGTCCTGAGGTCGGTGAGTAGGTCCCGAGGTCGGTGAGTAGGTAGGTCCTGAGAATGGTGAGTAGGTAGGTCCTGAGTTCGGCGAGTAGGTAGGTCCTGAGGTCGGTGAGTATTTAGGTCCTGAGGTCGGTGAGTACGTAGGTCCTGAGGTCGGTGAGTAGGTAGGTCCTGAGGTCGTTGATAAGGTAGGTCCTGAGGTCGGTGAGTAAGTAGGTCCTGAGGTCGGTGAGTAAGTAGCTCCTGAGGACGGTGAGTAGGTAGGTCCTGCGGTCGGTGAGTAGGTAGATCCTGAGGTTGGCGAGTAAGTAGGTCCTGAGGTCGACGAGTAGGTCCTGAGGTCGGTGAGTACGTCGGTCCTGAGGACGGTGAGTAGGTAGGTCCTGAGGTCGGTGAGTAGGTCCTGAGGTCGACGAGTAGGTCCTGAGGTCGACGAGTAGGTCCTGAGGTCGGCGAGTAGGTCCTGAGGTCGGTGAGTACGTCGGTCCTGAGGACGGTGAGTAGGTAGGTCCTGAGGTCGGTGAGTAAGTAGGTCCTGAGGTCGACGAGTAGGTCCTGAGGTCGGCGAGTAGGTCCTGAGGTCGGTGAGTAGGTAGGTCCTGAGGTCGGTGAGTACGTCCTGAGGTCGACGATGAGGTAGGTCCTGAGGTCGGCGAGTATTTAGGTCCCGAGGTCGGTGAGTAGGTAGGTCCTGAGGTCGGTGAGTAGGTAGGTCCTGAGGTCGGTGAGTAGGTAGGTCCCGAGGTCGGTGAGTAAGTAGGTCCTGAAGTCGGTGAGTTGGTAGGTCCTGAGGTCGGCGAGAAGGTCGGTCCTGAGGACGGCGAGTTCGTAGGAACTGAGGTCAGCGAGTAGTTAGGCCCTGAGGTCGGTGAGTAGTTAGGTCCTGAGGTCGGTGAGTAGGTATGTCCTGAGGACGGTGAGTAGGTAGGTCCTGAGTTTGACGAGCTGGTCCTGAGGTCAGTGAGGAGTTAGGTCCTGAGGTCGGTGAGTAAGTAGGTCCTGAGGTCGGTGAGTAGTTAGGTCCTGAGGTCGGTGAGTAGTTAGGTCCTGAGGTCGGCGAGTCGGTAGTTCCTGACGTCGGCGAGAAGGTAGGTCCTGAGGTCGGTGAGTAGTTAGGTCCAGAGGTCGGTGAGTAGGTAGGTCCTGAGGTCGGTGAGTCGTTTGGTCCTTAGGTCGGTGAGTAGTTAGGTCCAGAGGTCGGTGAGTAGGTAGGTCCAGAGGTCGGTGAGTAGTTAGGTCCTGAGGTCGGTGAGTAGGTAGGTCCTGAGGTCGGTGAGTCGTTAGGTCCTAAGGTCGGTGAGTAGGTATGTCCTGAGGTCGGTGAGTAGGTAGGTCCAGAGGTCGGTGAGTAGTTAGGTCCTGAGGTCGGTGAGTAGGTCGGTCCTGAGGTCGGTGAGTCGTTAGGTCCTAAGGTCGGTGAGTAGTTAGGTCCAGAGTTCGGTGAGTAGGTAGGTCCAGAGGTCGGTGAGTAATTAGGTCCAGAGGTCGGTGAGTAGGTCGGTCCTGAGGTCGGTGAGTAGTTAGGTCCAGAGGTCGGTGAGTAGGTAGGTCCAGAGGTCGGTGAGTAGTTAGGTCCAGAGGTCGGTGAGTAGGTAGGTCCTGAGGTCGGTGAGTAGGTAGGTCCTGAGGTCGGTGAGTAGGTAGGTCCTGAGGTTGGTGAGTAGGTGGGTCTTGAGGTCGGCGAGTAGGTATGTCCTGAGGTCGGTGAGGAGGTAGCTCCTGAGGTCGGTGAGTAGGTAGGTCCTGAGGTCGACGATGAGGTAGGTCCTGAGGTCGGTGAGTCGGTAGGTCCTGAGTTCGGTGAGTTGGTAGGTCCTGAGCTCGCTGAGTAGTTAGGCCCTGAGGTCGGTGAGTAGGTAGGCCCTGAGGTCGGTGATTAGGTAGGTCCTGAGGTCGGTGAATAGGTAGGTCCTGAGGTTGGAGAGTCGGTAGTTCCTGACGTCGGTGAGTAGTTAGGACCTGAGGGCCGTGAGTAGGTAGGTCCTGAGGTCGGCGAGTAGTTAAGTCCTGAGGTCGGCGATGAGGTAGGTCCTGAGGTCGGTGAGTAGGTAGGTCCTGAGGTCGGTGAGTAGTTCGGTCCTGAGGTCGACGAGTAGGTAGGTACTGAGGTCAGCTATTAGTTAGGCCCTGAAGTCGGTGAGTAGGTAGGTCCTGAAGTCGGTGAGTAGGTAGGTCCTGAGGTCGGTGTGTAGGTAGGTCCTGAGGTCGTTGAGTCGGTAAGTTCTGAGGTCGGTGAGTAGTTAGGTCCTGAGGTTGGTGAGTAGGTAGGACCTGAGGTCGGTGAGTCGTTAGGTCCTGAGGTCGGTGAGTAGTTAGGTCCAGAGGTCGGTGAGTAGGTAGGTCCTGAGGTCCGTGAGTAGTTAGGTCCAGAGGTCGGTGAGTAGGTAGGTCCTGAGGTCGGTGAGTATTTTGGTCCTGAGTTCGGTGAGTAGGCAGGTCCTGAGGTCGGTGAGTAGTTAGGTCCTGAGATCGGTGAGTAGTTAGGTCCTGAGATCGGTGAGTAGGTAGGTCCTGAGGTCGGTGAGTAGGTAGGTCATGAGGTCGGTGAGTAGTTAGGTCCTGGGGTCGGTGAGTAGGTAGGTCCTGAGGTCGGTGAGTCGTTAGGTCCTGAGTTCGGTGAGTAGGTAGGTCCTGACGTCGACGAGTAGGTCCTGAGGTCGGTGAGTAGTTAGGTCCTGAGGTCGGTGAGTAGGTAGGACCTGAGGTCGGTGAGTAGGTAGGTCCTGAGGTCGACGATGAGGTAGGTCCTGAGGTCGGTGAGTCGGTAGGTCCTGAGTTCGGTGAGTTGGTAGGTCCTGAGCTCGCTGAGTAGTTAGGCCCTGAGGTCGGTGAGTAGGTAGGTCCTGAGGTCGGTGATTAGGTAGGTCCTGAGGTCGGTGAATAGGTAGGTCCTGAGGTTGGAGAGTCGGTAGTTCCTGACGTCGGTGAGTAGGTAGGTCCTGAGGTCGGTGAGTAGTTAGGTCCTGAGGGCCGTGAGTAGGTAGGTCCTGAGGTCGGCGAGTAGTTAAGTCCTGAGGTCGGCGATGAGGTAGGTCCTGAGGTCGGTGAGTAGGTAGGTCCTGAGGTCGGTGAGTAGTTCGGTCCTGAGGTCGACGAGTAGGTAGGTACTGAGGTCAGCTATTAGTTAGGCCCTGAAGTCGGTGAGTAGGTAGGTCCTGAAGTCGGTGAGTAGGTAGGACCTGAGGTCGGTGAGTAGGTAGGTCCTGAAGTCGGTGAGTAGGTAGGTCCTGAGGTTGTTGAGTAGGTAATTTCTGAGGTCGGTGAGTAGTTAGGTCCTGAGGTTGGTGAGTAGGTAGGACCTGAGGTCGGTGAGTCGTTAGGTCCTGAGGTCGGTGAGTAGTTAGGGCCAGAGGTCGGTGAGTAGGTAGGTCCTGAGGTCCGTGAGTAGTTAGGTCCAGAGGTCGGTGAGTAGGTAGGTCCTGAGGTCGGTGAGTATTTTGGTCCTGAGTTCGGTGAGTAGGCAGGTCCTGAGGTCGGTGAGTAGTTAGGTCCTGAGATCGGTGAGTAGTTAGGTCCTGAGATCGGTGAGTAGGTAGGTCCTGAGGTCGGTGAGTAGGTAGGTCCTGAGGTCGGTGAGTAGTTAGGTCCTGAGGTCGGTGAGTAGGTAGGTCCTGAGGTCGGTGAGTCGTTAGGTCCTGAGTTCGGTGAGTAGGTAGGTCCTGACGTCGACGAGTAGGTCCTGAGGTCGGTGAGTAGTTAGGTCCTGAGGTCGGTGAGTAGGTAGGACCTGAGGTCGGTGAGTCGTTAGGTCCAGAGGTCGGTGAGTAGTTAGGTCCAGAGGTCGGTGAGTAGGTAGGTCCAGAGGTCGGTGAGTAGTTAGGTCCAGAGGTCGGTAAGTAGGTAGGTCCTGAGGTCGGTGAGTCGTTTGGTCCTTAGGTCGGTGAGTAGTTAGGTCCAGTGGTCGGTGAGTAGGTAGGTCCAGAGGTCGGTTAGTAGTTAGGTCCTGAGGTCGGTGAGTAGGTAGGTCCTGAGGTCGGTGAGTCGTTAGGTCCTAAGGTCGGTGAGTAGGTATGTCCTGAGGTCGGTGAGTAGGTAGGTCCAGAGGTCGGTGAGTAGTTAGGTCCTGAGGTCAGTGAGTAGGTCGGTCCTGAGGTCGGTGAGTCGTTAGGTCCTAAGGTCGGTGAGTAGTTAGGTCCAGAGGTCGGTGAGTAGGTAGGTCCTGAGGTCGGTGAGTAGGTAGGTCCTGAGGTCGGTGAGTAGGTAGGTCCTGAGGTTGGTGAGTAGGTAGGTCTTGAGGTCGGCGAGTCGGTATGTCCTGAGGTCGGTGAGGAGGTAGCTCTTGAGGTCGGTGAGTAGGTAGGTCCTGAGGTCGACGATGAGGTAGGTCCTGAGGTCGGTGAGTCGGTAGGTCCTGAGTTCGGTGATTGGTAGGTCCTGAGGTCGGCGATGAGGTAGGTCCTGAGGTCGGTGAGTAGGTAGGTCCTGAGGGCCGTGAGTATGTAGGTCCTGAGGTCGGCGAGTAGTTAGGTCCTGAGGTCGGCGATGAGGTAGGTCCTGAGGTCGGTGAGTAGGTAGGTCCTGAGGTCGGTGAGTAGTTCGGTCCTGAGGTCGACGAGTAGGTAGGTACTGAGGTCAGCTATTAGTTAGGCCCTGAAGTCGGTGAGTAGGTAGGTCCTGAAGTCGGTGAGTAGGTAAGTTCTGAGGTCGGTGAGTAGTTAGGTCCTGAGGTCGGTGAGTAGGTAGGACCTGAGGTCGGTGAGTCGTTAGGTCCTGAGGTCGGTGAGTAGTTAGGTCCAGAGGTCGGTGAGTAGGTAGGTCCAGAGGTCCGTGAATAGTTAGGTCCAGAGGTCGGTGAGTAGGTAGGTCCTGAGGTCGGTGAGTAGTTAGGTCCAGAGGTCGGTGAGTAGGTAGGTCCTGAGGTCGGTGAGTCGTTAGGTCCTGAGTTCGGTGAGTAGGTAGCTCCTGACGTCGACGAGTAGGTCCTGAGGTCGGTGAGTAGTTAGGTCCTGAGGTCGGTGAGTAGGTAGGACCTGAGGTCGGTGAGTCGTTAGGTCCTAAGGTCGATGAGTAGTTAGGTCCAGAGGTCGGTGAGTAGGTAGGTCCAGAGGTCGGTGAGTAGTTAGGTCCAGAGGTCGGTGAGTAGGTAGGTCCTGAGGTCGGTGAGTCGTTAGGTCCTTAGGTCGGTGAGTAGTTAGGTCCACAGGTCGGTGAGTAGGTAGGTCCAGAGGTCGGTGAGTAGTTAGGTCCTGAGGTCGGTGAGTAGGTAGGTCCTGAGGTCGGTGAGTCGTTAGGTCCTAAGGTCGGTGAGTAGGTAGGTCCTGAGGTCGGTGAGTAGGTAGGTCCAGAGGTCGATGAGTAGTTAGGTCCTGAGGTCGGTGAGTAGGTAGGTCCTGAGTTCGGTGAGTCGTTAGGTCCTAAGGTCGGTGAGTAGTTAGGTCCAGAGGTCGGTGAGTAGTTAGGTCCAGAGGTCGGTGAGTAGTTAGGTCCAGAGGTCGGTGAGTAGGTAGGTCCTGAGGTCGGTGAGTAGTTAGGTCCAGAGGTCGGTGAGTAGGTAGATCCAGAGGTCGGTGAGTAGTTAGGTCCAGAGGTCGGTGAGTAGGTAGATCCTGAGGTCAGTGAGTAGGTAGTTCCTGAGGTCGGTGAGTAGGTAGGTCCTGAGGTCGGTGAGTAGGTAGGTCCTGAGGTCCGTGAGTAGTTACGTCCAGAGATCGGTGAGTAGGTAGGTCCTGAGGTCGGTGAGTATTTTGGTCCTGAGTTCGGTGAGTAGGCAGGTCCTGAGGTCGGTGAGTAGTTAGGTCCTGAGATCGGTGAGTAGTTAGGTCCTGAGATCGGTGAGTAGGTAGGTCCTGAGGTCGGTGAGTAGTTAGGTCCTGAGGTCGGTGAGTAGGTAGGTCCTGAGGTCGGTGAGTCGTTAGGTCCTGAGTTCGGTGAGTAGGTAGGTCCTGACGTCGACGAGTAGGTCCTGAGGTCGGTGAGTAGTTAGGTCCTGAGGTCGGTGAGTAGGTAGGACCTGAGGTCGGTGAGTAGTTAGGTCCAGAGGTCGGCGAGTAGTTAGGTCCAGAGGTCGGTGAGTAGGTAGGTCCAGAGGTCGGTGAGTAGTTAGGTCCAGAGGTCGGTGAGTAGGTAGGTCCTGAGGTCGGTGAGTCGTTTGGTCCTTAGGTCGGTGAGTAGTTAGGTCCAGAGGTCGGTGAGTAGGTAGGTCCAGAGGTCGGTTAGTAGTTAGATCCTGAGGTCGGTGAGTAGGTAGGTCCTGAGGTCGGTGAGTCGTTAGGTCCTAAGGTCGGTGAGTAGGTATGTCCTGAGATCGGTGAGTAGGTAGGTCCAGAGGTCGGTGAGTAGTTAGGTCCTGAGGTCAGTGAGTAGGTCGGTCCTGAGGTCGGTGAGTCGTTCGGTCCTAAGGTCGGTGAGTAGTTAGGTCCAGAGGTCGGTGAGCAGGTAGGTCCAGAGGTCGGTGAGTAGTTAGGTCCAGAGGTCGGTGAGTAGGTAGGTCCTGAGGTCGGTGAGTAGGTAGGTCCTGAGGTCGGTGAGTAGGTAGGTCCTGAGGTTGGTGAGTAGGTAGGTCTTGAGGTCGGCGAGTCGGTATGTCCTGAGGTCGGTGAGGAGGTAGCTCTTGAGGTCGGTGAGTAGGTAGGTCCTGAGGTCGACGATGAGGTAGGTCCTGAGGTCGGTGAGTCGGTAGGTCCTGAGTTCGGTGAGTTGGTAGGTCCTGAGGTCGGCGATGAGGTAGGTCCTGAGGTCGGTGAGTAGGTAGGTCCTGAGGGCCGTGAGTAGGTAGGTCCTGAGGTCGGCGAGTAGTTAGGTCCTGAGGTCGGCGATGAGGTAGGTCCTGAGGTCGGTGAGTAGGTAGGTCCTGAGGTCGGTGAGTAGTTCGGTCCTGAGGTCGACGAGTAGGTAGGTACTGAGGTCAGCTATTAGTTAGGCCCTGAAGTCGGTGAGTAGGTAGGTCCTGAAGTCGGTGAGTAGGTAGGTCCTGAGGTCAGTGTGTAGGTAGGTCCTGAGGTCGTTGAGTAGGTAAGTTCTGAGGTCGGTGAGTAGTTAGGTCCTGAGGTCGGTGAGTAGGTAGGACCTGAGGTCGGTGAGTCGTTAGGTCCTGAGGTCGGTGAGTAGTTAGGTCCAGAGGTCGGTGAGTAGGTAGGTCCAGAGGTCGGTGAGTAGTTAGGTCCAGAGGTCGGTGAGTAGGTACGTCCTGAGGTCGGTGAGTAGTTAGGTCCAGAGGTCGGTGAGTAGGTAGGTTCTGAGGTCGGTGAGTCATTAGGTCCTGAGTTCGGTGAGTAGGTAGCTCCTGACGTCGACGAGTAGGTCCTGAGGTCGGTGAGTAGTTAGGTCCTGAGGTCGGTGAGTAGGTAGGACCTGAGGTCGGTGAGTCGTTAGGTCCTAAGGTCGGTGAGTAGTTAGGTCCAGAGGTCGGTGAGTAGGTAGGTCCAGAGGTCGGTGAGTAGTTAGGTCCAGAGGTCGGTGAGTAGGTAGGTCCTGAGGTCGGTGAGTCGTTAGGTCCTTAGGTCGGTGAGTAGTTAGGTCCAGAGGTCGGTGAGTAGGTAGGTCCAGAGGTCGGTGAGTAGTTAGGTCCTGAGGTCGGTGAGTAGGTTGGTCCTGAGGTCGGTGAGTCGTTAGGTCCTAAGGTCGGTGAGTAGGTAGGTCCTGAGGTCGGTGAGTAGGTAGGTCCAGAGGTCGATGAGTAGTTAGGTCCTGAGGTCGGTGAGTAGGTAGGTCCTGAGTTCGGTGAGTCGTTAGGTCCTAAGGTCGGTGAGTAGTTCGGTCCAGAGGTCGGTGAGTAGTTAGGTCCAGAGGTCGGTGAGTAGTTAGGTCCAGAGGTCGGTGAGTAGGTAGGTCCTGAGGTCGGTGAGTAGTTAGGTCCAGAGGTCGGTGAGTAGGTAGATCCAGAGGTCGGTGAGTAGTTAGGTCCAGAGGTCGGTGAGTAGGTAGTTCCTGAGGTCGGTGAGTAGGTAGTTCCTGAGGTCGGTGAGTAGGTAGGTCCTGAGGTCGGTGAGTAGGTAGGTCCTGAGGTCGGTGAGTAGTTAGGTCCAGAGGTCGGTGAGTAGGTAGATCCAGAGGTCGGTGAGTAGTTAGGTCCAGAGGTCGGTGAGTAGGTAGATCCTGAGGTCAGTGAGTAGGTAGTTCCTGAGGTCGGTGAGTAGGTAGGTCCTGAGGTCGGTGAGTAGGTAGGTCCTGAGGTCCGTGAGTAGTTACGTCCAGAGATCGGTGAGTAGGTAGGTCCTGAGGTCGGTGAGTATTTTGGTCCTGAGTTCGGTGAGTAGGCAGGTCCTGAGGTCGGTGAGTAGTTAGGTCCTGAGATCGGTGAGTAGTTAGGTCCTGAGATCGGTGAGTAGGTAGGTCCTGAGGTCGGTGAGTAGTTAGGTCCTGAGGTCGGTGAGTAGGTAGGTCCTGAGGTCGGTGAGTCGTTAGGTCCTGAGTTCGGTGAGTAGGTAGGTCCTGACGTCGACGAGTAGGTCCTGAGGTCGGTGAGTAGTTAGGTCCTGAGGTCGGTGAGTAGGTAGGACCTGAGGTCGGTGAGTAGTTAGGTCCAGAGGTCGGTGAGTAGTTAGGTCCAGAGGTCGGTGAGTAGGTAGGTCCAGAGGTCGGTGAGTAGTTAGGTCCAGAGGTCGGTGAGTAGGTAGGTCCTGAGGTCGGTGAGTCGTTTGGTCCTTAGCTCGGTGAGTAGTTAGGTCCAGAGGTCGGTGAGTAGGTAGGTCCAGAGGTCGGTTAGTAGTTAGATCCTGAGGTCGGTGAGTAGGTAGGTCCTGAGGTCGGTGAGTCGTTAGGTCCTAAGGTCGGTGAGTAGGTATGTCCTGAGATCGGTGAGTAGGTAGGTCCAGAGGTCGGTGAGTAGTTAGGTCCTGAGGTCAGTGAGTAGGTCGGTCCTGAGGTCGGTGAGTCGTTCGGTCCTAAGGTCGGTGAGTAGTTAGGTCCAGAGGTCGGTGAGCAGGTAGGTCCAGAGGTCGGTGAGTAGTTAGGTCCAGAGGTCGGTGAGTAGGTAGGTCCTGAGGTCGGTGAGTAGGTAGGTCCTGAGGTTGGTGAGTAGGTAGGTCTTGAGGTCGGCGAGTCGGTATGTCCTGAGGTCGGTGAGGAGGTAGCTCTTGAGGTCGGTGAGTAGGTAGGTCCTGAGGTCGACGATGAGGTAGGTCCTGAGGTCGGTGAGTCGGTAGGTCCTGAGTTCGGTGAGTTGGTAGGTCCTGAGGTCGGCGATGAGGTAGGTCCTGAGGTCGGTGAGTAGGTAGGTCCTGAGGGCCGTGAGTAGGTAGGTCCTGAGGTCGGCGAGTAGTTAGGTCCTGAGGTCGGCGATGAGGTAGGTCCTGAGGTCGGTGAGTAGGTAGGTCCTGAGGTCGGTGAGTAGTTCGGTCCTGAGGTCGACGAGTAGGTAGGTACTGAGGTCAGCTATTAGTTAGGCCCTGAAGTCGGTGAGTAGGTAGGTCCTGAAGTCGGTGAGTAGGTAGGTCCTGAGGTCAGTGTGTAGGTAGGTCCTGAGGTCGTTGAGTAGGTAAGTTCTGAGGTCGGTGAGTAGTTAGGTCCTGAGGTCGGTGAGTAGGTAGGACCTGAGGTCGGTGAGTCGTTAGGTCCTGAGGTCGGTGAGTAGTTAGGTCCAGAGGTCGGTGAGTAGGTAGGTCCAGAGGTCGGTGAGTAGTTAGGTCCAGAGGTCGGTGAGTAGGTAGGTCCTGAGGTCGGTGAGTAGTTAGGTCCAGAGGTCGGTGAGTAGGTAGGTTCTGAGGTCGGTGAGTCATTAGGTCCTGAGTTCGGTGAGTAGGTAGCTCCTGACGTCGAAAAGTAGGTCCTGAGGTCGGTGAGTAGTTAGGTCCTGAGGTCGGTGAGTAGGTAGGACCTGAGGTCGGTGAGTCGTTAGGTCCTAAGGTCGGTGAGTAGTTAGGTCCAGAGGTCGGTGAGTAGGTAGGTCCAGAGGTCGGTGAGTAGTTAGGTCCAGAGGTCGGTGAGTAGGTAGGTCCTGAGGTCGGTGAGTCGTTAGGTCCTTAGGTCGGTGAGTAGTTAGGTCCAGAGGTCGGTGAGTAGGTAGGTCCAGAGGTCGGTGAGTAGTTAGGTCCAGAGGTCGGTGAGTAGGTTGGTCCTGAGGTCGGTGAGTCGTTAGGTCCTAAGGTCGGTGAGTAGGTAGGTCCTGAGGTCGGTGAGTAGGTAGGTCCAGAGGTCGATGAGTAGTTAGGTCCTGAGGTCGGTGAGTAGGTAGGTCCTGAGTTCGGTGAGTCGTTAGGTCCTAAGGTCGGTGAGTAGTTCGGTCCAGAGATCGGTGAGTAGTTAGGTCCAGAGGTCGGTGAGTAGTTAGGTCCAGAGGTCGGTGAGTAGGTAGGTCCTGAGGTCGGTGAGTAGTTAGGTCCAGAGGTCGGTGAGTAGGTAGATCCAGAGGTCGGTGAGTAGTTAGGTCCAGAGGTCGGTGAGTAGGTAGTTCCTGAGGTCGGTGAGTAGGTAGTTCCTGAGGTCGGTGAGTAGGTAGGTCCTGAGGTCGGTGAGTAGGTAGGTCCTGAGGTCGGTGAGTAGTTAGGTCCTGAGGTCGGTGAGTAGTTAGGTCCTGAGGTCGGTGAGTAGTTAGGTCCTGAGGTCGGTGAGTAGGTATGTCCTGAGGTCGGTGAGTAGTTAGGTCCTGAGGTCGGTGAATAGGTAGGCCCTGAGGTCAGTGAGTAGGTAGGTCCTGAGGTTGGCGAGTTTGTAGGACCTGAGGTCGGTGAGTAGGTAGGTCCTGAGGTCGGTGAGTAAGTCGGTCCTGAGGTCGGTGAGTAGTTAGGTCCTGAGGTTGGTGAGTGGTTAGGTCCTGAGGTCGATGAGTAGGTAGGCCCTGAGGTCGGTGAGTAGGTAGGTCCTGAGGTTGGCAAGTTTGTCGGACCTGAGGTCGGTGAGTAGATAGGTCCTGAGGTCGGTGAGTAGGTCAGAAGGTCAGCAAATAGGTATGTCCTGAGGTCGGTGAGTAGGTCCTGAGGTTGGTGAGTAGGTCCTGAGGTCGGTGAGTAGGTAGCTCCTGAGGTCGGTGAGTAGGTAGGTCCTGAGGAAGGTGAGTACATCCTGAGGTCGACGATGAGGTAGGTACTGAGGTCGGTGAGTCGGTAGGTCCTGAGTTCGGTGAGTAGGTAGGTCCTGAGGTTGGTGAGTAGGTAGGTCCTGAGGTCGGCGAGTAGGTAGGTCCTGAGGTCGGTGATTAGGTAGGTCCTGAGGTCGGTGAGTAAGTAGGTCCTGAGGTCGGTGAGCAGTTAGTTCCTGAGGTTGGTGAGTGGTTATGTCCTGAGGTCGGCGAGAAGGTCGGTCCTGAGGACGGCGCGTTCGTAGGAACTGAGGTCAGCGAGTAGTTAGGTCCTGAGTTCGGTGAGTAGGTAGGTCCTGACGTCGACGATTAGGTCCTGAGGTCGGTGAGTAGTTAGGTCCTGAGGTCGGTGAGTAGGTAGGACCTGAGGTCGGTGAGTCGTTAGGTCCTGAGGTCGGTGAGTATCTGGTCCAGAGGTCGGTGAGTAGGTAGGTCCAGAGGTCGGTGAGAAGTTAGGTCCAGAGGTTGGTGAGTAGGTAGGTCCAGAGGTCGGTGAGTAGGTAGGTCCAGAGGTCGGTGAGTAGTTAGGTCTAGAGGTCGGTGAGTAGGTAGGTCCTGAGGTCGGTGAGTCGTTTGGTCCTTCGGTCGGTGAGTAGTTAGGTCCAGAGGTCGGTGAGTAGGTAGGTCCAGAGGTCGGTTAGTAGTTAGGTCCTGAGGTCGGTGAGTAGGTAGGTCCTGAGGTCGCTGAGTCGTTAGGTCCTAAGGTCGGTGAGTAGGTATGTCCTGAGGTCGGTGAGTAGGTAGGTCCAGAGGTCGGTGAGTAGTTAGGTCCTGAGGTCGGTGAGTAGATCGGTCCTGAGGTCGGTGAGTCGTTAGGTCCTAAGGTCGGTGAGTAGTTAGGTCCAGAGTTCGGTGAGTAGGTAGGTCCAGAGGTCGGTGAGTAATTAGGTCCAGAGGTCGGTGAGTAGGTAGGTCCTGAGGTCGGTGAGTAGTTAGGTCCAGAGGTCGGTGAGTAGGTAGGTCCAGAGGTCGGTGAGTAGTTAGGTCCAGAGGTCGGTGAGTAGGTAGGTCCTGAGGTCGGTGAGTAGGTAGGTCCTGAGGTCGGTGAGTAGGTAGGTCCTGAGGTTGGTGAGTAGGTAGGTCTTGAGGTCGGTAATTAGGTAGGTCCTGAGGTCGGTGAATAGGTAGGTCCTGAGGTTGGAGAGTCGGTAGTTCCTGGCGTCGGTGAGTAGGTAGGTCCTGAGGTCGGTGAGTAGGTAGGTCCTGAGGGCCGTGAGTAGGTAGGTCCTGAGGTCGGCGAGTAGTTAGGTCCTGAGGTCGGCGATGAGGTAGGTCCTGAGGTCGGTGAGTAGGTAGGTCCTGAGGTCGGTGAGTAGTTCGGTCCTGAGGTCGACGAGTAGGTAGGTACTGAGGTCGGTGAGTAGGTAGGTCCTGAGGTCGGTGAGTAGGTAGGTCCTGAGGGCCGTGAGTAGGTAGGTCCTGAGGTCGGCGAGTAGTTAGGTCCTGAGGTCGGTGAGTCGTTAGGTCCTAAGGTCGGTGAGTAGGTAGGTCCTGAGGTCGGTGAGTAGGTAGGTCCAGAGGTCGATGAGTAGTTAGGTCCTGAGGTCGGTGAGTAGGTAGGTCCTGAGGTCGGTGAGTCGTTAGGTCCTAAGGTCGGTGAGTAGTTAGGTCCAGAGGTCGGTGAGTAGTTAGGTCCTGAGGTCGGTGAGTAGGTATGTCCTGAGGTCGGTGAGTAGTTAGGTCCTGAGGTCGGTGAATAGGTAGGCCCTGAGATCAGTGAGTAGGTAGGTCCTGAGGTTGGCGAGTTTGTAGGACCTGAGGTCGGTGAGTAGGTAGGTCCTGAGGTCGGTGAGTAAGTCGGTCCTGAGGTCGGTGAGTAGTTAGGTCCTGAGGTTGGTGAGTGGTTAGGTCCTGAGGTCGATGAGTAGGTAGGCCCTGAGGTCGGTGAGTAGGTAGGTCCTGAGGTTGGCAAGTTTGTAGGACCTGAGGTCGGTGAGTAGATAGGTCCTGAGGTCGGTGAGTAGGTCAGAAGGTCAGCAAGTAGGTATGTCCTGAGGTCGGTGAGTAGGTCCTGAGGTTGGTGAGTAGGTCCTGAGGTCGGTGAGTAGGTAGCTCCTGAGGTCGGTGAGTAGGTAGGTCCTGAGGAAGGTGAGTACATCCTGAGGTCAACGATGAGGTAGGTACTGAGGTCGGTGAGTCGGTAGGTCCTGAGTTCGGTGAGTAGGTAGGTCCTGAGGTTGGTGAGTAGGTAGGTCCTGAGGTTGGCGAGTAGGTAGGTCCTGAGGTCGGTGATTAGGTAGGTCCTGAGGTCGGTGAGCAGTTAGTTCCAGAGGTTGGTGAGTGGTCAGGTCCTGAGGTCGGCGAGAAGGTCTGTCCTGAGGACGGCGCGTTCGTAGGAACTGAGGTCAGCGAGTAGTTAGGTCCTGAGTTCGGTGAGTAGGTAGGTCCTGACGTCGACGATTAGGTCCTGAGGTCGGTGAGTAGTTAGGTCCAGAGGTCGGTGAGTAGTTAGGTCCAGAGGTCGGTGAGTCGTTAGGTCCTGAGGTCGGTGAGTAGTTAGGTCCAGAGGTCGGTGAGTAGGTAGGTCCAGAGGTCGGTGAGTAGTTAGGTCCAGAGGTCGGTGAGTAGGTAGGTCCTGAGGTCGGTGAGTAGTTAGGTCCAGAGGTCGGTGAGTAGGTAGGTTCTGAGGTCGGTGAGTCATTAGGTCCTGAGTTCGGTGAGTAGGTAGCTCCTGACGTCGACGAGTAGGTCCTGAGGTCGGTGAGTAGTTAGGTCCTGAGGTCGGTGAGTAGGTAGGACCTGAGGTCGGTGAGTCGTTAGGTCCTAAGGTCGGTGAGTAGTTAGGTCCAGAGGTCGGTGAGTAGGTAGGTCCAGAGGTCGGTGAGTAGTTAGGTCCAGAGGTCGGTGAGTAGGTAGGTCCTGAGGTCGGTGAGTCGTTAGGTCCTTAGGTCGGTGAGTAGTTAGGTCCAGAGGTCGGTGAGTAGGTAGGTCCAGAGGTCGGTGAGTAGTTAGGTCCTGAGGTCGGTGAGTAGGTTCGTCCTGAGGTCGGTGAGTCGTTAGGTCCTAAGGTCGGTGAGTAGGTAGGTCCTGAGGTCGGTGAGTAGGTAGGTCCAGAGGTCGATGAGTAGTTAGGTCCTGAGGTCGGTGAGTAGGTAGGTCCTGAGTTCGGTGAGTCGTTAGGTCCTAAGGTCGGTGAGTATTTCGGTCCAGAGGTCGGTGAGTAGTTAGGTCCAGAGGTCGGTGAGTAGTTAGGTCCAGAGGTCGGTGAGTAGGTAGGTCCTGAGGTCGGTGAGTAGTTAGGTCCAGAGGTCGGTGAGTAGGTAGATCCAGAGGTCGGTGAGTAGTTAGGTCCAGAGGTCGGTGAGTAGGTAGTTCCTGAGGTCGGTGAGTAGGTAGTTCCTGAGGTCGGTGAGTAGGTAGGTCCTGAGGTCGGTGAGTAGGTAGGTCCTGAGGTCGGTGAGTAGTTAGGTCCTGAGGTCGGTGAGTAGTTAGGTCCTGAGGTCGGTGAGTAGGTATGTCCTGAGGTCGGTGAGTAGTTAGGTCCTGAGGTCGGTGAATAGGTAGGCCCTGAGGTCAGTGAGTAGGTAGGTCCTGAGGTTGGCGAGTTTGTAGGACCTGAGGTCGGTGAGTAGGTAGGTCCTGAGGTCGGTGAGTAAGTCGGTCCTGAGGTCGGTGAGTAGTTAGGTCCTGAGGTTGGTGAGTGGTTATGTCCTGAGGTCGATGAGTAGGTAGGCCCTGAGGTCGGTGAGTAGGTAGGTCCTGAGGTTGGCAAGTTTGTCGGACCTGAGGTCGGTGAGTAGATAGGTCCTGAGGTCGGTGAGTAGGTCAGAAGGTCAGCAAGTAGGTATGTCCTGAGGTCGGTGAGTAGGTCCTGAGGTTGGTGAGTAGGTCCTGAGGTCGGTGAGTAGGTAGCTCCTGAGGTCGGTGAGTAGGTAGGTCCTGAGGAAGGTGAGTACATCCTGAGGTCGACGATGAGGTAGGTACTGAGGTCGGTGAGTCGGTAGGTCCTGAGTTCGGTGAGTAGGTAGGTCCTGAGGTTGGTGAGTAGGTAGGTCCTGAGGTCGGCGAGTAGGTAGGTCCTGAGGTCGGTGATTAGGTAGGTCCTGAGGTCGGTGAGTAAGTAGGTCCTGAGGTCGGTGAGCAGTTAGTTCCTGAGGTTGGTGAGTGGTTATGTCCTGAGGTCGGCGAGAAGGTCGGTCCTGAGGACGGCGCGTTCGTAGGAACTGAGGTCAGCGAGTAGTTAGGTCCTGAGTTCGGTGAGTAGGTAGGTCCTGACGTCGACGATTAGGTCCTGAGGTCGGTGAGTAGTTAGGTCCTGAGGTCGGTGAGTAGGTAGGACCTGAGGTCGGTGAGTCGTTAGGTCCTGAGGTCGGTGAGTAGCTGGTCCAGAGGTCGGTGAGTAGGTAGGTCCAGAGGTCGGTGAGAAGTTAGGTCCAGAGGTCGGTGAGTAGGTAGGTCCAGAGGTCGGTGAGTAGGTAGGTCCAGAGGTCGGTGAGTAGTTAGGTCTAGAGGTCGGTGAGTAGGTAGGTCCTGAGGTCGGTGAGTCGTTTGGTCCTTAGGTCGGTGAGTAGTTAGGTCCAGAGGTCGGTGAGTAGGTAGGTCCAGAGGTCGGTTAGTAGTTAGGTCCTGAGGTCGGTGAGTAGGTAGGTCCTGAGGTCGGTGAGTCGTTAGGTCCTAAGGTCGGTGAGTAGGTATGTCCTGAGGTCGGTGAGTAGGTAGGTCCAGAGGTCGGTGAGTAGTTAGGTCCTGAGGTCGGTGAGTAGATCGGTCCTGAGGTCGGTGAGTCGTTAGGTCCTAAGGTCGGTGAGTAGTTAGGTCCAGAGTTCGGTGAGTAGGTAGGTCCAGAGGTCGGTGAGTAATTAGGTCCAGAGGTCGGTGAGTAGGTAGGTCCTGAGGTCGGTGAGTAGTTAGGTCCAGAGGTCGGTGAGTAGGTAGGTCCAGAGGTCGGTGAGTAGTTAGGTCCAGAGGTCGATGAGTAGGTAGGTCCTGAGGTCGGTGAGTAGGTAGGTCCTGAGGTCGGTGAGTAGGTAGGTCCTGAGGTTGGTGAGTAGGTAGGTCTTGAGGCCGGTAATTAGGTAGGTCCTGAGGTCGGTGAATAGGTAGGTCCTGAGGTTGGAGAGTCGGTAGTTCCTGGCGTCGGTGAGTAGGTAGGTCCTGAGGTCGGTGAGTAGGTAGGTCCTGAGGGCCGTGAGTAGGTAGGTCCTGAGGTCGGCGAGTAGTTAGGTCCTGAGGTCGGCGATGAGGTAGGTCCTGAGGTCGGTGAGTAGGTAGGTCCTGAGGTCGGTGAGTAGTTCGGTCCTGAGGTCGACGAGTAGGTAGGTACTGAGGTCGGTGAGTAGGTAGGTCCTGAGGTCGGTGAGTAGGTAGGTCCTGAGGGCCGTGAGTAGGTAGGTCCTGAGGTCGGCGAGTAGTTAGGTCCTGAGGTCGGTGAGTCGTTAGGTCCTAAGGTCGGTGAGTAGGTAGGTCCTGAGGTCGGTGAGTAGGTAGGTCCAGAGGTCGATGAGTAGTTAGGTCCTGAGGTCGGTGAGTAGGTAGGTCCTGAGGTCGGTGAGTCGTTAGGTCCTAAGGTCGGTGAGTAGTTAGGTCCAGAGGTCGGTGAGTAGTTAGGTCCAGAGGTCGGTGAGTAGTTAGGTCCTGAGGTCGGTGAGTAGGTATGTCCTGAGGTCGGTGAGTAGTTAGGTCCTGAGGTCGGTGAATAGGTAGGCCCTGAGATCAGTGAGTAGGTAGGTCCTGAGGTTGGCGAGTTTGTAGGACCTGAGGTCGGTGAGTAGGTAGGTCCTGAGGTCGGTGAGTAAGTCGGTCCTGAGGTCGGTGAGTAGTTAGGTCCTGAGGTTGGTGAGTGGTTAGGTCCTGAGGTCGATGAGTAGGTAGGCCCTGAGGTCGGTGAGTAGGTAGGTCCTGAGGTTGGCAAGTTTGTAGGACCTGAGGTCGGTGAGTAGATAGGTCCTGAGGTCGGTGAGTAGGTCAGAAGGTCAGCAAGTAGGTATGTCCTGAGGTCGGTGAGTAGGTCCTGAGGTTGGTGAGTAGGTCCTGAGGTCGGTGAGTAGGTAGCTCCTGAGGTCGGTGAGTAGGTAGGTCCTGAGGAAGGTGAGTACATCCTGAGGTCGACGATGAGGTAGGTACTGAGGTCGGTGAGTCGGTAGGTCCTGAGTTCGGTGAGTAGGTAGGTCCTGAGGTTGGTGAGTAGGTAGGTCCTGAGGTTGGCGAGTAGGTAGGTCCTGAGGTCGGTGATTAGGTAGGTCCTGAGGTCGGTGAGTAAGTAGGTCCTGAGGTCGGTGAGCAGTTAGTTCCAGAGGTTGGTGAGTGGTTAGGTCCTGAGGTCGGCGAGAAGGTCTGTCCTGAGGACGGCGCGTTCGTAGGAACTGAGGTCAGCGAGTAGTTAGGTCCTGAGTTCGGTGAGTAGGTAGGTCCTGACGTCGACGATTAGGTCCTGAGGTCGGTGAGTAGTTAGGTCCTGAGGTCGGTCAGTAGGTAGGACCTGAGGTCGGTGAGTCGTTAGGTCCTGAGGTCGGTGAGTAGTTAGGTCCAGAGGTCGGTGAGTAGGTAGGTCCAGAGGTCGGTGAGAAGTTAGGTCCAGAGTTCGGTGAGTAGGTAGGTCCTGAGGTCGGTGAGTAGTTAGGTCCAGAGGTCGGTGAGTAGGTAGGTCCTGAGGTCGGTGAGTAGGTAGGTCCTGAGGTCGGTGAGTAGGTAGGTCCTGAGGTCGGTGAGTAGGTAGGTCCTGAGTTCGGTGAGTAGTTAGGTCCTGAGGTCGGTGAGTAGTTAGGTCCTGAGGTCGGTGAGTAGGTATGTCCTGAGGTCGGTGAGTAGTTAGGTCCTGAGGTCGGTGAGTAGGTAGGCCCTGAGGTCGGTGAGTAGGTAGGTCCTGAGGTTGGCGAGTTTGTAGGACCTGAGGTCGGTGAGTAGGTAGGTCCTGAGGTCGGTGAGTAAGTAGGTCCTGAGGTCGGTGAGTAGTTAGGTCCTGAGGTTGGTGAGTGGTTAGGTCCTGAGATCGATGAGTAGGTAGGTCCTGAGGTCGGTGAGTAGGTCCTGAGGCCAGCAAGTAGGTATGTCCTGAGGTCGGTGAGTACGTCCTGAGGTCGGTGAGTAGGTCCTGAGGTCGGTGAGTAGGTAGCTCCTGAGGTCGGTGAGTACATCCTGAGGTCGACGATGAGGTAAGTACTGAGGTCGGTGAGTCGGTAGGTCCTGAGTTCGGTGAGTAGGTAGGTCCTGAGGTTGGTGAGTAGGTAGGTCCTGAGGTAGGCGAGTAGGTAGGTCCTGACGTCGGTGATTAGGTAGATCCTGAGGTTGGTGAGTGGTTAGGTCCTGAGGTCGATGAGTAGGTAGGTCCTGAGGTAAGTAGGTCCTGAGGTCGGTGAGTAGTTAGGTCCTGAGGTTGGTGAGTGGTTAGGTCCTGAGGTCGATGAGTATGTATGTCCTGAGGTCGGTGAGTAGGTCCTGAGGTCAGCAAGTGGGTATGTCCTGAGGTCGGTGAGTAGGTCCTGAGGTCGGTGAGTAGGTCCTGAGGTCGGTGAGTAGGTAGCTCCTGAGTTCGGTGAGTAGGTAGGTCCTGAGGTCGGTGAGTACATCCTGAGGTCGACGATGAGGTAGGTCCTGAGGTTGGTGAGTAGGTAGGTCCTGAGGTCGGCGAGTAGGTAGGTGCTGAGGTCGGTGAGTAGGTAGCTCCTGAGGTCGGTGAGTAGGTAGGTCCTGAGGTCGACGATGAGGTAGGTCCTGAGGTCGGTGAGTCGGTAGGTCCTGAGTTCGGTGAGTCGGTAGGTCCTGAGCTCGCTGAGTAGTTAGGCCCTGAGGTCGGTGAGTAGGTAGGTCCTGAGGTCGGTGATTAGGTAGGTCCTGACGTCGGTGAGTAGGTAGGTCCTGAGGTCGATGAGTAGGTAGGTCCTGAGGTCGGTGAATAGGTAGGTCCTGAGGTTGGAGAGTCGGTAGTTCCTGACGTCGGTTAGTATGTAGGTCCTGAGGTCGGTAAGTAGGTAGGTCGTGAGGGCCATGAGTAGGTAGGTCCTGAGGTTGGCGAGTAGTTAGGTCCTGAGGTCGGCGATGAGGTAGGTCCTGAGGTCGGCGAGTAGTTAGGTCCTGAGGTCAGCGATGAGGTAGGTCCTGAGGTCGGCGATGAGGTAGGTCCTGAGGTCAGCGATGAGGTAGGTCCTGAGGTCGGCGAGTAGTTAGGTCCTGAGGTCAGCGATGAGGTAGGTCCTGAGGTCGGTGAGTAGGTAGGTCCTGAAGTCGGTGAGTCGTTCGGTCCTGAGGTCGACGAGTAGGTAGGTACTGAGGTCAGCTATTAGTTAGGTCCTGAAGTCGGTGAGTAGGTAGGTCCTGAGGTCGGTGAGTAGGTAGGTCCTGAGGTCGGTGAGTAGGTAGGTCCTGAGGTCGGTGAGTAGGTAGGTCCTGAGGTCGGTGAGTAGGTAGGTCCTGAGGTCGGTGAGTAGGTAGGTCCCGAGGTCGGTGAGTAAGTAGGTGCTGAGGTCGGTGAGTAGGTAGGTCCTGAGTTCGGTGAGTAGGTAGGTCCTCATGTCGGGGAATAGGTAGGTCCTGAGGTCAGCGAGTAGTTAGGTCCTGAGGACGGCGAGTTCGTAGGAACTGAGGTCAGCGAGTAGTTAGGTCCTGTGGCCGGTGAGTAGTTAGGTCCTGAGGTCGGTGAGTTCGTAGGAACTGAGGTCAGCGAGTAGTTAGGTCCTGTGGCCGGTGAGTAGTTAGGTCCTGAGGTCGACGAGTAGTTCGGTCCTGAGGTCGACGAGTAGGTCCTGAGGTCAGTGAGTAGGTAGGTCCTGAGTTCGGTGAGGAGGTAGGTCCTGAGGTCGATGAGTATTTAGGTCCCAAGGTCGGTGAGTAAGTAGGTGCTGAGGTCGGTGAGTCGGTAGGTCCTGAGTTTGGTGAGTAGGTAGGCCCTGAGGTCGGTGAGTAGGTAGGTCCCGAGGTCGGTGAGTAAGTAGGTCCTGAGTTCGGTGAGTAGGTAGGTACTGAGGTCGGCGAGAAGGTCGGTCCTGAGGACGGCGCGTTCGTAGGAACTGAGGTCAGCAAGTAGTTAGGTCCTGAGTTCGGTGAGTAGGTAGGTCCTGACGTCGACGAGTAGGTCCTGAGGTCGGTGAGTAGTTAGGTCCTGAGGTCGGTTAGTAGGTAGGACCTGAGGTTGGTGAGTCGTTAGGTCCTGAGGTCGGTGAGTAGTTAGGTCCAGAGGTCGGTGAGTAGGTAGGTCCTGAGGTCGGTGAGTAGTTAGGTCCTGAGGTCGGTGAGTAGGTCGGTCCTGAGGTCGGTGAGTAGGTAGGTCCTGAGGTCGGTGAGTCGTTAGGTCCTAAGGTCGGTGAGTAGTTGGGTCCAGAGGTCGGTGAGTAGTTAGGTCCAGAGGTCGGTGAGTAGTGAGGAACAGAGGTCGGTGAGTAGGTAGGTCCTGAGGTCGGTGAGTAGTTAGGTCCAGAGGTCGGTGAGTAGTTAGGTCCAGAGGTCGGTGAGTAGTTAGGTCCAGAGGTCGGTGAGTAGGTAGGTCCTGAGGTCGGTGAGTAGGTAGGTCCTGAGGTCGGTGAGTAGGTAAGTCCTGAGGTCGGTGAGTAGTTAGGTCCTGAGGTCGGTGAGTAGTTAGGTCCTGAGGTCGGTGAGTAGTTAGGTCCTGAGGTCGGTGAGTAGGTCCTGAGGTCGGTGAGTAGGTCCTGAGGTCGGTGAGTAGGTAGCTCCTGAGGTCGGTGAGTAGGTAGGTCCTGAGGTCGGTGAGTACATCCTGAGGTCGACGATGAGGTAGGTACTGAGGTCGGTGAGTCGGTAGGTCCTGAGTTCGGTGAGGAGGTAGGTCCTGAGGTTGGTGAGTAGGTAGGTCCTGAGGTCGACGAGTAGGTAGGTCCTGATGTCGGTGATTAGGTAGGTCCTGAGGTTGGTGAGTGGTTAGGTCCTGAGGTCGATGAGTAGGTAGGTCCTGAGGTAAGTAGGTCCTGAGGTCGGTGAGTAGTTAGGTCCTGAGGTTGGTGAGTGGTTAGGTCCTGAGGTCGATGAGTATGTAGGTCCTGAGGTCGGTGAGTAGGTCCTGAGGTCAGCAAGTAGGTATGTCCTGAGGTCGGTGAGTAGGTCCTGAGAACGGTGAGTAGGTCCTGAGGTCAGTGAGTAGGTAGCTCCTGAGGTCGGTGAGTAGGTAGGTCCTGAGGTCGGTGAGTAAATCCTGAGGTCGACGATGAGGTAGGTCCTGAGGTTGGTGAGTAGGTAGGTCCTGAGGTCGGCGAGTAGGTAGTTCCTGAGGTAGGTGAGGAGGTAGCTCCTGAGGTCGGTGAGTAGGTAGGTCCTGAGGTCGACGATGAGGTAGGTCCTGAGGTCGGTGAGTCGGTAGGTCCTGAGTTCGGTGAGTCGGTAGGTCCTGAGCTAGCTGAGTAGTTAGGCCCTGAGGTCGGTGAGTAGGTAGGTCCTGAGGTCGGTGATTAGGTAGGTCCTGACGTCGGCGAGTTGGTAGGTCCTGAGGTCGATGAGTAGGTAGGTCCTGAGGTCGGTGAATAGGTAGGTCCTGAGGATGGAGAGTCGGTAGTTCCTGACGTCGGTGAGTATGTAGGTCCTGAGTTCGGTGAGTAGGTAGGTCCTGACGTCGACGAGTAGGTCCTGAGGTCGGTGAGTAGTTAGGTCCTGAGGTCGGTGAGTAGGTAGGACCTGAGGTCGGTGAGTCCTTAGGTCCTAAGGTCGGTGAGTAGTTAGGTCCAGAGGTCGGTGAGTAGGTAGGTCCAGAGGTCGGTGAGTAGTTAGGTCCTGAGGTCGGTGAGTAGGTAGGTCCTGAGGTCGGTGAGTCGTTAGGTCCTTAGGTCGGTGAGTAGTTAGGTCCAGAGGTCGGTGAGTAGGTAGGTCCAGAGGTCGGTGAGTAGTTAGGTCCTGAGGTCGGTGAGTAGGTAGGTCCTGAGGTCGGTGAGTCGTTAGGTCCTAAGGTCGGTGAGTAGGTAGGTCCTGAGGTCGGTGAGTAGGTAGGTCCAGAGGTCGATGAGTAGTTAGGTCCTGAGGTCGGTGAGTAGGTAGGTCCTGAGGTCGGTGAGTCGTTAGGTCCTAAGGTCGGTGAGTAGTTAGGTCCAGAGGTCGGTGAGTAGTTAGGTCCAGAGGTCGGTGAGTAGTTAGGTCCAGAGGTCGGTGAGTAGTTAGGTCCAGAGGTCGGTGAGTAGGTAGGTCCAGAGGTCGGTGAGTAGTTAGGTCCAGAGGTCGGTGAGTAGGTAGGTCCAGAGGTCGGTGAGTAGTTAGGTCCAGAGGTCGGTGAGTAGGTAGTTCCTGAGGTCGGTGAGTAGGTAGTTCCTGAGGTCGGTGAGTAGGTAGGTCCTGAGGTCGGTGAGTAGGTAGGTCCTGAGGTCGGTGAGTAGGTAGGTCCTGAGGTCGGTGAGTAGTTAGGTCCTGAGGTCGGTGAGTAGGTATGTCCTGAGGTCGGTGAGTAGTTAGGTCCTGAGGTCGGTGAATAGGTAGGCCCTGAGGTCAGTGAGTAGGTAGGTCCTGAGGTTGGCGAGTTTGTAGGACCTGAGGTCGGTGAGTAGGTAGGTCCTGAGGTCGTTGAGTAAGTCGGTCCTGAGGTCGGTGATTAGTTAGGTCCTGAGGTTGGTGAGTGGTTAGGTCCTGAGGTCGATGAGTAGGTAGGCTCTGAGGTCGGTGAGTAGGTAGGTCCTGAGGTTGGCAAGTTTGTAGGACCTGAGGTCGGTGAGTAGGTAGGTCCTGAGGTCGGTGAGTAAGTAGGTCCTGAGGTCGGTGAGCAGTTAGTTCCTGAGGTTGGTGAGTGGTTAGGTCCTGAGGTCGGCGAGAAGGTCGGTCCTGAGGACAGCGCGTTCGTAGGAACTGAGGTCAGCGAGTAGTTAGGTCCTGAGTTCGGTGAGTAGGTAGGTCCTGACGTCGACGAGTAGGTCCTGAGGTCGGTGAGTAGTTAGGTCCTGAGGTCGGTGAGTAGGTAGGACCTGAGGTCGGTGAGTCGTTAGGTCCTAAGGTCGGTGAGTAGTTAGGTCCAGAGGTCGGTGAGTAGGTAGGTCCAGAGGTCGGTGAGTAGTTAGGTCCAGAGGTCGGTGAGTAGGTAGGTCCTGAGGTCGGTGAGTAGGTAGGTCCTGAGGTCGGTGAGTAGGTAGGTCCTGAGGTCGGTGAGTAGGTAGGTCCTGAAGTCGGTGAGTAGTTAGGTCCTGAGGTCGGTGAGTAGTTAGGTCCTGAGGTCGGTGAGTAGGTATGTCCTGAGGTCGGTGAGTAGTTAGGTCCTGAGGTCGGTGAGTAGGTAGGCCCTGAGGTCGGTGAGTAGGTAGGTCCTGAGGTTGGCGAGTTTGTAGGACCTGAGGTCGGTAAGTAGGTAGGTCCTGAGGTCGGTGAGTAAGTAGGTCCTGAGGTCGGTGAGTAGTTAGGTCCTGAGGTCGGTGAGTAGGTCCTGAGGTCAGCAAGTAGGTATGTCCTGAGGTCGGTGAGTAGGTCCTGAGGTCGGTGAGTAGGTCCTGAGGTCGGTGAGTAGGTAGCTCCTGAGTTCGGTGAGTAGGTAGGTCCTGAGGTCGGTGAGTACATCCTGAGGTCGACGATGAGGTAGGTCCTGAGGTTGGTGAGTAGGTAGGTCCTGAGGTCGGCGAGTAGGTAGGTGCTGAGGTCGGTGAGTAGGTAGCTCCTGAGGTCGGTGAGTAGGTAGGTCCTGAGGTCGACGATGAGGTAGGTCCTGAGGTCGGTGAGTCGGTAGGTCCTGAGTTCGGTGAGTCGGTAGGTCCTGAGCTCGCTGAGTAGTTAGGTCCTGAGGTCGGTGAGTAGGTAGGTCCTGAGGTCGGTAATTAGGTAGGTCCTGACGTCGGTGAGTATGTAGGTCCTGAGGTCGGTAAGTCGGTAGGTCCTGAGGGCCGTGAGTAGGTAGGTCCTGAGGTCGGCGAGTAGTTAGGTCCTGAGGTCGGCGATGAGGTAGGTCCTGAGGTCGGCGAGTAGTTAGGTCCTGAGGTCAGCGATGAGGTAGGTCCTGAGGTCGGCGATGAGGTAGGTCCTGAGGTCGGTGAGTAGGTAGGTCCTGAAGTCGGTGAGTCGTTCGGTCCTGAGGTCGACGAGTAGGTAGGTACTGAGGTCAGCTATTAGTTAGGTCCTGAAGTCGGTGAGTAGGTAGGTCCTGAAGTCGGTGAGTAGGTAGGTCCTGAGGTCGGTGAGTAGGTAGGTCCTGAGGTCGGTGAGTAGGTAGGTCCTGAGGTCGGTGAGTAGGTAGGTCCCGAGGTCGGTGAGTAAGTAGGTGCTGAGGTCGGTGAGTAGGTAGGTCCTGAGTTCGGTGAGTAGGTAGGTCCTCATGTCGGGGAATAGGTAGGTCCTGAGGTCAGCGAGTAGTTAGGTCCTGAGGACGGCGAGTTCGTAGGAACTGAGGTCAGCGAGTAGTTAGGTCCTGAGGTCGACGAGTAGTTCGGTCCTGAGGTCGACGAGTAGGTCCTGAGGTCAGTGAGTAGGTAGGTCCTGAGTTCGGTGAGGAGGTAGGTCCTGAGGTCGATGAGTATTTAGGTCCCAAGGTCGGTGAGTAAGTAGGTGCTGAGGTCGGTGAGTCGGTAGGTCCTGAGTTTGGTGAGTAGGTAGGTTCTGAGGTCGGTGAGTAGGTAGGTCCCGAGGTCGGTGAGTAAGTAGGTCCTGAGTTCGGTGAGTAGGTAGGTACTGAGGTCGGCGAGAAGGTCGGTCCTGAGGACGGCGCGTTCGTAGGAACTGAGGTCAGCAAGTAGTTAGGTCCTGAGTTCGGTGAGTAGGTAGGTCCTGACGTCGACGAGTAGGTCCTGAGGTCGATGAGTAGTTAGGTCCTGAGGTCGGTTAGTAGGTAGGACCTGAGGTCGGTGAGTCGTTAGGTCCTGAGGTCGGTGAGTAGTTAGTTCCAGAGGTCGGTGAGTAGGTAGGTCCTGAGGTCGGTGAGTAGTTAAGTCCTGAGGTCGGTGAGTAGGTCGGTCCTGAGGCCGGTGAGTAGGTAGGTCCTGAGGTCGGATAGTCGTTAGGTCCTAAGGTTGGTGAGTAGTTAGGTCCAGAGGTCGGTGAGTAGGTAGGTCCAGAGGTCGGTGAGTAGTAAGGTCCAGAGGTCGGTGAGTAGGTAGGTCCTGAGGTCGGTGAGTAGTTAGGTCCAGAGGTCGGTGAGTAGTTAGGTCCAGAGGTCGGTGAGTAGTTAGGTCCAGAGGTCGGTGAGTAGGTAGGTCCTGAGGTCGGTGAGTAGGTAGGTCCAGAGGTCGGTGAGTAGTAAGGTCCAGAGGTCGGTGAGTAGGTAGGTCCTGAGGTCGGTGAGTAGTTAGGTCCAGAGGTCGGTGAGTAGTTAGGTCCGGAGGTCGGTGAGTAGGTAGGTCCTGAGGTCGGTGAGTAGTTAGGTCCTGAGGTCGGTGAGTAGGTCCTGAGGTCGGTGAGTAGGTCCTGAGGTCGGTGAGTAGGTAGCTCCTGAGGTCGGTGAGTAGGTAGGTCCTGAGGTCGGTGAGTACATCCTGAGGTCGACGATGAGGTAGGTACTGAGGTCGGTGAGTCGGTAGGTCCTGAGTTCGGTGAGGAGGTAGGTCCTGAGGTTGGTGAGTAGGTAGGTCCTGAGGTCGGCGAGTAGGTAGGTCCTGATGTCGGTGATTAGGTAGGTCCTGAGGTTGGTGAGTGGTTAGGTCCTGAGGTCGATGAGTAGGTAGGTCCTGAGGTAAATAGGTCCTGAGGTCGGTGAGTAGTTAGGTCCTGAGGTTGGTGAGTGGTTAGGTCCTGAGGTCGATGAGTATGTAGGTCCTGAGGTCGGTGAGTAGGTCCTGAGGTCAGCAAGTAGGTATGTCCTGAGGTCGGTGAGTAGGTCCTGAGGTCGGTGAGTAGGTCCTGAGGTCAGTGAGTAGGTAGCTCCTGAGGTCGGTGAGTAGGTAGGTCCTGAGATCGGTGAGTAAATCCTGAGGTCGACGATGAGGTAGGTCCTGAGGTTGGTGAGTAGGTAGGTCCTGAGGTCGGCGAGTAGATAGGTCCTGAGGTAGGTGAGGAGGTAGCTCCTGAGGTCGGTGAGTAGGTAGGTCCTGAGGTCGACGATGAGGTAGGTCCTGAGGTCGGTGAGTCGGTAGGTCCTGAGTTCGGTGAGTCGGTATGTCCTGAGCTCGCTGAGTAGTTAGGCCCTGAGGTCGGTGAGTAGGTAGGTCCTGAGGTCGGTGATTAGGTAGGTCCTGACGTCGGCGAGTTGGTAGGTCCTGAGGTCGATGAGTAGGTAGGTCCTGAGGTCGGTGAATAGGTAGGTCCTGAGGTTGGAGAGTCGGTAGTTCCTGACGTCGGTGAGTATGTAGGTCCTGAGGTCGGTAAGTAGGTAGGTCCTGAGTGCCGTGAGTAGGTAGGTCCTGAGGTCGGCGAGTAGTTAGGTCCTGAGGTCGGCGATGAGGTAGGTCCTGAGGTCGGCGAGTAGTTAGGTCCTGAGGTCAGCGATGAGGTAGGTCCTGAGGTCAGCGATGAGGTAGGTCCTGAGGTCGGCGATGAGGTAGGTCCTGAGGTCGGTGAGTAGGTAGCTCCTGAAGTCGGTGAGTAGTTCGGTCCTGAGGTCGACGAGTAGGTAGGTATTGAGGTCAGCTATTAGTTAGGCCCTGAAGCCGGTGAGTAGGTAGGTCCTGAAGTCGGTGAGTAGGTAGGTCCTGAGGTCAGTGTGTAGGTAGGTCCTGAGGTCGGTGAGTAGATAGGTCCCGAGGTCGGTGAGTAAGTAGGTCCTGAGTTCGGTGAGTAGGTAGGTCCTGAGGACGGCGCGTTCGTAGGAACTGAGGTCAGCAAGTAGTTAGGTCCTGAGTTCGGTGAGTAGGTAGGTCCTGACGTCGACGAGTAGGTCCTGAGGTCGGTGAGTAGTTAGGTCCTGAGGTCGGTGAGTAGGTAGGACCTGAGGTCGGTGAGTCGTTAGGTCCTGAGGTCGGTGAGTCGGTAGGTCCAGAGGTCGGTGAGTCGTTAGGTCCTGAGTTCGGTGAGTCGGTAGGTCCTGACGTCGACGAGTAGGTCCTGAGGTCGGTGAGTAGTTAGGTCCTGAGGTCGGTGAGTAGGTCGGTCCTGAGGTCGGTGAGTAGTTAGGTCCTGAGGTCGGTGAGTAGGTAGGTCCTGAGGTCGGTGAGTCGTTAGGTCCTCAGGTCGGTGAGTAGTTAGGTCCAGAGGTCGGTGAGTAGTTAGGTCCAGAGGTCGGTGAGTAGGTAGGTCCTGAGGTCGGTGAGTAGTTAGGTCCAGAGGTCGGTGAGTAGTTAGGTCCAGAGGTCGGTGAGTAGTTAGGTCCAGAGGTCGGTGAGTAGGTAGGTCCTGAGGTCGTTGAGTAGGTAGGTCCTGAGGTCGGTGAGTAGGTAGGTCCTGAGGTCGGTGAGTAGGTAGGTCCTGAGGTCGGTGAGTAGTTAGGTCCTGAGGTCGGCGAGTAGTTAGGTCCTGAGGTCGGCGATGAGGTAGGTCCTGAGGTCGGCGAGTAGTTAGGTCCTGAGGTCAGCGATGAGGTAGGTCCTGAGGTCGGCGATGAGGTAGGTCCTGAGGTCGGTGAGTAGGTAGGTCCTGAAGTCGGTGAGTAGTTCAGTCCTGAGGTCGACGAGTAGGTAGGTACTGAGGTCAGCTATTAGTTAGGCCCTGAGGTCGGCGATGAGGTAGGTCCTGAAGTCGGTGAGTCGGTAGGTCCTGAAGTCGGTGAGCAGGTCGGTCCTGAAGTCGGTGTGTAGGTAGGTCCTGAGGTCGGTGAGTAGATAGGTCCTGAGGTCGGTGAGTAGGTAGGTCCTGCGGTCGATGAGTATTTAGGTCCCGAGGTCGGTGAGTAAGTAGGTCCTGAGTTCGGTGAGTAGGTAGGTACTGAGGTCGGCGAGAAGGTCGGTGCTGAGGACGGCGCGTTCGTAGGAACTGAGGTGAGCAAGTAGTTAGGTCCTGAGTTCGGTGAGTAGGTAGGTCCTGACGTCGACGAGTAGGTCCTGAGGTCGGTGAGTAGTTAGGTCCTGAGGTCGGTGAGTAGGTAGGACCTGAGGTCGGTGAGTCGTTAGGTCCTGAGGTCGGTGAGTAGGTAGGTCCTGACGTCGACGAGTAGGTCCTGAGGTCGGTGAGTAGTTAGGTCCTGAGGTCGGTGAGTAGGTCGGTCCTGAGGTCGGTGAGGAGGTAGGTCCTGAGGTCGGTGAGTCGTTAGGTCCTAAGGTCAGTGAGTAGTTAGGTCCAGAGGTCGGTGAGTAGGTAGGTCCAGAGGTCGGTGAGTAGGTAGGTTCTGAGGTCGGTGAGTAGGTAGGTCCTGAGGTCGGTGAGTAGTTAGGTCCTGAGGTCGGTGAGTAGTTAGGTCCTGAGGTCGGTGAGTAGTTAGGTCCTGAGGTCGGTGAGTAGTTAGGTCCTGAGGTCGGTGAGTAGGTAGGTCCTGAGGTCGGTGAGTAGGTAGGTCCTGAGGTTGGCGAGTTTGTAGGACGTGAGTTCCGTGAGTAGGTAGGTCCTGAGGTCAGCGAGTTTGTAGGTCCTTCGGTCGGTGAGTAGGTAGGTCCTGAGATCGGTGAGTCGTTCGGTCCTGAGTTCCGTGAGTCGTTATGTCCTGAGGTCGACGAGTAGGTCCTGAAGTTCGACGAGTACTGAGGTCCTGAGGTCGGCGAGAAGGTAGTTCCTGAGGTCAGTGAGTCGGTAGGTCCAGAGGTCGGTCAATAGCTCGGCCCTGAGGTCGGTGAGTCGATATGTCCTGAGGTCGGTGAGTAGGTAGGTCCTGAGGTCGGTGAGTAGGTAGGTCCTGAGGTCGGCAACTAGTTAGGCCCTGAGGTCGGTGAGTAGGTAGGTCCTGAGTTCTGTGAGTAGGTAGGTCCTGAGGTCGGTGAGTCGGTCGGCCCTGAGGTCGGTCAGTAGTTAGGTCCTGAGATGGGTGAGTAGGTAGGCCCTGAGGTCGGTGAGTAGTTAGGCCCTGAGGTCGACGAGTAGGTAGGTCCTGACGTCGGTGAGTTGGTAGTTCCTGATGTCGGTGAATAGGTAGGTCCTGAGGTCAGCGAGTAGTTAGGTCCTGAGAACGGCGAGTAGGTAGGTCCTGAGGGCGGTGAGTAGTTAGATCCTGAGGTCGGTGAGTTGGTAGGTCCTGAGGTCGGTGAATAGGTAGGTCCTGAGGTCGGTGAGTAGGTTGGTCCTGAGGTCGGTGAGTAGGTAGGTCCTGACGTCGACGAGTAGGTCCTGAGGTCGGTGAGTAGTTAGGTCCTGAGGTCGTTGAGTCGGTAGGATCTGAGGTCGGTGAGTCGTTAGGTCCTGAGGTCGGTGAGTAGTTAGGTCCAGAGGTCGGTGAGTCGTTAGGTCCTGAGTTCGGTGAGTAGGTAGGTCCTGACGTCGACGAGTAGGTAGGTCCTGAGGTCGGTGAGTAGTTAGGTCCTGAGGTCGGTGAGTAGTTAGGTCCTGAGGTCGGTGAGTAGGTAGGTCCTGAGGTCGGTGAGTCGTTAGGTCCTGACGTCGACGAGTAGGTAGGTCCTGAGTTCGGTGAGTAGGTAGGTCCTGAGGTCGGTGAGTAGGTAGGTCCTGAGGTCGGTGAGTAGTTAGGTCCTGAGGTCGGTGTGTAGTTAGGTCCTGAGGTCGGTGAGTAGGTCGGTCCTGAGGTCGGTGAGTAGTTAGGTCCTGAGGCCGGTGAGTAGGTCGGTCCTGAGGTCGGTGAGTCGTTAGGTCATAAGGTCGGTGAGTAGTTAGGTCCAGAGGTCGGTGAGTAGGTAGGTCCAGAGGTCGGTGAGTAGTTAGGTCCAGAGGTCGGTGATTAGGTAGGTCCTGAGGTCGGTGAGTAGTTAGGTCCAGAGGTCGGTGAGTAGTTAGGTCCAGAGGTCGGTGAGTAGTTAGGTCCAGAGGTCGGTGAGTAGGTAGGTCCTGAGGTCGTTGAGTAGGTAGGTCCTGAGGTCGGTGAGTAGGTAGGTCCTGAGGTCGGTGAGTAGGTAGGTCCTGAGGTCGGTGAGTAGTTAGGTCCTGAGGTCGGCGAGTAGTTAGGTCCTGAGGTCGGCGATGAGGTAGGTCCTGAGGTCGGTGAGTCGTTAGGTCCTAAGGTCGGTGAGTAGTTAGGTCCAGAGGTCGGCTATTAGTTAGGCCCTGAAGTCGGTGAGTAGGTAGGTCCTGAAGTCGGTGAGTAGGTAGGTCCTGAGGTCGGTGTGTAGGTAGGTCCTGAGGTCGGTGAGTAGATAGGTCCTGAGGTCGATGAGTAGGTAGGTCCTGAGGTCGGTGAGTAGGTAGGTCCTGAGGTCGATGAGTATTTAGGTCCCGAGGTCGGTGAGTAAGTAGGTCCTGAGTTCGGTGAGTAGGTAGGTACTGAGGTCGGCGAGAAGGTCGGTCCTGAGGACGACGCGTTCGTAGGAACTGAGTGAGCAAGTAGTTAGGTCCTGAGTTCGGTGAGTAGGTAGGTCCTGACGTCGACGAGTAGGTCCTGAGGTCGGTGAGTAGTTAGGTCCTGAGGTCGGTGAGTAGGTAGTACCTGAGGTCGGTGAGTCGTTAGATCCTGAGGTCGGTGAGTAGTTAGGTCCAGAGGTCGGTGAGTCGTTAGGTCCTGAGTTCGGTGAGTCGGTAGGTCCTGACGTCGACGAGTAGGTCCTGAGGTCGGTGAGTAGTTAGGTCCTGAGGTCGGTGAGTAGGTCGGTCCTGAGGTCGGTGAGGAGGTAGGTCCTGAGGTCGGTGAGTCGTTAGGTCCTAAGGTCGGTGAGTAGTTAGGTCCAGAGATCGGTGAGTAGTTAGGTCCAGAGGTCGGTGAGTAGGTAGGTCCTGAGGTCGGTGAGTAGGTAGGTCCTGAGGTCGGTGAGTAGGTAGGTCCTGAGGTCGGTGAGTAGTTAGGTCCTGAGGTCGGTGAGTAGTTAGGTCCTGAGGTCGGTGAGTAGTTAGGTCCTGAGGTCGGTGAGTAGGTAGGTCCTGAGGTCGGTGAGTAGGTAGGTCCTGAGGTTGGCGAGTTTGTAGGACGTGAGGTCGGTGAGTAGGTAGGTCCTGAGGTCAGCGAGTTTGTAGGTCCTTCGGTCGGTGAGTAGGTAGGTCCTGAGGTCGGTGAGTAGTTAGGTCCTGAGTTCCGTGAGTAGGTATGTCCTGAGGTTGGCGAGTTTGTAGGACCTGAGGTCGGTGAGTAGGTAGGTCCTGAGGTCGGTGAGTCGTTCGGTCCTGAGCTCCGTGAGTCGTTATGTCCTGAGGTCGACGAGTAGGTCCTGAAGGTCGACGAGTACTGAGGTCCTGAGGTCGGCGAGAAGGTAGTTCCTGAGGTCAGTGAGTCGGTAGGTCCAGAGGTCGGTCAATAGCTCGGCCCTGAGGTCGGTGAGTCGATATGTCCTGAGGTCAGTGAGTAGGTAGGTCCTGAGGTCGGTGAGTAGGTAGGTCCTGAGGTCGGCAACTAGTTAGGCCCTGAGGTCGGTGAGTAGGTAGGTCCTGAGTTCTGTGAGTAGGTAGGTCCTGAGGTCGGTGAGTCGGTAGGCCCTGAGGTCGGTCAGTAGTTAGGTCCTGAGGTCGGTGAGTAGGTAGGCCCTGAGGTCGGTGAGTAGTTAGGCCCTGAGGTCGACGAGTAGGTAGGTCCTGACGTCGGTGAGTTGGTAGTTCCTGATGTCGGTGAATAGGTAGGTCCTGTGGTCAGCGAGTAGTTAGGTCCTGAGGACGGCGAGTAGGTAGGTCCTGAGGTCGGTGAATAGGTAGGTCCTGAGGTCGGTGAGTAGGTAGGTCCTGAGGTCGGTGAGTAGGTAGGTCCTGAGGTCGGTGAGTAGTTAGGTCCTGAGGTTGGTGAGCAGGTAGGTGCTGAGGTCGGTGAGTAGGTAGGTCCTGAGGTCGGTGAGTAGGTAGGTCCTGAGGTCGGTGCGTAGGTAGGTGCTGAGGTCGGTGAGTAGGTAGGTCCTGAGGTCGGTGAGTAGGTAGGTCCTGAGGTCGGTGAGTAGTTAGGTCCTGAGGTCGGTGAGTAGTTAGGTCCTGAGGTCGGTGAGTAGTTAGGTCCTGAGGTCGGTGAGTAGGTAGGTGCTGAGGTCGGTGAGTAGTTAGATCCTGAGGTCGGTGAGAAGGTAGGTCCTGAGGTCGGTGAATAGGTAGGTCCTGAGGTCGGTGAGTAGGTAGGTCCTGAGGTCGGTGAGTAGGTAGATCCTGAGGTCGGTGAGTAGGTAGGTGCTGAGGTCGGTGAGTAGGTAGGTGCTGAGGTCGGTGAGTAGGTAGGTCCTGAGGTCGGTGAGTAGGTAGGTCCTGAGGTCGGTGCGTAGGTAGGTGCTGAGGTCGGTGAGTAGGTAGGTCCTGAGGTCGGTGAGTCGTTAGGTCCTGAGGTCGGTGAGTAGTTAGGTCCTGAGGTCGGTGAGTAGGTAGGTGCTGAGGTCGGTGAGTTGGTAGGTCCTGAGGTCGGTGAGTAGGTAGGTCCTGAGGTCGGTGAGTAGTTAGGTCCTGAGGTCGGTGAGTAGGTAGGTCCTGAGCTCAGTGAGTAGGTAGGTCCTGAGGTCGGTGTGTAGGTAGGTCCTGAGGTCGGCGAGAAGTTAGGTCCTGAGGTCGGTGAGTAGGTAGGTCCTGAGGTCGGTGTGTAGGTAGGTCCTGAGGTCGGTGAGTAGTTAGGTCCAGAGGTCGGTGAGTAGGTAGGTCCTGAGGTCGGTAAGTAGGTAGGTCCTGAGGTTGGCGAGTTTGTAGGACGTGAGGTCGGTGAGTAGGTAGGTCCTGAAGTCAGCGAGTTTGTAGGACCTAAGGTCAGTGAGTAGGTATGTCCTGAGGTCGGTGAGTAGTTAGGTCCTGAGGTCGGTGTGTAGGTAGGCCCTGAGGTCGGTGAGTAGGTAGGTCCTGAGGTTGGCGAGTTTGTAGGACCTGAGGTCGGTGAGTAGATAGGTCCTGAGGTCGGTGAGTAGGTCAGAAGGTCAGCAAGTAGGTATGTCCTGAGGTCGGTGAGTAGGTCCTGAGGTTGGTGAGTAGGTCCTGAGGTCGGTGAGTAGGTAGCTCCTGAGGTCGGTGAGTAGGTAGGTCCTGAGGAAGGTGAGTACATCCTGAGGTCGACGATGAGGTAGGTACTGAGGTCGGTGAGTCGGTAGGTCCTGAGTTCGGTGAGTAGGTAGGTCCTGAGGTTGGTGAGTAGGTAGGTCATGAGGTCGGCGAGTAGGTAGGTCCTGAGGTCGGTGATTCGGTAGGTCCTGAGGTTGGTGAGTGGTTAGGTCCTGAGGTCGATGAGTAGGTAGGTCCTGAGGTAAGTAGGTCCTGAGGTCGGTGAGTAGTTAGGTCCTGAGGTTGGTGAGTGGTTAGGTCCTGAGGTCGATGAGTATGTAGATCCTGAGGTCGGTGAGTAGGTCCTGAGGTCAGCAAGTAGGTATGTCCTGAGGTCGGTGAGTAGGTCCTGAGGTCAGTGAGTAGGTCCTGAGGTCGGTGAGTAGGTAGCTCCTGAGGTCGGTGAGTAGGTAGGTCCTGAGGTCGGTGAGTACATCCTGAGGTCGACGATGAGGTAGGTCCTGAGGTTGGTGAGTAGGTAGGTCCTGAGGTCGGCGAGTAGGTAGGTCCTGAGGTCGGTGAGTTGGTAGCTCCTGAGGTCAGTGAGTAGGTAGGTCCCGAGGTCGACGATGAGGTAGGTCCTGAGGTCGGTGAGTCGGTAGGTCCTGAGTTCGGTGAGTCGGTAGGTCCTGAGCTTGCTGAGTAGTTAGGCCCTGCGGTCGGTGAGTAGGTAGGTCCTGAGGTCGGTGATTAGGTAGGTCCTGACGTCTGCGAGTAGGTAGCTCTTGAGGTCGATGAGTAGGTAGGTCCTGAGGTCGGTGAATAGGTAGGTCCTCAGGTTGGTGAGTCGGTAGTTCCTGACGTCGGTGAGTAGGTAGGTCCTGAGGTCGGTGAGTCGGTAGGTCCTGAGGGCCGTGAGCAGGTAGGTCCTGAGGTCGGTGAGTAGGTAGGTCCTGAGTTCAGTGAGTAGGTAGGTCCTGAGGTCGGTGAGTAGTTAGGCCCTGAGACCGGTCAGTAGTTCGGTCCTGAGGTCGGTGATTAGGTAGGCCCTGAGGTCGGTGAGTAGTTAGGCCCTGAGGTCGACGAGTAGGTAGGTCCTGAGGTCGGTGAGTTGGTAGTTCCTGATGTCGGTGAATAGGTAGGTCCTGAGGTCAGCGAGTAGTTAGGTCCTGAGGACGGCGAGTCGGTAGGTCCTGAGGTCGGTGAGTAGTTATGTCTTGAGGTCGGTGAGTAGGTAGGTTTTGAGGTCGGTGAATAGGTAGGTCCTGAGGTCGGTGAGTAGGTAGGTCCTGAGGTCGGTGAGTAGGTAGGTCCTGAGGTCGGTGAGTAGTTAGGTCCTGAGGTCGGTGAGTAGGTAGGTCCTGAGCTCAGTGAGTAGGTAGGTCCTGAGGTCGGTGTGTAGGTAGGTCCAGAGGTCGGTGAGTAGGTAGGTCCAGAGGTCGGTGAGTAGTTACGTCCTGAGGTCGGTGTTTAGTTAGGTCCTGAGGTCGGTGAGTAGGTCGATGCTGAGTTCGGTGAGTAGTTAGGTCCTGAGGTCGGTGAGTAGGTAGGTCCTGAGCTCAGTGAGTAGGTAGGTCCTGAGGTCGGTGTGTAGGTAGGTCCAGAGGTCGGTGAGTAGGTAGGTCCAGAGGTCGGTGAGTAGTTACGTCCTGAGGTCGGTGTTTAGTTAGGTCCTGAGGTCGGTGAGTAGGTCGATGCTGAGTTCGGTGAGTAGGTAGGTCCTGAGGTCGGTGAGTAGTTAGGTCCTGAGGTCGGTGAGTAGGTAGGTCCTGAGCTCAGTGAGTAGGTAGGTCCTGAGGTCGGTTTGTAGGTAGGTCCTGAGGTCGGCGAGAAGTTAGGTCCTGAGGTCGGTGTCTAGATAGGTCCTGAGGTCGGTGTGTAGGTAGGTCCAGAGGTCGGTGAGTAGGTAGGTCCTGAGGTCGGTGAGTAGTTAGGTCCAGAGATCGGTGAGTAGGTCGGTCCTGAGGTCGGTGAGTAGTTAGGTCCTGAGGTCGGTGAGTAGTTAGGTCCTGAGGTCGGTGAGTAGTTAGGTCCTGAGGTCGGTGAGTAGGTAGGTCCTGAGGTCGGTGAGTAGGTAGGTCCTGAGGTAGGCGAGTTTGTAGGACGTGAGGTCGGTGAGTAGGTAGGTCCTGAAGTCAGCGAGTTTGTAGGACCTAAGGTCAGTGAGTAGGTATGTCCCGAGGTCGGTGAGTAGTTAGGTCCCGAGGTCGGTGAGTAGGTAGGTCCTGAGGTCGGTGAGTAGTTAGGTCCTGAGGTCGGTGAGTAGGTAGGCCCTGAGGTCGGTGAGTAGGTAGGTCCTGAGGTTGGCGAGTTTGTAGGACCTGAGGTCGGTGAGTCGGTAGGTCCTGAGTTCGGTGAGTAGGTAGGTCCTGAGGTTGGTGAGTAGGTTGGTCCTGAGGTCGGCGAGTAGGTAGGTCCTGAGGTCAGTGATTAGGTAGGTCCTGAGGTTGGTGAGTGGTTAGGTCCTGAGGTCGATGAGTAGGTAGGTCCTGAGGTAAGTAGGTCCTGAGGTCGGTGAGTAGTTAGGTCCTGAGGTTGGTGAGTGGTTAGGTCCTGAGGTCGATGAGTATGTAGATCCTGAGGTCGGTGAGTAGGTCCTGAGGTCAGCAAGAAGGTATGTCCTGAGGTCGGTGAGTAGGTCCTGAGGTCGGCGAGTAGGTCCTGAGGTCGGTGAGTAGGTAGCTCCTGAGGTCGGTGAGTAGGTAGGTCCTGAGGTCGGTGAGTACATCCTGAGGTCGACGATGAGGTAGGTCCTGAGGTTGGTGAGTAGGTAGATCCTGAGGTCGGCGAGTAGGTAGGTCCTGAGGTCGGTGAGTAGGTAGCTCCTGAGGTCGGTGAGTAGGTAGGTCCTGAGGTCGACAATGAGGTAGGTCCTGAGGTCGGTGAGTCGGTAGGTCCTGAGTTCGGTGAGTCGGTAGGTCCTGAGCTCGCTGAGTAGTTAGGCCCTGAGGTCGGTGAGTAGGTAGGTCCTGAGGTCGGTGAGTCGTTAGGTCCTGAGGTCGATGAGTATGTAGATCCTGAGGTCGGTGAGTAGGTCCTGAGGTCAGCAAGTAGGTATGTCCTGAGGTCGGTGAGTAGGTCCTGAGGTCAGTGAGTCGGTCCTGAGGTCGGTGAGTAGGTAGCTCCTGAGGTCGGTGAGTAGGTAGGTCCTGAGGTCGGTGAGTACATCCTGAGGTCGACGATGAGGTAGGTCCTGAGGTTGGTGTGCAGGTAGGTCCTGAGGTTGGCGAGTAGGTAGGTCCTGAGGTCGGTGAGTAGGTAGCGCCTGAGGTCGATGAGTAGGTAGGTCCTGAGGTCGACGATGAGGTAGGTCCTGAGGTCGGTGAGTCGGTAGGTCCTGAGTTCGGTGAGTCGGTAGGTCCTGAGCTCGCTGAGTAGTTAGGCCCTGAGGTCGGTGAGTAGGTAGGTCCTGAGGTCGGTGATTAGGTAGGTCCTGACGTCGGCGAGTAGGTAGGTCTTGAGGTCGATGAGTAGGTAGGTCCTGAGGTCGGTGAATAGGTAGTTCCTGAGGTTGGTGAGTCGGTAGTTCCTGACGTCGGTGAGTAGGTAGGTCCTGAGGTCGGTGAGTCGGTAGGTCCTGACGGCCGTGAGCAGTTAGGTCCTGAGGTCGGTGAGTAGGTAGGTCCTGAGGTCGGTGAGTAGGTAGGCCCTGAGGTCGGTGAGTAGGTAGGTCCTGAGGTTGGCGAGTTTGTAGGACCTGAGGTCGGTGATTCGGTAGGTCCTGAGTTCGGTGAGTAGGTAGGTCCTGAGGTTGGTGAGTAGGTAGGTCCTGAGTTCGGTGAGTAGGTGGGTCCTGAGGTTGGTGAGTGGTTAGGTCCTGAGGTCGATGAGTAGGTAGGTCCTGAGGTAAGTAGGTCCTGAGGTCGGTGAGTAGTTAGGTCCTGAGGTTGGTGAGTGGTTAGGTCCTGAGGTCGATGAGTATGTAGATCCTGAGGTCGGTGAGTAGGTCCTGAGGTCAGCAAGAAGGTATGTCCTGAGGTCGGTGAGTAGGTCCTGAGGTCGGCGAGTAGGTCCTGAGGTCGGTGAGTAGGTAGCTCCTGAGGTCGGTGAGTAGGTAGGTCCTGAGGTCGGTGAGTACATCCTGAGGTCGACGATGAGGTAGGTCCTGAGGTTGGTGAGTAGGTAGGTCCTGAGGTCGGCGAGTAGGTAGGTCCTGAGGTCAGTGAGTAGGTAGCTCCTGAGGTCGGTGAGTAGGTAGGGCCTGAGGTCGACAATGAGGTAGGTCCTGAGGTCGGTGAGTCGGTAGGTCCTGAGTTCGGTGAGTCGGTAGGTCCTGAGCTCGCTGAGTAGTTAGGCCCTGAGGTCGGTGAGTAGGTAGGTCCTGAAGTCGACGAGTCGGTCCTGAGGTCGGTGAGTAGTTAAGTCCTGAGGTCGGTGAGTAGGTAGGTCCTGAGGTCGGTGAGTAGTTAGGTCCAGAGGTCGGTGAGTAGGTAGGTCCTGAGGTCGGTGAGTAGGTAGGTCCTGAGTTCGGTGAGTCGGTAGGTCCTGAGCTCGCTGAGTAGTTAGGCCCTGAGGTTGGTGAGTAGGTAGGTCCTGAGGTCGGTGATTAGGTAGGTCCTGACGTCGGCGAGTAGGTAGGTCCTGAGGTCGATGAGTAGGTAGGTCCTGAGGTCGGTGAATAGGTAGGTCCTGTGGTTGGAGAGTCGGTAGTTCCTGACGTCGGTGAGTAGGTAGGTCCTGAGGTCGGTGAGAAGGTAGGTCCTGAGGTCGGCGATGAGGTAGGTCCTGAGTGCGGTGAGTAGGTAGGTCCTGAGGTCGGCGATGAGGTAGGTCCTGAGGGCGGTGAGTAGGTAGGTCCTGAGGTCGGCGATGAGGTAGGTCCTGAGGTCGGTGAGTAGGTAGGTCCTGAGGTCGGTGAGTAGTTAGGTCCTGAGGTCGGTGAGTAGGTAGGTCCTGAGCTCAGTGAGTAGGTACGTCCTGAGGTCGGTGTGTAGGTAGGTCCTGAGGTCGGCGAGAAGTTAGGTCCTGAGGTCGGTGACTAGGTAGGTCCTGAGGTCGGTGTGTAGGTAGGTCCTGAGGTCGGTGAGTAGTTAGGTCCAGAGGTCGGTGAGTAGGTAGGTCCTGAGGTCGGTGAGTAGGTAGGTCCTGAGGTTGGCGAGTTTGTAGGACGTGAGGTCGGTGAGTAGGTAGGTCCTGAAGTCAGCGAGTTTGTAGGACCTAAGGTCAGTGAGTAGGTATGTCCTGAGGTCGGTGAGTAGTTAGGTCCTGAGGTCGGTGAGTAGGTAGGCCCTGAGGTCGGTGAGTAGGTAGGTCCTGAGGTTGGCGAGTTTGTAGGACCTGAGGTCGGTGAGTAGATAGGTCCTGAGGTCGGTGAGTAGGTCAGAAGGTCAGCAAGTAGGTATGTCCTGAGGTCGGTGAGTAGGTCCTGAGGTTGGTGAGTAGGTCCTGAGGTCGGTGAGTAAGTAGCTCCTGAGGTCGGTGAGTAGGTAGGTCCTGAGGAAGGTGAGTACATCCTGAGGTCGACGATGAGGTAGGTACTGAGGTCGGTGAGTCGGTAGGTCCTGAGTTCGGTGAGTAGGTAGGTCCTGAGGTTGGTGAGTAGGTAGGTCATGAGGTCGGCGAGTAGGTAGGTCCTGAGGTCGGTGATTAGGTAGGTCCTGAGGTTGGTGAGTGGTTAGGTCCTGAGGTCGATGAGTAGGTAGGTCCTGAGGTAAGTAGGTCCTGAGGTCGGTGAGTAGTTAGGTCCTGAGGTTGGTGAGTGGTTAGGTCCTGAGGTCGATGAGTATGTAGATCTTAAGGTCGGTGAGTAGGTCCTGAGGTCAGCAAGTAGGTATGTCCTGAGGTCGGTGAGTAGGTCCTGAGGTCAGTGAGTAGGTCCTGAGGTCGGTGAGTAGGTAGCTCCTGAGGTCGGTGAGTAGGTAGGTCCTGAGGTCGGTGAGTACATCCTGAGGTCGACGATGAGGTAGGTCCTGAGGTTGGTGAGTAGGTAGGTCCTGAGGTCGGCGAGTAGGTAGGTCCTGAGGTCGGTGAGTTGGTAGCTCCTGAGGTCAGTGAGTAGGTAGGTCCTGAGGTCGACGATGAGGTAGATCCTGAGGTCGGTGAGTCGGTAGGTCCTGAGTTCGGTGAGTCGGTAGGTCCTGAGCTTGCTGAGTAGTTAGGCCCTGCGGTCGGTGAGTAGGTAGGTCCTGAGGTCGGTGATTAGGTAGGTCCTGACGTCTGCGAGTAGGTAGCTCTTGAGGTCGATGAGTAGGTAGGTCCTGAGGTCGGTGAATAGGTAGGTCCTCAGGTTGGTGAGTCGGTAGTTCCTGACGTCGGTGAGTAGGTAGGTCCTGAGGTCGGTGAGTCGGTAGGTCCTGAGGGCCGTGAGCAGGTAGGTCCTGAGGTCGGTGAGTAGGTAGGTCCTGAGTTCAGTGAGTAGGTAGGTCCTGAGGTCGGTGAGTCGTTAGGCCCTGAGGTCGGTGAGTAGTTAGGCCCTGAGACCGGTCAGTAGTTCGGTCCTGAGGTCGGTGATTAGGTAGGCCCTGAGGTCGGTGAGTAGTTAGGCCCTGAGGTCGACGAGTAGGTAGGTCCTGAGGTCGGTGAGTTGGTAGTTCCTGATGTCGGTGAATAGGTAGGTCCTGAGGTCAGCGAGTAGTTAGGTCCTGAGGACGGCGAGTCGGTAGGTCCTGAGGTCGGTGAGTAGTTATGTCTTGAGGTCGGTGAGTAGGTAGGTTTTGAGGTCGGTGAATAGGTAGGTCCTGAGGTCGGTGAGTAGGTAGGTCCTGAGGTCGGTGAGTAGGTAGGTCCTGAGGTCGGTGAGTAGTTAGGTCCTGAGGTCGGTGTGTAGGTAGGTCCAGAGGTCGGTGAGTCGGTAGGTCCTGAGGTCGGTGAGTAGGTAGGTCCTGAGCTCAGTGAGTAGGTAGGTCCTGAGGTCGGTGTGTAGGTAGGTCCAGAGGTCGGTGAGTAGGTAGGTCCAGAGGTCGGTGAGTAGTTACGTCCTGAGGTCGGTGTTTAGTTAGGTCCTGAGGTCGGTGAGTAGGTCGATGCTGAGTTCGGTGAGTAGGTAGGTCCTGAGGTCGGTGAGTAGTTAGGTCCTGAGGTCGGTGAGTAGGTAGGTCCTGAGCTCAGTGAGTAGGTAGGTCCTGAGGTCGGTTTGTAGGTAGGTCCTGAGGTCGGCGAGAAGTTAGGTCCTGAGGTCGGTGTCTAGATAGGTCCTGAGGTCGGTGTGTAGGTAGGTCCAGAGGTCGGTGAGTAGGTAGGTCCTGAGGTCGGTGAGTAGTTAGGTCCAGAGATCGGTGAGTAGGTATGTCCCGAGGTCGGTGAGTAGTTAGGTCCCGAGGTCGGTGAGTAGGTAGGTCCTGAGGTCGGTGAGTAGTTAGGTCCTGAGGTCGGTGAGTATGTAGGCCCTGAGGTCGGTGAGTAGGTAGGTCCTGAGGTTGGCGAGTTTGTAGGACCTGAGGTCGGTGAGTCGGTAGGTCCTGAGTTCGGTGAGTAGGTAGGTCCTGAGGTTGGTGAGTAGGTTGGTCCTGAGGTCGGCGAGTAGGTAGGTCCTGAGGTCAGTGATTAGGTAGGTCCTGAGGTTGGTGAGTGGTTAGGTCCTGAGGTCGATGAGTAGGTAGGTCCTGAGGTAAGTAGGTCCTGAGGTCGGTGAGTAGTTAGGTCCTGAGGTTGGTGAGTGGTTAGGTCCTGAGGTCGATGAGTATGTAGATCCTGAGGTCGGTGAGTAGGTCCTGAGGTCAGCAAGAAGGTATGTCCTGAGGTCGGTGAGTAGGTCCTGAGGTCGGCGAGTAGGTCCTGAGGTCGGTGAGTAGGTAGCTCCTGAGGTCGGTGAGTAGGTAGGTCCTGAGGTCGGTGAGTACATCCTGAGGTCGACGATGAGGTAGGTCCTGAGGTTGGTGAGTAGGTAGATCCTGAGGTCGGCGAGTAGGTAGGTCCTGAGGTCGGTGAGTAGGTAGCTCCTGAGGTCGGTGAGTAGGTAGGTCCTGAGGTCGACAATGAGGTAGGTCCTGAGGTCGGTGAGTCGGTAGGTCCTGAGTTCGGTGAGTCGGTAGGTCCTGAGCTCGCTGAGTAGTTAGGCCCTGAGGTCGGTGAGTAGGTAGGTCCTGAGGTCGGTGAGTCGTTAGGTCCTGAGGTCGATGAGTATGTAGATCCTGAGGTCGGTGAGTAGGTCCTGAGGTCAGCAAGTAGGTATGTCCTGAGGTCGGTGAGTAGGTCCTGAGGTCAGTGAGTCGGTCCTGAGGTCGGTGAGTAGGTAGCTCCTGAGGTCGGTGAGTAGGTAGGTCCTGAGGTCGGTGAGTACATCCTGAGGTCGACGATGAGGTAGGTCCTGAGGTTGGTGTGTAGGTAGGTCCTGAGGTTGGCGAGTAGGTAGGTCCTGAGGTCGGTGAGTAGGTAGCGCCTGAGGTCGATGAGTAGGTAGGTCCTGAGGTCGACGATGAGGTAGGTCCTGAGGTCGGTGAGTCGGTAGGTCCTGAGTTCGGTGAGTCGGTAGGTCCTGAGCTCGCTGTGTAGTTAGGCCCTGAGGTCGGTGAGTAGGTAGGTCCTGAGGTCGGTGATTAGGTCGGTCCTGACGTCGGCGAGTAGGTAGGTCTTGAGGTCGATGAGTAGGTAGGTCCTGAGGTCGGTGAATAGGTAGTTCCTGAGGTTGGTGAGTCGGTAGTTCCTGACGTCGGTGAGTAGGTAGGTCCTGAGGTCGGTGAGTCGGTAGGTCCTGACGGCCGTGAGCAGTTAGGTCCTGAGGTCGGTGAGTAGGTAGGTCCTGAGGTCGGTGAGTAGGTAGGCCCTGAGGTCGGTGAGTAGGTAGGTCCTGAGGTTGGCGAGTTTGTAGGACCTGAGGTCGGTGATTCGGTAGGTCCTGAGTTCGGTGAGTAGGTAGGTCCTGAGGTTGGTGAGTAGGTAGGTCCTGAGTTCGGTGAGTAGGTGGGTCCTGAGGTTGGTGAGTGGTTAGGTCCTGAGGTCGATGAGTAGGTAGGTCCTGAGGTAAGTAGGTCCTGAGGTCGGTGAGTAGTTAGGTCCTGAGGTTGGTGAGTGGTTAGGTCCTGAGGTCGATGAGTATGTAGATCCTGAGGTCGGTGAGTAGGTCCTGAGGTCAGCAAGAAGGTATGTCCTGAGGTCGGTGAGTAGGTCCTGAGGTCGGCGAGTAGGTCCTGAGGTCGGTGAGTAGGTAGCTCCTGAGGTCAGTGAGTAGGTAGGTCCTGAGGTCGGTGAGTACATCCTGAGGTCGACGATGAGGTAGGTCCTGAGGTTGGTGAGTAGGTAGGTCCTGAGGTCGGCGAGTAGGTAGGTCCTGAGGTCGGTGAGTAGGTAGCTCCTGAGGTCGGTGAGTAGGTAGGTCCTGAGGTCGACAATGAGGTAGGTCCTGAGGTCGGTGAGTCGGTAGGTCCTGAGTTCGGTGAGTCGGTAGGTCCTGAGCTCGCTGAGTAGTTAGGCCCTGAGGTCGGTGAGTAGGTAGGTCCTGACGTCGACGAGTCGGTCCTGAGGTCGGTGAGTAGTTAAGTCCTGAGGTCGGTGAGTAGGTAGGTCCTGAGGTCGGTGAGTAGTTAGGTCCAGAGGTCGGTGAGTAGGTAGGTCCTGAGGTCGGCGAGTAGGTAGGTCCTGAGGTCGGTGAGTAGGTAGCTCCTGAGGTCGGTGAGTAGGTAGGTCCTGAGTTCGGTGAGTCGGTAGGTCCTGAGCTTGCTGAGTAGTTAGGCCCTGAGGTTGGTGAGTAGGTAGGTCCTGAGGTCGGTGATTAGGTAGGTCCTGACGTCGGCGAGTAGGTAGGTCCTGAGGTCGATGAGTAGGTAGGTCCTGAGGTCGGTGAATAGGTAGGTCCTGTGGTTGGAGAGTCGGTAGTTCCTGACGTCGGTGAGTAGGTAGGTCCTGAGATCGGTGAGAAGGTAGGTCCTGAGGTCGGCGATGAGGTAGGTCCTGAGGGCGGTGAGTAGGTAGGTCCTGAGGTCGGCGATGAGGTAGGTCCTGAGGGCGGTGAGTAGGTAGGTCCTGAGGTCGGCGATGAGGTAGGTCCTGAGGTCGGTGAGTAGGTAGGTCCTGAGGTCGGTGAGTAGTTCGGTCCTGAGGTCGATGAGTAGGTAGGTCCTGAGGTCGGTGAGTAGGTTGGTACTGAGGTCAGCGATTAGTTAGGCCCTGAAGTCGGTGAGTAGGTAGGTCCTGAGGTCGGTGAGTAGGTAGGTCCTGAGGTCGGTGAGTAGGTAGGTCCTGAGTTCGGTGAGTAGGTAGGTCCTGAGGTCGATGAGTATTTAGGTCCCGAGGTCGGTGAGTAAGTAGGTGCTGAGGTCGGTGAGTAGGTAGATCCTGAGTTCGGTGAGTAGGTAGGTCCTGAGGTCGGTGAGTATTTAGGTCCCGAGGTCGGTGAGTAAGTAGGTCCTGAGGTCGGCAAGTAGGTCGGTCCTGAGGACCGCGCGTTCTTAGGAACTGAGGTCAGCGAGTAGTTAGGTCCTGAGTTCGGTGAGTAGGTAGGTCCTGACGTCAACGAGTAGGTCCTGAGGTCGGTGAGTAGTTAGGTCCTGAGGTCGGTGAGTAGGTAGGTCCAGAGGTCGGTAAGTAGTTAGGTCCAGAGGTCGGTGAGTAGTTAGGTCCAGAGGTCGGTGAGTAGGTAGGCCCTGAGGTCGGCGAGTAGGTAGGTCCTGAGGTTGGCGAGTTTGTAGGACCTGAGGTCGGTGAGTAGGTAGGTCCAGAGGTCGGTGAGTAGGTAGGTCCTGAGGTCGGTGAGTAGTTAGGTCCTGAGGTCGGTGAGTAGGTAGGTCCTGAGGTCGGTGAGTAGGTAGGTCCTGAGGTTGGCGAGTTTGTAGGACGTGAGGTCGGTGAGTAGGTAGGTCCTGAAGTCAGTGAGTTTGTAGGACCTAAGGTCGGTGAGTAGGTATGTCCTGAGGTCGGTGAGTAGTTAGGTCCTGAGGTCGGTGAGTAGGTAGGCCCTGAGGTCGGTGAGTAGGTAGGTCCTGAGGTTGGCGAGTTTGTAGGACCTGAGGTCGGTGAGTAGGTAGGTCCTGAGGTCGGTGAATAAGTAGGTCCTGAGGTCGGTGAGTAGTTAGGTCCTGAGGTTGGTGAGTGGTTAGGTCCTGAGGTCGATGAGTAGGTAGGTCCTGAGGTCGGTGAGTAGGTCCTGAGGTCGGTGAGTAGGTCCTGAGGTCGGTGATTAGGTAGCTCCTGAGGTCGGTGAGTAGGTAGGTCCTGAGGTCGGTGAGTGCATCCTGAGTTCGACGATGAGGTAGGTACTGAGGTCGGTGAGTCGGTAGGTCCTGAGTTCGGTGAGTAGGTAGGTCCTGAGGTTGGTGAGTAGGTAGGTCCTGAGGTCGGCGAGTAGGTAGGTCCTGATGTCGGTGATTAGGTAGGTCCTGAGGTTGGTGAGTGGTTAGGTCCTGAGGTCGATGAGTAGGTAGGTCCTGAGGTAAGTAGGTCCTGAGGTCGGTGAGTGGTTAGGTCCTCAGGTTGGTGAGTGGTTAGGTCCTGAGGTCGATGAGTATGTAGGTCCTGAGGTCGGTGAGTCGGTCCTGAGGTCAGCAAGTAGGTATGTCGTGAGGTGGGTGAGTAGGTCCTGAGGTCGGTGAGTAGGTCCTGAGGTCGGTGAGTAGGTAGCTCCTGAGGTTGGTGAGTAGGTAGGTCCTGAGGTCGGTGAGTACATCCTAAGGTCGACGATGAGGTAGGTCCTGAGGTTGGTGAGTAGGTAGGTCCTGAGGTCGGCGAGTCGGTAGGTACTGAGGTCGGTGGGTAGGTAGCTCCTGAGGTCGGTGAGTAGGTAGGTCCTGAGGTCGACGATGAGGTAGGTCCTGAGGTCGATGAGTCGGTAGGTCCTGAGTTTGGTGAGTCGGTAGGTCCTGAGCTCGCTGAGTAGTTAGGCCCTGAGGTCGGTGAGTAGGTAGGTCCTGAGGTCGGTGTATAGGTAGGTCCTGAGGTCGGTGAATAGGTAGGTCCTGAGGTTGGAGAGTCGGTAGTTCCTGAGGTCGGTGAGTAGGTAGGTCCTGAGGTCGGTGAGTAGGTAGGTCCTGAGTGCCGTGAGTAGGTAGGTCCTGAGGTCGGCGAGTAGTTAGGTCCTGAGGTCGGCGATGAGGTAGGTCCTGAGGTCGGCGAGTAGTTAGGTCCTGAGGTCAGCGATGAGGTAGGTCCTGAGGTCGGCGATGAGGTAGGTCCTGAGGTCGGTGAGTAGGTAGGTCCTGAGGTCGGTGAGTAGTTCGGTCCTGAGGTCGACGAGTAGGTAGGTACTGAGGTCAGCTATTAGTTAGGCCCTGAAGTCGGTGAGTAGGTAGGTCCTGAAGTCGGTGAGTAGGTAGGTCCTGAGGTCGGTGTGTAGGTAGGTCCTGAAGTCGGTGAGTAGGTAGGTCCTGAAGTCGGTGTGTAGGTAGGTCCGGAGGTCGCTGAGAAGGTAGGTCCTGAGGTCGGTGAGTAGGTAGGTCCTGAGGTCGGTGAGTAGGTAGGTCCTGAGGTCGATGTGTATTTAGGTCCCGAGGTCGGTGAGTAAGTAGGAACTGAGGTCGGTGAGTAGGTAGGTCCTGACGTCGACGAGTCGGTCCTGAGGTCGGTGAGTAGTTAGGTCCTGAGGTCGGTGAGTAGGTAGGACCTGAGGTCGGTGAGTCGTTAGGTCCTGAGTTCGGTGAGTAGTTAGGTCCTGAGGTCGGTGAGTAGGTAGGTCCTGAGGTCGGTGAGTAGGTAGGTCCTGACGTCGACGAGTCGGTCCTGAGGTCGGTGAGTAGTTAGGTCCTGAGGTCGGTGAGTAGGTAGGACCTGAGGTTGGTGAGTCGTTAGGTCCTGAGTTCGGTGAGTAGTTAGGTCCTGAGGTCGATGAGTAGGTAGGTCCTGAGGTCGACGATGAGGTAGGTCCTGAGGTCGGTGAGTGCATCCTGAGTTCGACGATGAGGTAGGTACTGAGGTCGGTGAGTCGGTAGGTCCTGAGTTCGGTGAGTAGGTAGGTCCTGAGGTTGGTGAGTAGGTAGGTCCTGAGGTCGGCGAGTAGGTAGGTCCTGATGTCGGTGATTAGGTAGGTCCTGAGGTTGGTGAGTGGTTAGGTCCTGAGGTCGATGAGTAGGTAGGTCCTGAGGTAAGTAGGTCCTGAGGTCGGTGAGTGGTTAGGTCCTCAGGTTGGTGAGTGGTTAGGTCCTGAGGTCGATGAGTATGTAGGTCCTGAGGTCGGTGAGTCGGTCCTGAGGTCAGCAAGTAGGTATGTCGTGAGGTGGGTGAGTAGGTCCTGAGGTCGGTGAGTAGGTCCTGAGGTCGGTGAGTAGGTAGCTCCTGAGGTTGGTGAGTAGGTAGGTCCTGAGGTCGGTGAGTACATCCTAAGGTCGACGATGAGGTAGGTCCTGAGGTTGGTGAGTAGGTAGGTCCTGAGGTCGGCGAGTCGGTAGGTCCTGAGGTCGGTGGGTAGGTAGCTCCTGAGGTCGGTGAGTAGGTAGGTCCTGAGGTCGACGATGAGGTAGGTCCTGAGGTCGATGAGTCGGTAGGTCCTGAGTTTGGTGAGTCGGTAGGTCCTGAGCTCGCTGAGTAGTTAGGCCCTGAGGTCGGTGAGTAGGTAGGTCCTGAGGTCGGTGTATAGGTAGGTCCTGAGGTCGGTGAATAGGTAGGTCCTGAGGTTGGAGAGTCGGTAGTTCCTGAGGTCGGTGAGTAGGTAGGTCCTGAGGTCGGTGAGTAGGTAGGTCCTGAGTGCCGTGAGTAGGTAGGTCCTGAGGTCGGCGAGTAGTTAGGTCCTGAGGTCGGCGATGAGGTAGGTCCTGAGGTCGGCGAGTAGTTAGGTCCTGAGGTCAGCGATGAGGTAGGTCCTGAGGTCGGCGATGAGGTAGGTCCTGAGGTCGGTGAGTAGGTAGGTCCTGAGGTCGGTGAGTAGTTCGGTCCTGAGGTCGACGAGTAGGTAGGTACTGAGGTCAGCTATTAGTTAGGCCCTGAAGTCGGTGAGTAGGTAGGTCCTGAAGTCGGTGAGTAGGTAGGTCCTGAGGTCGGTGTGTAGGTAGGTCCTGAAGTCGGTGAGTAGGTAGGTCCTGAAGTCGGTGTGTAGGTAGGTCCGGAGGTCGCTGAGAAGGTAGGTCCTGAGGTCGGTGAGTAGGTAGGTCCTGAGGTCGGTGAGTAGGTAGGTCCTGAGGTCGATGTGTATTTAGGTCCCGAGGTCGGTGAGTAAGTAGGAACTGAGGTCGGTGAGTAGGTAGGTCCTGACGTCGACGAGTCGGTCCTGAGGTCGGTGAGTAGTTAGGTCCTGAGGTCGGTGAGTAGGTAGGACCTGAGGTCGGTGAGTCGTTAGGTCCTGAGTTCGGTGAGTAGTTAGGTCCTGAGGTCGGTGAGTAGGTAGGTCCTGAGGTCGGTGAGTAGGTAGGTCCTGACGTCGACGAGTCGGTCCTGAGGTCGGTGAGTAGTTAGGTCCTGAGGTCGGTGAGTAGGTAGGACCTGAGGTCGGTGAGTCGTTAGGTCCTGAGTTCGGTGAGTAGTTAGGTCCTGAGGTCGATGAGTAGGTAGGTCCTGAGGTCGACGATGAGGTAGGTCCTGAGGTCGGTGAGTCGGTAGGTCCTGAGTTCGGTGAGTCGGTAGGTCCTGAGCTCGCTGTGTAGTTAGGCCCTGAGGTCGGTGAGTAGGTAGGTCCTGAGGTCGGTGATTAGGTCGGTCCTGACGTCGGCGAGTAGGTAGGTCTTGAGGTCGATGAGTAGGTAGGTCCTGAGGTCGGTGAATAGGTAGTTCCTGAGGTTGGTGAGTCGGTAGTTCCTGACGTCGGTGAGTAGGTAGGTCCTGAGGTCGGTGAGTCGGTAGGTCCTGACGGCCGTGAGCAGTTAGGTCCTGAGGTCGGTGAGTAGGTAGGTCCTGAGGTCGGTGAGTAGGTAGGCCCTGAGGTCGGTGAGTAGGTAGGTCCTGAGGTTGGCGAGTTTGTAGGACCTGAGGTCGGTGATTCGGTAGGTCCTGAGTTCGGTGAGTAGGTAGGTCCTGAGGTTGGTGAGTAGGTAGGTCCTGAGTTCGGTGAGTAGGTGGGTCCTGAGGTTGGTGAGTGGTTAGGTCCTGAGGTCGATGAGTAGGTAGGTCCTGAGGTAAGTAGGTCCTGAGGTCGGTGAGTAGTTAGGTCCTGAGGTTGGTGAGTGGTTAGGTCCTGAGGTCGATGAGTATGTAGATCCTGAGGTCGGTGAGTAGGTCCTGAGGTCAGCAAGAAGGTATGTCCTGAGGTCGGTGAGTAGGTCCTGAGGTCGGCGAGTAGGTCCTGAGGTCGGTGAGTAGGTAGCTCCTGAGGTCAGTGAGTAGGTAGGTCCTGAGGTCGGTGAGTACATCCTGAGGTCGACGATGAGGTAGGTCCTGAGGTTGGTGAGTAGGTAGGTCCTGAGGTCGGCGAGTAGGTAGGTCCTGAGGTCGGTGAGTAGGTAGCTCCTGAGGTCGGTGAGTAGGTAGGTCCTGAGGTCGACAATGAGGTAGGTCCTGAGGTCGGTGAGTCGGTAGGTCCTGAGTTCGGTGAGTCGGTAGGTCCTGAGCTCGCTGAGTAGTTAGGCCCTGAGGTCGGTGAGTAGGTAGGTCCTGACGTCGACGAGTCGGTCCTGAGGTCGGTGAGTAGTTAAGTCCTGAGGTCGGTGAGTAGGTAGGTCCTGAGGTCGGTGAGTAGTTAGGTCCAGAGGTCGGTGAGTAGGTAGGTCCTGAGGTCGGCGAGTAGGTAGGTCCTGAGGTCGGTGAGTAGGTAGCTCCTGAGGTCGGTGAGTAGGTAGGTCCTGAGTTCGGTGAGTCGGTAGGTCCTGAGCTTGCTGAGTAGTTAGGCCCTGAGGTTGGTGAGTAGGTAGGTCCTGAGGTCGGTGATTAGGTAGGTCCTGACGTCGGCGAGTAGGTAGGTCCTGAGGTCGATGAGTAGGTAGGTCCTGAGGTCGGTGAATAGGTAGGTCCTGTGGTTGGAGAGTCGGTAGTTCCTGACGTCGGTGAGTAGGTAGGTCCTGAGGTCGGTGAGAAGGTAGGTCCTGAGGTCGGCGATGAGGTAGGTCCTGAGGGCGGTGAGTAGGTAGGTCCTGAGGTCGGCGATGAGGTAGGTCCTGAGGGCGGTGAGTAGGTAGGTCCTGAGGTCGGCGATGAGGTAGGTCCTGAGGTCGGTGAGTAGGTAGGTCCTGAGGTCGGTGAGTAGTTCGGTCCTGAGGTCGATGAGTAGGTAGGTCCTGAGGTCGGTGAGTAGGTTGGTACTGAGGTCAGCGATTAGTTAGGCCCTGAAGTCGGTGAGTAGGTAGGTCCTGAGGTCGGTGAGTAGGTAGGTCCTGAGGTCGGTGAGTAGGTAGGTCCTGAGTTCGGTGAGTAGGTAGGTCCTGAGGTCGATGAGTATTTAGGTCCCGAGGTCGGTGAGTAAGTAGGTGCTGAGGTCGGTGAGTAGGTAGATCCTGAGTTCGGTGAGTAGGTAGGTCCTGAGGTCGGTGAGTATTTAGGTCCCGAGGTCGGTGAGTAAGTAGGTCCTGAGGTCGGCAAGTAGGTCGGTCCTGAGGACCGCGCGTTCTTAGGAACTGAGGTCAGCGAGTAGTTAGGTCCTGAGTTCGGTGAGTAGGTAGGTCCTGACGTCAACGAGTAGGTCCTGAGGTCGGTGAGTAGTTAGGTCCTGAGGTCGGTGAGTAGGTAGGTCCAGAGGTCGGTAAGTAGTTAGGTCCAGAGGTCGGTGAGTAGTTAGGTCCAGAGGTCGGTGAGTAGGTAGGCCCTGAGGTCGGTGAGTAGGTAGGTCCTGAGGTTGGCGAGTTTGTAGGACCTGAGGTCGGTGAGTAGGTAGGTCCAGAGGTCGGTGAGTAGGTAGGTCCTGAGGTCGGTGAGTAGTTAGGTCCTGAGGTCGGTGAGTAGGTAGGTCCTGAGGTCGGTGAGTAGGTAGGTCCTGAGGTTGGCGAGTTTGTAGGACGTGAGGTCGGTGAGTAGGTAGGTCCTGAAGTCAGTGAGTTTGTAGGACCTAAGGTCGGTGAGTAGGTATGTCCTGAGGTCGGTGAGTAGTTAGGTCCTGAGGTCGGTGAGTAGGTAGGCCCTGAGGTCGGTGAGTAGGTAGGTCCTGAGGTTGGCGAGTTTGTAGGACCTGAGGTCGGTGAGTAGGTAGGTCCTGAGGTCGGTGAATAAGTAGGTCCTGAGGTCGGTGAGTAGTTAGGTCCTGAGGTTGGTGAGTGGTTAGGTCCTGAGGTCGATGAGTAGGTAGGTCCTGAGGTCGGTGAGTAGGTCCTGAGGTCGGTGAGTAGGTCCTGAGGTCGGTGATTAGGTAGCTCCTGAGGTCGGTGAGTAGGTAGGTCCTGAGGTCGGTGAGTGCATCCTGAGTTCGACGATGAGGTAGGTACTGAGGTCGGTGAGTCGGTAGGTCCTGAGTTCGGTGAGTAGGTAGGTCCTGAGGTTGGTGAGTAGGTAGGTCCTGAGGTCGGCGAGTAGGTAGGTCCTGATGTCGGTGATTAGGTAGGTCCTGAGGTTGGTGAGTGGTTAGGTCCTGAGGTCGATGAGTAGGTAGGTCCTGAGGTAAGTAGGTCCTGAGGTCGGTGAGTGGTTAGGTCCTCAGGTTGGTGAGTGGTTAGGTCCTGAGGTCGATGAGTATGTAGGTCCTGAGGTCGGTGAGTCGGTCCTGAGGTCAGCAAGTAGGTATGTCGTGAGGTGGGTGAGTAGGTCCTGAGGTCGGTGAGTAGGTCCTGAGGTCGGTGAGTAGGTAGCTCCTGAGGTTGGTGAGTAGGTAGGTCCTGAGGTCGGTGAGTACATCCTAAGGTCGACGATGAGGTAGGTCCTGAGGTTGGTGAGTAGGTAGGTCCTGAGGTCGGCGAGTCGGTAGGTCCTGAGGTCGGTGGGTAGGTAGCTCCTGAGGTCGGTGAGTAGGTAGGTCCTGAGGTCGACGATGAGGTAGGTCCTGAGGTCGATGAGTCGGTAGGTCCTGAGTTTGGTGAGTCGGTAGGTCCTGAGCTCGCTGAGTAGTTAGGCCCTGAGGTCGGTGAGTAGGTAGGTCCTGAGGTCGGTGTATAGGTAGGTCCTGAGGTCGGTGAATAGGTAGGTCCTGAGGTTGGAGAGTCGGTAGTTCCTGAGGTCGGTGAGTAGGTAGGTCCTGAGGTCGGTGAGTAGGTAGGTCCTGAGTGCCGTGAGTAGGTAGGTCCTGAGGTCGGCGAGTAGTTAGGTCCTGAGGTCGGCGATGAGGTAGGTCCTGAGGTCGGCGAGTAGTTAGGTCCTGAGGTCAGCGATGAGGTAGGTCCTGAGGTCGGCGATGAGGTAGGTCCTGAGGTCGGTGAGTAGGTAGGTCCTGAGGTCGGTGAGTAGTTCGGTCCTGAGGTCGACGAGTAGGTAGGTACTGAGGTCAGCTATTAGTTAGGCCCTGAAGTCGGTGAGTAGGTAGGTCCTGAAGTCGGTGAGTAGGTAGGTCCTGAGGTCGGTGTGTAGGTAGGTCCTGAAGTCGGTGAGTAGGTAGGTCCTGAAGTCGGTGTGTAGGTAGGTCCGGAGGTCGCTGAGAAGGTAGGTCCTGAGGTCGGTGAGTAGGTAGGTCCTGAGGTCGGTGAGTAGGTAGGTCCTGAGGTCGATGTGTATTTAGGTCCCGAGGTCGGTGAGTAAGTAGGAACTGAGGTCGGTGAGTAGGTAGGTCCTGACGTCGACGAGTCGGTCCTGAGGTCGGTGAGTAGTTAGGTCCTGAGGTCGGTGAGTAGGTAGGACCTGAGGTCGGTGAGTCGTTAGGTCCTGAGTTCGGTGAGTAGTTAGGTCCTGAGGTCGGTGAGTAGGTAGGTCCTGAGGTCGGTGAGTAGGTAGGTCCTGACGTCGACGAGTAGGTCCTGAGGTCGGTGAGTAGTTAGGTCCTGAGGTCGGTGAGCAGGTAGGACCTGAGGTTGGTGAGTCGTTAGGTCCAGAGGTCGGTGAGTAGTTAGGTCCAGAGGTCGGTGAGTAGGTAGGTCCAGAGGTCGGTGAGTAGGTAGGTCATGAGGTCGGTGAGTAGGTAGGTCCTGAGGTCGGTGAGTCGTTAGGTCCTTCGGTCGGTGAGTAGTTAGGTCCAGAGGTCGGTGAGTAGTTAGGTCCTGAGGTCGGTGAGTGGTTAGGTCCTGAGGTTGGTGAGTGGTTAGGTCCTGAGGTCGATGAGTATGTAGGTCCTGAGGTTGGTGAGTCGGTCCTGAGTTCAGCAAGTAGGTATGTCCTGAGGTCGGTGAGTAGGTCCTGAGGTCGGTGAGTAGGTAGCTCCTGAGGTCGGTGAGTAGGTAGGTCCTGAGGTCGGTGAGTACATCCTAAGGTCGACGATGAGGTAGGTCCTGAGGTTGGTGAGTAGGTAGGTCCTGAGGTCGGCGAGTAGGTAGGTCCTGAAGTCGGTGAGTAGGTAGCTCCTGAGGTCGGTGAGTAGGTAGGTCCTGAGGTCGACGATGAGGTAGGTCCTGAGGTCGGTGTGTCGGTAGGTCCTGAGTTCGGTGAGTCGGTAGGTCCTGAGCTCGCTGAGTAGTTAGGCCCTGAGGTCGGTGAGTAGGTAGGTCCTGAGGTCGGTGATTAGGTAGGTCCTGAGGTCGGTCAATAGGTAGGTCCTGAGGTTGGAGAGTCGGTAGTTCCTGACGTCGGTGAGTAGGTAGGTCCTGAGGTCGGTGAGTAGGTAGGTCCTGAGGGCCGTGAGTAGGTAGGTCCTGAGGTCGGCGAGTAGTTAGGTCCTGAGGTCGGCGATGAGGTAGGTCCTGAGGTCGGCGAGTAGTTAGGTCCTGAGGTCAGCGATGAGGTAGGTCCTGAGGTCGGCGATGAGGTAGGTCCTGAGGTCGGTGAGTAGGTAGGTCCTGAGGTCGGTGAGTAGTTCGGTCCTGAGGTCGACGAGTAGGGAGGTCCTGAGGTCAGCTATTAGTTAGGCCCTGAAGTCGGTGAGTAGGTAGGTCCTGAAGTCGGTGTGTAGGTAGGTCCTGAGGTCGCTGAGTAGGTAGGTCCTGAGGTCGGTGAGTAGGTAGGTCCTGAGGTCGGTGAGTAGGTAGGTCCTGAGGTCGATGTGTATTTAGGTCCCGAGGTCGGTGAGTAAGTAGGAACTGAGGTCGGTGAGTCGTTAGGTCCTGAGTTCGGTGAGTAAGTAGGTCCTGACGTCGACGAGTAGGTCCTGAGGTCGGTGAGTCGTTAGGTCCTGAGGTCGGTGAGTAGGTAGGACCTGAGGTCGGATAGTCGTTAGGTCCTGAGGTTGGTGAGTAGTTAGGTCCAGAGGTCGGTGAGTAGGTAGGTCCAGAGGTCGGTGAGTAGTTAGGTCCAGAGGTCGGTGAGTCGTTAGGTCCTGAGGTCGGTGAGTAGTTTGGTCCTGAGGTTGGTGAGTAGGTAGGTCCTGAGGTCGGTGAGTCGATAGGTCCTAAGGTCGGTGAGTAGGTAGGTCCTGAGGTCGGTGAGTAGTTAGGTCCAGAGGTCGGTGAGTAGTTAGGTCCTGAGGTCGGTGAGTAGGTAGGTCCTGAGGTCAGCTATTAGTTAGGCCCTGAAGTCGGTGAGTAGGTAGGTCCTGAGGTCGGTGAGTCGTTAGGTCCTAAGGTCGGTGAGTAGGTAGGTCCTGAGGTCGGTGAGTAGGTAGGTCCAGAGGTCGGTGAGTAGGTATGTCCTGAGGTCGGTGAGTCGTTAGGTCCTGAGTTCGGTGAGTAGGTTTGTCCTGACGTCGACGATTAGGTCCTGAGGTCGGTGAGTAGTTAGGTCCTGAGGTCGGTGAGTAGGTAGTACCTGAGGTCTGTGAGTCGTTAGGTCCAGAGGTCGGTGAGTAGGTAGGTCCTGAGGTCGGTGAGTCGTTAGGTCCTTCGGTCGGTGAGTAGTTAGGTCCAGAGGTCGGTGAGTAGGTAGGTCCAGAGGTCAGTGAGTAGGTAGGTCCTGAGGTTGGCGAGTTTGTAGGACCTGAGTTCGGTGAGTAGGTAGGTCCTGAGGTCGGTGAGTAAGTAGGTCCTGAGGTCGGTTAGTAGTTAGGTCCTGAGGTTGGTGAGTGGTTAGGTCCTGAGGTCGGCGAGAAGGTCGGTCCTGAGGACGGCGCGTTCGTAGGAACTGAGGTCAGCGATTAGTTAGGTCCTGAGTTCGGTGAGTGGGTAGGTCCTGACGTCGACGATTAGGTCCTGAGGTCGGTGAGTAGTTAGGTCCTGAGGTCGGTGAGTAGGTAGGACCTGAGGTCGGTGAGTCGATAGGTCCTGAGGTCGGTGAGTAGTTAGGTCCAGAGGTCGGTGAGTAGGTAGGTCCAGAGGTCGGTGAGTTGGTAGGTCCAGAGGTCGGTGAGTAGGTAGGACCTGAGGTCGGTGAGTAGTTAGGTCCTGAGGTTGGTGAGTAGGTAGGTCCTGAGGTCGGTGAGTAGTTAGGTCCAGAGGTCGGTGAGTAGTTAGGTCCTGAGGTCGGTGAGTAGGTAGGTCCTGAGGTCAGCTATTAGTTAGGCCCTGACGTCGGTGAGTAGGTAGGTCCTGAGGTCGGTGAGTCGTTAGGTCCTAAGGTCGGTGAGTAGGTAGGTCCTGAGGTCGGTGAGTAGGTAGGTCCAGAGGTCGGTGAGTAGGTATGTCCTGAGGTCGGTGAGTCGTTAGGTCCTGAGTTCGGTGAGTAGGTAGGTCCTGACGTCGACGAGTAGGTCCTGAGGTCGGTGAGTAGTTAGGTCCTGAGGTCGGTGAGTAGGTAGGACCTGAGGTCTGTGAGTCGTTAGGTCCTAAGGTCGGTGAGTAGTTAGGTCCAGAGGTCGGTGAGTAGGTAGGTCCAGAGGTCGGTGAGTAGTTAGGTCCAGAGGTCGGTGAGTAGGTAGGTCCTGAGGTCGGTGAGTAGGTAGGTCCAGAGGTCAGTGAGTAGGTAGGTCCTGAGGTTGGCGAGTTTGTAGGACCTGAGTTCGGTGAGTAGGTAGGTCCTGAGGTCGGTGAGTAAGTAGGTCCTGAGGTCGGTTAGTAGTTAGGTCCTGAGGTTGGTGAGTGGTTAGGTCCTGAGGTCGGCGAGAAGGTCGGTCCTGAGGACGGCGCGTTCGTAGGAACTGAGGTCAGCGATTAGTTAGGTCCTGAGTTCGGTGAGTAGGTAGGTCCTGACGTCGACGATTAGGTCCTGAGGTCGGTGAGTAGTTAGGTCCTGAGGTCGGTGAGTAGGTAGGACCTGAGGTCGGTGAGTCGATAGGTCCTGAGGTCGGTGAGTAGTTAGGTCCAGAGGTCGGTGAGTAGGTAGGTCCAGAGGTCGGTGAGTAGGTAGGTCCAGAGGTCGGTGAGTAGTTCGGTTCAGAGGTCTGTGAGTAGGTAGGTCCTGAGGTCGGTGAGTAGTTAGGTCCAGAGGTCGGTGAGTAGGTAGGTCCAGAGGTCGGTGAGTAGTTAGGTCCAGAGGTCGGTGAGTAGGTAGGTCCTGAGGTCGGTGAGTAGATAGGTCCTGAGGTCGGTGAGTAGGTAGTTCCTGAGGTCGGTGAGTAGTTAGGTCCTGAGGTCGGTGAGTAGTTAGGTCCTGAGGTCGGTGAGTAGGTATGTCCTGAGGTCGGTGAGTAGTTAGGTCCTGAGGTCGGTGAGTAGGTAGGCCCTGAGGTCGGTGAGTAGGTAGGTCCTGAGGTTGGCGAGTTTGTAGGACCTGAGGTCGGTGAGTAGGTAGATCCTGAGGTCGGTGAGTAGGTAGATCCTGAGGTCGGTGAGTAAGTAGGTCCTGAGGTCGGGGAGTAGTTAGGTCCTGAGGTTGGTGAGTGGTTAGATCCTGAGGTCGATGAGTAGGTAGGTCCTGACGTTGGTGAGTAGGTCCTGAGGTCAGCAAGTAGGTATGTCCTGATGTCGGTGAGTAGGTCCTGAGGTCGGTGAGTAGGTCCTGAGGTCGGTGAGTAGGTAGCTCCTGAGGTCGGTGAGTAGGTAGGTCCTGAGATCGGTGAGTACATCCTGAGGTCGACGATGAGGTAGGTACTGAGGTCGGTGAGTCGGTAGGTCCTGAGTTCGGTGAGTAGGTAGGTCCTGAGGTTGGTGAGTAGGTAGGTCCTGAGGTCGGCGAGTAGGTAGGTCCTGAGGTCGGTGATTAGGTAGGTCCTGAGGTTGGTGAGTGGTTAGGTCCTGAGGTTGGTGAGTAGTTAGGTCCTGAGGTTGGTGAGCGGTTAGGTCCTGAGGTCGATGAATATGTAGGTCCTGAGGTCGGTGAGTAGGTCCTGAGGTCAGCAAGTAGGTATGTCCTGAGGTCGGTGAGTCGGTCCTGAGGTCGGTGAGTAGGTCCTGAGGTCGGTGAGTAGGTAGCTCCTGAGGTCGGTGAGTAGGTAGGTCCTGAGGTCGGTGAGTACATCCTGAGGTCGACGATGAGGTAGGTCCTGAGGTTGGTGAGTAGGTAGGTCCTGAGGTCGGCGAGTAGGTAGGTCCTGAGGTCGGTGAGTAGGTAGCTCCTGAGGTCGGTGAGTAATTAGGTCCAGAGGTCGGTGAGTAGGTAGGTCCAGAGGTCGGTGAGTAGTTAGGTCCTGAGGTCGGTGAGTAGGTAGGTCCTGAGGTCGGTGAGTCGTTAGGTCCTAAGGTCGGTGAGTAGGTAGGTCCTGAGGTCGTTGAGTAGGTAGGTCCAGAGGTCGGTGAGTAGTTAGGTCCTGAGGTCGGTGAGTAGGTAGGTCCTGAGGTCGGTGAGTAGGTAGGTCCAGAGGTCGGTGAGTAGTTAGGTCCAGAGGTCGGTGAGTAGGTAGGTCCTGAGGTCGGTGAGTAGGTAGGTCCAGAGGTCGGTGAGTAGGTAGGTCCAGAGGTCGGTGAGTCGTTAGGTCCTAAGGTCGGTGAGTAGTTAGGTCCAGAGGTCGGTGAGTAGGTAGGTCCAGAGGTCGGTGAGTAGTTAGGTCCAGAGGTCGGTGAGTAGTTAGGTCCAGAGGTCGGTGAGTAGGTAGGTCCAGAGGTCGGTGAGTCGTTAGGTCCTAAGGTCGGTGAGTAGTTAGGTCCAGAGGTCGGTAAGTAGGTAGGTCCAGAGGTCGGTGAGTAGTTAGGTCCAGAGGTCGGTGAGTAGTTAGGTCCAGAGGTCGGTGAGTAGTTAGGTCCAGAGGTCGGTGAGTAGTTAGGTCCAGAGGTCGGTGAGTAGGTAGGTCCTGAGGTCGGTGAGTAGGTAGGTCCTGAGGTCGGTGAGTAGGTAGGTCGTGAGGTCGGTGAGTAGTTAGGTCCTGAGGTCGGTGAGTAGTTAGGTCCTGAGGTCGGTGAGTAGGTATGTCCTGAGGTCGGTGAGTAGTTAGGTCCTGAGGTCGGTGAGTAGGTAGGCCCTGAGGTCGGTGAGTAAGTAGGGCCTGAGGTTGGCGAGTTTGTAGGACCTGAGGTCGGTGAGTAAGTAGGTCCTGAGGTCGGTGAGAAGTTAGGTCCTGAGGTTGGTGAGTGGTTAGGTCCTGAGGTCGAAGAGTAGGTAGGCCCTGAGGTCGGTGAGTAGGTAGGTCCTGAGGTTGGCGAGTTTGTAGGACCTGAGGTCGGTGAGTAGGTAGGTCCTGAGGTCGGTGAGTAAGTAGGTCCTGAGGTCGGTGAGTAGTTAGGTCCTGAGGTTGGTGAGTGGTTAGGTCCTGAGGTCGGCGAGAAGGTCGGTCCTGAGGACGGCGCGTTCGTAGGAACTGAGGTCAGCGATTAGTTAGGTCCTGAGTTCGGTGAGTAGGTCGGTCCTGACGTCGACGATTAGGTCCTGAGGTTGGTGAGTAGTTAGGTCCTGAGGTCGGTGAGTAGGTAGGACCTGAGGTCGGTGAGTCGTTAGGTCCTGAGGTCGGTGAGTAGTTAGGTCCAGAGGTCGGTGAGTAGGTAGGTCCAGAGGTCGGTGAGTAGGTAGGTCCAGAGGTCGGTGAGTAGTTAGGTCCAGAGGTCGGTGAGTTGGTAGGTCCTGAGGTCGGTGAGTAGTTAGGTCCAGAGGTCGGTGAGTCGGTAGGTCCAGATGTCGGTGAGTAGTTAGGTCCAGAGGTCGGTGAGTAGGTAGGTCCTGAGGTCGGTGAGTAGGTAGGTCCTGAGGTCGGTGAGTAGGTAGGTCCTGAGGTCGGTGAGTAGTTAGGTCGTGAGGTCGGTGAGTAGTTAGGTCCTGAGGTCGGTGAGTAGGTATGTCCTGAGGTCGGTGAGTAGTTAGGTCCTGAGGTCGGTGAGTAGGTAGGCCCTGAGGTCGGTGAGTAGGTAGGTCCTGAGGTTGGCGAGTTTGTAGGACCTGAGGTCGGTGAGTAGGTAGGTCCTGAGGTCGGTGAGTAAGTAGGTCCTGAGGTCGGTGAGTAGTTAGGTCCTGAGGTTGGTGAGTAGGTAGGTCCTGAGATCGGTGAGTACATCCTGAGGTCGACGATGAGGTAGGTCCTGAGGTCGGTGAGTAGGTAGCTCCTGAGGTCGGTGAGTAGGTAGGTCCTGAGATCGGTGAGTACATCCTGAGGTCGACGATGAGGTAGGTCCTGAGGTCGGTGAGTCGGTAGGTCCTGAGTTCGGTGAGTAGGTAGGTCCTGAGGTTGGTGAGTAGGTAGGTCCTGAGGTCGGCGAGTAGGTAGGTCCTGAGGTCGGTGATTAGGTAGGTCCTGAGTTTGGTGAGTGGTTAGGTTCTGAGGTCGGTGAGTAGTTAGGTCCTGAGGTTGGTGAGTGGTTAGGTCCTGAGGTCGATGAGTATGTAGGTCCTGAGGTCGGTGAGTAGGTCCTGAGGTCAGCAAGTAGGTATGTCCTGAGGTCGGTGAGTCGGTCCTGATGTCGACGAGTAGGTCCTGAGGTCGGTGAGTAGTTAGGTCCTGAGTTCGGTGAGTAGGTAGGTCCTGACGTCGACGAGTAGGTCCTGAGGTCGGTGAGTAGTTAGGTCCTGAGGTCGGTGAGTAGGTAGGACCTGAGGTTGGTGAGTCGTTAGGTCCTAAGGTCGGTGAGTAGTTAGGTCCAGAGGTCGGTGAGTAGGTAGGTCCAGAGGTCGGTGAGTAGTTAGGTCCAGAGGTCGGTGAGTAGGTAGGTCCTGAGGTCGGTGAGTCGTTAGGTCCTTAGGTCGGTGAGTAGTTAGGTCCAGAGGTCGGTGAGTAGGTAGGTCCTGAGGTCGGTGAGTAGTTAGGTCCTGAGGTCGGTGAGTAGGTAGGTCCTGAGGTCGTTGAGTCGTTAGGTCCTAAGGTCGGTGAGTAGGTAGGTCCTGAGGTCGGTGAGTAGATAGGTCCAGAGGTCGGTGAGTAGGTATGTCCTGAGGTCGGTGAGTCGTTAATTCCTGAGTTCGGTGAGTACATCGGTCCTGACGTCGACAAGTAGGTCCTGAGGTCGGTGAGTAGTTAGGTCCTGAGGTCGGTGAGTAGGTAGGACCTGAGGTCTGTGAGTCGTTCGGTCCTAAGGTCGGTGAGTAGTTAGGTCCAGAGGTCGGTGAGTAGGTAGGTCCAGAGGTCGGTGAGTAGTTAGGTCCTTAGGTCGGTGAGTAGTTAGGTCCAGAGGTCGGTGAGTAGGTAGGTCCAGAGGTCGGTGACTGGTTATGTCCTGAGGTCGGTGAGTCGTTAGGTCCTGAGGTCGGTGAGTAGGTAGGTCCTGAGGTCGGTGAGTAGTTCGGTCCTGAGGTCGACGAGTAGGTATGTACTGAGGTCAGCTATTAGTTAGGCCCTGAAGTCGGTGAGTAGGTAGGTCCTGAAGTCGGTGAGTAGGTAGGACCTGAGGTCGGTGTGTATGTAGGTCCTGAGGTCGCTGAATAGGTAGGTCCTGAGGTCGGTGAGTAGGTAGGTCCTGAGGTCGGTGAGTAGGTAGGTCCTGAGGTCGATGAGTATTTAGGTCCCGAGGTCGGTGAGTAAGTAGGTCCTGAGTTCGGTGAGTAGGTAGGTCCTGACGTCGACGAGTAGGTCCTGAGGTCGGTGAGTAGTTAGGTCCTGAGGTCGGTGAGTAGGTAGGACCTGAGGTTGGTGAGTCGTTAGGTCCTAAGGTCGGTGAGTAGTTAGGTCCAGAGGTCGGTGAGTAGGTAGGTCCAGAGGTCGGTGAGTAGTTAGGTCCAGAGGTCGGTGAGTAGGTAGGTCCTGAGGTCGGTGAGTCGTTAGGTCCTTAGGTCGGTGAGTAGTTAGGTCCAGAGGTCGGTGAGTAGGTAGGTCCTGAGGTCGGTGAGTAGTTAGGTCCTGAGGTCGGTGAGTAGGTAGGTCCTGAGGTCGGTGAGTCGTTAGGTCCTAAGGTCGGTGAGTAGGTAGGTCCTGAGGTCGGTGAGTAGATAGGTCCAGAGGTCGGTGAGTAGGTATGTCCTGAGGTCGGTGAGTCGTTAGGTCCTGAGTTCGGTGAGTAGGTAGGTCCTGACGTCGACAAGTAGGTCCTGAGGTCGGTGAGTAGTTAGGTCCTGAGGTCGGTGAGTAGGTAGGACCTGAGGTCTGTGAGTCGTTAGGTCCTAAGGTCGGTGAGTAGTTAGGTCCAGAGGTCGGTGAGTAGGTAGGTCCAGAGGTCGGTGAGTAGTTAGGTCCAGAGGTCGGTGAGTAGGTAGGTCCTGAGGTCGGTGAGTAGTTAGGTCCAGAGGTCGGTGAGTAGGTAGGTCCTGAGGTCGGTGAGTAGTTAGGTCCAAAGGTCGGTGAGTAGTTAGGTCCAGAGGTCGGTGAGTAGGTAGGTCCTGAGGTCGGTGAGTAGGTAGGTCCTGAGGTCGGTGAGTAGGTAGGTCCTGAGGTCGGTGAGTAGTTAGGTCCTGAGGTCGGTGAGTAGTTAGGTCCTGAGGTCGGTGAGTAGTTAGGTCCTTAGATCGGTGAGTAGGTAGGTCCTGAGGTTGGCGACTTTGTAGGACGTGAGGTCGGTGAGTAGGTAGGTCCTGAGGTCAGCGAGTTTGTAGGTCCTTCGGTCGGTGAGTAGGTAGGTCCTGAGGTCGGTGAGTAGTTAGGTCCTGAGTTCCGTTAGTAGGTATGTCCTGAGTTTGGCGAGTTTGTAGGACCTGAGGTCGGTGAGTAGGTAGGTCCTGAGGTCAGTGAGTAGTTAGGTCCTGAATTCCGTGAGTAGTTATGTCCTGAGGTCGACGAGTAGGTCCTGAAGGTCGACGAGTACTGAGGTCCTGAGTTCGGCGAGAAGGTAGTTCCTGGGGCCAGTGAGTAGGTTGGTCCTGAGGTCGGTCAATAGCTCGGCCCTGAGGTCGGTGAGTCGATATGTCCTGAGGTCGGTGAGTAGTTAGGTCCTGAGGTCGGTGAGTAGGTAGGTCCTGAGGTCAGTGAGTAGGTAGGTCCTGAGGTCGGTGTGTAGATAGGTCCTGAGGTCGGCGAGAAGTTAGGTCCTGAGGTCGGTGACTAGGTAGGTCCTGAGGTCGGTGTGTAGGTAGATCCTGAGGTCGGCGAGAAGTTAGGTCCTGAGGTCGGTGACTAGGTAGGTCCTGAGGTCGGTGAGTAGGTAGGTCCAGAGGTCGGTGAGTAGTTAGGTCCAGAGGTCGGTGAGTAGGTAGGTGCAGAGGTCGGTGAGTATTTAGGTCCAGAGGTCGGTGAGTAGTTAGGTCCAGAGGTCGGTGAGTAGTTAGGTCCAGAGGTCGGTGAGTAGGTAGGTCCTGAGGTCGGTGAGTAGGTAGGTCCTGAGGTCGGTGAGTAGGTAGGTCCTGAGGTCGGTGAGTAGGTAGGTCCTGAGGTCGGTGAGTAGTTAGGTCCTGAGGTCGGTGAGGAGTTAGGTCCTGAGGTCGGTGAGTAGTTAGGTCCTTAGGTCGGTGAGCAGGTAGGTCCTGAGGTCGGTGAGTAGGTAGGTCCTGAGGTTGGCGAGTTTGTAGGACGTGAGGTCGGTGAGTAGGTAGGTCCTGAGGTCAGCGAGTTTGTAGGTCCTTCGGTCGGTGAGTAGGTAGGTCCTGAGGTCGGTGAGTAGTTAGGTCCTGAGTTCCGTTAGTAGGTATGTCCTGAGTTTGGCGAGTTTGTTGGACCTGAGGTCGGTGATTAGGTAGGTCCTGAGGTCAGTGAGTAGTTAGGTCCTGAATTCCGTGAGTAGTTATGTCCTGAGGTCGACGAGTAGGTCCTGAAGGTCGACGAGTACTGAGGTCCTGAGGTCGGCGAGAAGGTAGTTCCTGGGGCCAGTGAGTAGGTTGGTCCTGAGGTCGGTCAATAGCTCGGCCCTGAGGTCGGTGAGTCGATATGTCCTGAGGTCGGTGAGTAGGTAGGTCCTGAGGTCGGTGAGTAGGTAGGTCCTGAGGTCGGCAACTAGTTAGGCCTTGAGGTCGGTGAGTAGGTAGGTCCTGAGTTCGGTGAGTCGGTAGGTCCTGAGGTCGGTGAGTCGGTAGGCCCTGAGGTCGGTGAGTAGTTAGGCCCTGAGGCCGGTCAGTAGTTAGGTCCTGAGGTCAGTGAGTAGGTAGGTCCTGAGGTCGGTGAGTAGTTAGGTCCTGAGGTCGGTGAGTAAGTAGGTCCTGAGGTCGGTGAGTTGTTAGTTCCTGATGTCGGTGAATAGGTAGGTCCTGAGGTCAGCGAGTAGTTAGGTCCTGAGTACGGCGAGTAGGTAGGTCCTGAGGTCGGTGAGTAGTTAGGTCCTGAGGTCGGTGAGTAGGTAGGTCCTGAGGTCGGTGAATAGGTAGGTCCTGAGGTCGGTGAGTAGGTAGGTCCTGAGGTCGGTGAGTAGTTAGGTCCTGAGTTCCGTTAGTAGGTATGTCCTGAGTTTGGCGAGTTTGTAGGACCTGAGGTCGGTGAGTAGGTAGGTCCTGAGGTCAGTGAGTAGTTAGGTCCTGAATTCCGTGAGTAGTTATGTCCTGAGGTCGACGAGTAGGTCCTGAAGGTCGACGAGTACTGAGGTCCTGAGTTCGGCGAGAAGGTAGTTCCTGGGGCCAGTGAGTAGGTTGGTCCTGAGGTCGGTCAATAGCTCGGCCCTGAGGTCGGTGAGTCGATATGTCCTGAGGTCGGTGAGTAGTTAGGTCCTGAGGTCGGTGAGTAGGTAGGTCCTGAGGTCAGTGAGTAGGTAGGTCCTGAGGTCGGTGTGTAGGTAGGTGCTGAGATCGGCGAGAAGTTAGGTCCTGAGGTCGGTGACTAGGTAGGTCCTGAGGTCGGTGTGTAGGTAGGCCCTGAGGTCGGCGAGAAGTTAGGTCCTGAGGTCGGTGACTAGGTAGGTCCTGAGGTCGGTGAGTAGGTAGGTCCAGAGGTCGGTGAGTAGTTAGGTCCAGAGGTCGGTGAGTAGGTAGGTCCAGAGGTCGGTGAGTGGTTAGGTCCAGAGGTCGGTGAGTAGTTAGGTCCAGAGGTCGGTGAGTAGTTAGGTCCAGAGGTCGGTGAGTAGGTAGGTCCTGAGGTCGGTGAGTAGGTAGGTCCTGAGGTCGGTGAGTAGGTAGGTCCTGAGGTCGGTGAGTAGGTAGGTCCTGAGGTCGGTGAGTAGTTAGGTCCTGAGGTCGGTGAGTAGTTAGGTCCTGAGGTCGGTGAGTAGTTAGGTCCTTAGGTCGGTGAGTAGGTAGGTCCTGAGGTCGGTGAGTAGGTAGGTCCTGAGGTTGGCGAGTTTGTAGGACGTGAGGTCGGTGAGTAGGTAGGTCCTGAGGTCAGCGAGTTTGTAGGTCCTTCGGTCGGTGAGTAGGTAGGTCCTGAGGTCGGTGAGTAGTTAGGTCCTGAGTTCCGTTAGTAGGTATGTCCTGAGTTTGGCGAGTTTGTTGGACCTGAGGTCGGTGAGTAGGTAGGTCCTGAGGTCAGTGAGTAGTTAGGTCCTGAATTCCGTGAGTAGTTATGTCCTGAGGTCGACGAGTAGGTCCTGAAGGTCGACGAGTACTGAGGTCCTGAGGTCGGCGAGAAGGTAGTTCCTGGGGCCAGTGAGTAGGTTGGTCCTGAGGTCGGTCAATAGCTCGGCCCTGAGGTCGGTGAGTCGATATGTCCTGAGGTCGGTGAGTAGGTAGGTCCTGAGGTCGGTGAGTAGGTAGGTCCTGAGGTCGGCAACTAGTTAGGCCTTGAGGTCGGTGAGTAGGTAGGTCCTGAGTTCGGTGAGTCGGTAGGTCCTGAGGTCGGTGAGTCGGTAGGCCCTGAGGTCGGTGAGTAGTTAGGCCCTGAGGCCGGTCAGTAGTTAGGTCCTGAGGTCAGTGAGTAGGTAGGCCCTGAGGTCGGTGAGTAGTTAGGCCCTGAGGTCGATGAGTAGGTAGGTCCTGAGGTCGGTGAGTTGTTAGTTCCTGATGTCGGTGAATAGGTAGGTTCTGAGGTCAGCGAGTAGTTAGGTCCTGAGGACGGCGAGTAGGTAGGTCCTGAGGTCGGTGAGTAGTTAGGTCCTGAGGTCGGTGAGTAGGTAGGTCCTGAGGTCGGTGAATAGGTAGGTCCTGAGGTCGGTGAGTAGGTAGGTCCTGAGGTCGGTGAGTAGGTAGGTCCTGAGGTCGGTGAGTAGTTAGGTCCTGAGGTCGGTGAGTAGGTAGGTGCTGAGGTCGGTGAGTAGGTAGGTCCTGAGGTCGGTGAGTAGGTAGGTCCTGAGGTCGGTGAGTAGGTAGGTGCTGAGGTCGGTGAGTAGTTAGGTCCTGAGGTCGGTGAGTAGGTAGGTCCTGAGGTCTGTGCGAAGGTAGGTGCTGAGGTTGGTGAGTAGGTAGGTCCTGAGGTCGGTGAGTCGTTAGGTCCTGAGGTCGGTGAGTAGTTAGGTCCTGAAGTCGGTGAGTAGGTAGGTGCTGAGGTCGGTGAGTAGGTAGGTCCTGAGGTCCCTGAGTAGTTAGGTCCTGAGGTCGGTGAGTAGGTAGGTCCTGAGGTCAGTGAGTAGGTAGGTCCTGAGGTCGGTGTGTAGGTAGGTCCTGAGGTCGGCGAGAAGTTAGGTCCTGAGGTCGGTGACTAGTTAGGTCCTGAGGTCGGTGAGTAGGTAGGTCCTGAGGTCGGCGAGTAGTTAGGTCCTGAGGTCGGTGAGTAGGTAGGTCCTGAGGTCGGTGAGTAGTTAGGTCCTGAGGTCGGTGAGTAGGTAGGTCCTGAGGTCGGCGAGTAGTTAGGTCCTGAGGTCGGTGAGTAGGTAGGTCCTGAGGTCAGTGAGTAGTTAGGTCCTGAGTTCGGCAAGTAGATAACTCCTGAGGTCGGTGAGTAGGTCGGTCCTGAGGATGGTGAGTTCGTAGGACCTGAAGTCAGTGAGTAGGTAGGTCCTGAGGTTGGCGAGCAGGAAGGTCCTGAGGTCGATGGAGTAGGTAGGTCCTGAGGTTGGCGAGCAGGTAGGTCCTGAGGTCGGTGAGTAGGTAGGTCCTGAGGTCGGTGAGTAGGTCGTTCCTGAGGTCGGTGAGCAGTTAGGTCCTGAGGTCGGCGAGTAGGTAGGTCCTGAGGTCGGTGAGTAGTTAGGTCCTGAGGTCGGCGAGTAGGTAGGTCCTGAGGTCGGCGAGTAGTTAGGTCCTGAGGTCGGTGACTAGTTAAGTCCTGAGGTTGGTGAGTAGGTATGTCCTGAGGTCGGTGAGTAGGTAGGTCCTGAGGACGGTGAGTAGTTAGCTTCTGAGGTCGGCGAGTAGGTAGGTCCTGAGGTCGGCGAGTAGATTGGTCCTGAGGTCGGTGAGTAGGTAGGTCCTGAGGTCGGTGAGTAGGTAGGTCCTGAGGTTGGTGAGTAGTTAAGTCCTGAGGTCGGTGAGTAGGTAGGTCCAGAGGTCGGTGAGTAGGTAGGTCCTGAGGTTAGTGAGTAGTTAAGTCCTGAGGTCGGTGAGTAGGTAGGTCCAGAGGTCGGTGAGTAGTTAGGTCCTGAGGTGGGTGACGAGTTATGTCCTGAGGTCGGTGAGTAGGTAGGTCCTGAGTTCGGTGAGTAGGTAGGTCCTGACGTCGGTGAGTAGTTAGGTCCTGAGGTCGGTGAGTAGGTAGGTCCTAAGGTCGGTGAGTAGGTAGGTCCTGAGGTTGGTGAGTAGTTAAGTCCTGAGGTCGGTGAGTAGGTAGGTCCTGAGGTCGGTGAGTAGGTAGGTCCTGAGGTCGGTGAGTAGGTAGGTCCTGAGGTTGGTGAGTAGTTAAGTCCTGAGGTCGGTGAGTAGGTAGGTCCAGAGGTCGGTGAGTAGTTAGGTCCTGAGGTGGGTGACGAGTTATGTCCTGAGGTCGGTGAGTAGGTAGGTCCTGAGTTCGGTGAGTAGGTAGGTCCTGACGTCGGTGAGTAGTTAGGTCCTGAGGTCGGTGAGTAGGTAGGTCCTAAGGCCGGTGAGTAGGTAGGTCCTGAGGTCGGTGAGTAGGTAGGTCCTGAGAGTGGTGAGTAGTTAGGTCATGAGGTGGGTGACTAGTTAAGTCCTGAGGTCGGTGAGTAGGTAGGTCCTGAGTTCGGTGAGTAGGTACGTCCTGAGGTCGGTGAGCAGTTAGGTCCTGAGGTCGATGAGTAGTTCGGTCCTGACGTCGTTGAGTAGGTAGGTCCTGAGTTCGGTGAGTAGTTAGTTCCTGAGGTCGATGAGTTGGTAGGTCTTGAGGTCGGTGAGTAGGTCGGTCCTGAGGTCAGTGAGTCGTTAGGTCCTTCGGTCGGTGAGTAGGTCGGTCCTGAGGTCGGTGAGTCGTTAGGTCCTGAGGTCGGTGAGTAGTTAGGTCCTTCGGTCGGTGAGTAGGTCGGTCCTGAGGTCGGTGAGTCGTTAGGTCCTGAGGTCGGTGAGTAGTTAGGTCCTGAGGTCGGTGAGTAAGTAGGTCCTGAGGTCGGTAACTAGTTAGGTCCTGAGGTCGGTGAGTAGTTAGGTCCTTCGGTCGGTGAGTAGATAGGTCCTGACGTCGGTGAGTAGTTAGGTCCAGAGGTCGGTGAGTATTTAGGTCCTCAGGTCGACGAGTAGGTCCTGAGGTCGGTGAGTAGGTAGATCCTGAGGTCGGTGAGTAGTTAGGTCCTGAGGTCGGTGAGTAGTTAGGTCCAGAGCTCGGTGAGTAGGTCGGTCCTGAGATCAGTGAGTAATTAGGTCCTGAGGTCGGTGTTAGGTAGGACCTGAGGTCGGTGAGTAGTTAGGTCCTGACGTCGACGAGTAGGTCCTGAGGTCGGCGAGTAGTTAGGTCCAGAGGTCGGTGAGTAGGTCGGTCCTGAGCTTGGCAAGTTTGTAGGACGTGAGGTCGGTGAGTAGGTTGGTCCTGAGGTCGGTGAGTAGGTAGGTCCTGAGGTTGGCGAGTTTGTAGGACGTGAGGTCGGTGAGTAGGTAGGTCCTGAGGTCAGCGAGTTTGTAGGACCTGAGGTCGGTGAGTAGGTAGGTCCTGAGATCGGTGAGTAGGTAGGTCCTGAGGTCGGTGAATAGTTAGGTCCTGAGATCGGTGAGTAGGTAGGTCCCGAGGTCGGTGAGTAGGTAGGTCCTGAGGTCGGTGAATAGTTAGGTCCTGAGGTCGGTGAGTAGGTAGGTCCTGAGGTCGGTGAGTAGGTAGGTCCTGAGGTCGGTGAATAGTTAGGTCCTGAGGTTGGTGAGTAGGTAGGTCCTGAGGTCGGTGAATAGTTAGGTCCTGAGATCGGTGAGTAGGTAGGTCCCGAGGTCGGTGAGTAGGTAGGTCCTGAGGTCAGCGAGTTTGTAGGACCTGAGGTCGGTGAGTAGGTAGGTCCTGAGGTCGGTGAATAGTTAGGTCCTGAGGTCGGCGAGTAGGTAGGTCCTGAGGTCGGTGAATAGTTAGGTCCTGAGGTCGGCGAGTAGGTAGGTCCTGAGGTCGGTGAATAGTTAGGTCCTGAGATCGGTGAGTAGGTAGGTCCCGAGGTCGGTGAGTAGGTAGGTCCTGAGGTCGGTGAGTAGTTAGGTCCTGAGGTCGGCGAGAAGGTAGGTCCTGAGGTCGGTGAATAGTTAGGTCCTGAGGCCGGTGAGTAAGTAGGTCCTGAGGTCGGTGAGTTGTTAGTTCCTGATGTCGGTGAATAGGTAGGTCCTGAGGTCAGCGAGTAGTTAGGTCCTGAGGACGGCGAGTAGGTAGGTCCTGAGGTCGGTGAGTAGTTAGGTCCTGAGGTCGGTGAGTAGGTAGGTCCTGAGGTCGGTGAATAGGTAGGTCCTGAGGTCGGTGAGTAGGTAGGTCCTGAGGTCGGTGAGTAGTTAGGTCCTGAGTTCCGTTAGTAGGTATGTCCTGAGTTTGGCGAGTTTGTAGGACCTGAGGTCGGTGAGTAGGTAGGTCCTGAATTCCGTGAGTAGTTATGTCCTGAGGTCGACGAGTAGGTCCTGAAGGTCGACGAGCACTGAGGTCCTGAGTTCGGCGAGAAGGTAGTTCCTGGGGCCAGTGAGTAGGTTGGTCCTGAGGTCGGTCAATAGCTCGGCCCTGAGGTCGGTGAGTCGATATGTCCTGAGGTCGGTGAGTAGTTAGGTCCTGAGGTCGGTGAGTAGGTAGGTCCTGAGGTCAGTGAGTAGGTAGGTCCTGAGGTCGGTGTGTAGATAGGTCCTGAGATCGGCGAGAAGTTAGGTCCTGAGGTCGGTGACTAGGTAGGTCCTGAGGTCGGTGTGTAGGTAGGCCCTAAGGTCGGCGAGAAGTTAGGTCCTGAGGTCGGTGACTAGGTAGGTCCTGAGGTCGGTGAGTAGGTAGGTCCAGAGGTCGGTGAGTAGTTAGGTCCAGAGGTCGGTGAGTAGGTAGGTCCAGAGGTCGGTGAGTGGTTAGGTCCAGAGGTCGGTGAGTAGTTAGGTCCAGAGGTCGGTGAGTAGGTAGGTCCTGAGGTCGGTGAGTAGGTAGGTCCTGAGGTCGGTGAGTAGGTAGGTCCTGAGGTCGGTGAGTAGGTAGCTCCTGAGGTCGGTGAGTAGTTAGGTCCTGAGGTCGGTGAGTAGTTAGGTCCTGAGGTCGGTGAGTAGTTAGGTCCTTAGGTCGGTGAGTAGGTAGGTCCTGAGGTCGGTGAGTAGGTAGGTCCTGAGGTTGGCGAGTTTGTAGGACGTGAGGTCGGTGAGTAGGTAGGTCCTGAGGTCAGCGAGTTTGTAGGTCCTTCGGTCGGTGAGTAGGTAGGTCCTGAGGTCGGTGAGTAGTTAGGTCCTGAGTTCCGTTAGTAGGTATGTCCTGAGTTTGGCGAGTTTGTTGGACCTGAGGTCGGTGAGTAGGTAGGTCCTGAGGTCAGTGAGTAGTTAGGTCCTGAATTCCGTGAGTAGTTATGTCCTGAGGTCGACGAGTAGGTCCTGAAGGTCGACGAGTACTGAGGTCCTGAGGTCGGCGAGAAGGTAGTTCCTGGGGCCAGTGAGTAGGTTGGTCCTGAGGTCGGTCAATAGCTCGGCCCTGAGGTCGGTGAGTCGATATGTCCTGAGGTCGGTGAGTAGGTAGGTCCTGAGGTCGGTGAGTAGGTAGGCCCTGAGGTCGGCAACTAGTTAGGCCTTGAGGTCGGTGAGTAGGTAGGTCCTGAGTTCGGTGAGTCGGTAGGTCCTGAGGTCGGTGAGTCGGTAGGCCCTGAGGTCGGTGAGTAGTTAGGCCCTGAGGCCGGTCAGTAGTTAGGTCCTGAGGTCAGTGAGTAGGTAGGCCCTGAGGTCGGTGAGTAGTTAGGCCCTGAGGTCGATGAGTAGGTAGGTCCTGAGGTCGGTGAGTTGTTCGTTCCTGATGTCGGTGAATAGGTAGGTCCTGAGGTCAGCGAGTAGTTAGGTCCTGAGGACGGCGAGTAGGTAGGTCCTGAGGTCGGTGAGTAGTTAGGTCCTGAGGTCGGTGAGTAGGTAGGTTCTGAGGTCGGTGAATAGGTAGGTCCTGAGGTCGGTGAGTAGGTAGATCCTGAGGTCGGTGAGTAGGTAGGTCCTGAGGTCGGTGAGTAGTTAGGTCCTGAGGTCGGTGAGTAGGTAGGTGCTGAGGTCGGTGAGTAGGTAGGTCCTGAGGTCGGTGAGTAGGTAGGTCCTGAGGTCTGTGCGAAGGTAGGTGCTGAGGTTGGTGAGTAGGTAGGTCCTGAGGTCGGTGAGTCGTTAGGTCCTGAGGTCGGTGAGTAGTTAGGTCCTGAGGTCAGTGAGTAGGTAGGTGCTGAGGTCGGTGAGTAGGTAGGTCCTGAGGTCGGTGAGTAGTTAGGTCCTGAGGTCGGTGAGTAGGTAGGTCCTGAGGTCAGTGAGTAGGTAGGTCCTGAGGTCGGTGTGTAGGTAGGTCCTGAGGTCGGCGAGAAGTTAGGTCCTGAGGTCGGTGACTAGGTAGGTCCTGAGGTCGGTGTGTAGGTAGGCCCTGAGGTCGGCGAGAAGTTAGGTCCTGAGGTCGGTGAGTAGGTGGGTCCTGAGGTCAGTGAGTAGTTAGGTCCTGAGTTCGGCAAGTAGATAACTCCTGAGGTCGGTGAGTAGGTCGGTCCTGAGGATGGTGAGTTCGTAGGACCTGAAGTCAGTGAGTAGGTAGGTCCTGAGGTTGGCGAGCAGGAAGGTCCTAAGGTCGATGGAGTAGGTAGGTCCTGAGGTTGGCGAGCAGGTAGGTCCTGAGGTCGGTGAGTAGGTAGGTCCTGAGGTCGGTGAGTAGGTCGTTCCTGAGGTCGGTGAGCAGTTAGGTCCTGAGGTCGGCGAGTAGGTAGGTCCTGAGGTCGGTGAGTAGTTAGGTCCTGAGGTCGGCGAGTAGCTAGGTCCTGAGGTCGGCGAGTAGTTAGGTCCTGAGGTCGGTGACTAGTTAAGTCCTGAGGTCGGTGAGTAGGTATGTCCTGAGGTCGGTGAGTAGGTAGGTCCTGAGGACGGTGAGTAGTTAGGTTCTGAGGTCGGCGAGTAGGTAGGTCCTGAGGTCGGCGAGTAGATTGGTCCTGAGGTCGGTGAGTAGGTAGGTCCTGAGGTCGGTGAGTAGTTAAGTCCTGAGGTCGGTGAGTAGGTAGGTCCTGAGGTCGATGAGTAGGTAGGTCCTGAGGTTGGTGAGTAGTTAAGTCCTGAGGTCGGTGAGTAGGTAGGTCCAGAGGTCGGTGAGTAGTTAGGTCCTGAGGTGGGTGACGAGTTATGTCCTGAGGTCGGTAAGTAGGTAGGTCCTGAGTTCGGTGAGTAGGTAGGTCCTGACGTCGGTGAGTAGTTAGGTCCTGAGGTCGGTGAGTAGGTAGGTCCTAAGGTCGGTGAGTAGGTAGGTCCTGAGGTCGGTGAGTAGGTAGGTCCTGAGGGTGGTGAGTAGTTAGGTCATGAGGTGGGTGACTAGTTAAGTCCTGAGGTCGGTGAGTAGGTAGGTCCTGAGTTCGGTGAGTAGGTACGTCCTGAGGTCGGTGAGCAGTTAGGTCCTGAGGTCGATGAGTAGTTCGGTCCTTACGTCGTTGAGTAGGTAGGTCCTGAGTTCGGTGAGTAGTTAGTTCCTGAGGTCGATGAGTTGGTAGGTCTTGAGGTCGGTGAGTAGGTCGGTCCTGAGGTCAGTGAGTCGTTAGGTCCTTCGGTCGGTGAGTAGGTCGGTCCTGAGGTCGGTGAGTCGTTAGGTCCTGAGGTCGGTGAGTAGTTAGGTCCTGAGGTCGGTGAGTCGTTAGGTCCTGAGGTCGGTGAGTCGTTAGGTCCTGAGGTCGGTGAGTAGTTAGGTCCTGAGGTCGGTGAGTAAGTAGGTCCTGAGGTCGGTGAGTAGTTAGGTCCTGAGGTCGGTGAGTAGTTAGGTCCTTCGGTCGGTGAGTAGATAGGTCCTGACGTCGGTGAGTAGTTAGGTCCAGAGGTCGGTGAGTAGGTAGGTCCTGAGGTCGGTGAGTAGTTAGGTCCAGAGGTCGGTGAGTATTTAGGTCCTCAGGTCGACGAGTAGGTCCTGAGGTCGGTGAGTAGTTAGTTCCTGAGGTCGGTGAGTAGTTAAGTCCTGAGTTCGGTGAGTAGGTAGATCCTGAGGTCGGTGAGTAGTTAGGTCCTGAGGTCGGTGAGTAGTTAGGTCCAGAGCTCGGTGAGTAGGTAGGTCCTGAGGTCAGTGAGTAGTTAGGTCCTGAGGTCGGTGTTAGGTAGGACCTGACGTCGGTGAGTAGTTCGGTCCTGACGTCGACGAGTAGGTCCTGAGGTCGGCGAGTAGTTAGGTCCAGAGGTCGGTGAGTAGGTCGGTCCTGAGGTTGGCAAGTTTGTAGGACGTGAGGTCGGTGAGTAGGTTGGTCCTGAGGTCGGTGAGTAGGTAGGTCCTGAGGTTGGCGAGTTTGTAGGACGTGAGGTCGGTGAGTCGGTAGGTCCTGAGGTCAGCGAGTTTGTAGGACCTGAGGTCGGTGAGTAGGTAGGTCCTGAGGTCGGTGAGTATTTAGGTCCTGAGGTCGGTGAATAGTTAGGTCCTGAGATCGGTGAGTAGGTAGGTCCTGAGGTCGGTGAATAGTTAGGTCCTGAGATCGGTGAGTAGGTAGGTCCCGAGGTCGGTGAGTAGGTAGGTCCTGAGGTCGGTGAATAGTTAGGTCCTGAGGTCGGTGAGTAGGTAGGTCCTGAGGTCGTTGAGTAGGTAGGTCCTGAGGTCGGTGAATAGTTAGGTCCTGAGGTCGGTGAGTAGGTAGGTCCTGAGGTCGGTGAATAGTTAGGTCCTGAGGTCGGTGAGTAGGTAGGCCCTGAGGTCGGCAACTAGTTAGGCCTTGAGGTCGGTGAGTAGGTAGGTCCTGAGTTCGGTGAGTCGGTAGGTCCTGAGGTCGGTGAGTCGGTAGGCCCTGAGGTCGGTGAGTAGTTAGGCCCTGAGGCCGGTCAGTAGTTAGGTCCTGAGGTCAGTGAGTAGGTAGGCCCTGAGGTCGGTGAGTAGTTAGGCCCTGAGGTCGATGAGTAGGTAGGTCCTGAGGTCGGTGAGTTGTTAGTTCCTGATGTCGGTGAATAGGTAGGTCCTGAGGTCAGCGAGTAGTTAGGTCCTGAGGACGGCGAGTAGGTAGGTCCTGAGGTCGGTGAGTAGTTAGGTCCTGAGGTCGGTGAGTAGGTAGGTTCTGAGGTCGGTGAATAGGTAGGTCCTGAGGTCGGTGAGTAGGTAGGTCCTGAGGTCGGTGAGTAGGTAGGTCCTGAGGTCGGTGAGTAGTTAGGTCCTGAGGTCGGTGAGTAGGTAGGTGCTGAGGTCGGTGAGTAGGTAGGTCCTGAGGTCGGTGAGTAGGTAGGTCCTGAGGTCTGTGCGAAGGTAGGTGCTGAGGTTGGTGAGTAGGTAGGTCCTGAGGTCGGTGAGTCGTTAGGTCCTGAGGTCGGTGAGTAGTTAGGTCCTGAGGTCAGTGAGTAGGTAGGTGCTGAGGTCGGTGAGTAGGTAGGTCCTGAGGTCGGTGAGTAGTTAGGTCCTGAGGTCGGTGAGTAGGTAGGTCCTGAGGTCAGTGAGTAGGTAGGTCCTGAGGTCGGTGTGTAGGTAGGTCCTGAGGTCGGCGAGAAGTTAGGTCCTGAGGTCGGTGACTAGGTAGGTCCTGAGGTCGGTGTGTAGGTAGGCCCTGAGGTCGGCGAGAAGTTAGGTCCTGAGGTCGGTGAGTAGGTAGGTCCTGAGGTCAGTGAGTAGTTAGATCCTGAGTTCGGCAAGTAGATAACTCCTGAGGTCGGTGAGTAGGTCGGTCCTGAGGATGGTGAGTTCGTAGGACCTGAAGTCAGTGAGTAGGTAGGTCCTGAGGTTGGCGAGCAGGAAGGTCCTAAGGTCGATGGAGTAGGTAGGTCCTGAGGTTGGCGAGCAGGTAGGTCCTGAGGTCGGTGAGTAGGTAGGTCCTGAGGTCGGTGAGTAGGTCGTTCCTGAGGTCGGTGAGCAGTTAGGTCCTGAGGTCGGCGAGTAGGTAGGTCCTGCGGTCGGTGAGTAGTTAGGTCCTGAGGTCGGCGAGTAGGTAGGTCCTGAGGTCGGCGAGTAGTTAGGTCCTGAGGTCGGTGACTAGTTAAGTCCTGAGGTCGGTGAGTAGGTATGTCCTGAGGTCGGTGAGTAGGTAGGTCCTGAGGACGGTGAGTAGTTAGGTTCTGAGGTCGGCGAGTAGGTAGGTCCTGAGGTCGGCGAGTAGATTGGTCCTGAGGTCGGTGAGTAGGTAGGTCCTGAGGTCGGTGAGTAGTTAAGTCCTGAGGTCGGTGAGTAGGTAGGTCCTGAGGTCGGTGAGTAGGTAGGTCCTGAGGTTGGTGAGTAGTTAAGTCCTGAGGTCGGTGAGTAGGTAGGTCCAGAGGTCGGTGAGTAGTTAGGTCCTGAGGTGGGTGACGAGTTATGTCCTGAGGTCGGTAAGTAGGTAGGTCCTGAGTTCGGTGAGTAGGTAGGTCCTGACGTCGGTGAGTAGTTAGGTCCTGAGGTCGGTGAGTAGGTAGGTCCTAAGGTCGGTGAGTAGGTAGGTCCTGAGGTCGGTGAGTAGGTAGGTCCTGAGGGTGGTGAGTAGTTAGGTCATGAGGTGGGTGACTAGTTAAGTCCTGAGGTCGGTGAGTAGGTAGGTCCTGAGTTCGGTGAGTAGGTACGTCCTGAGGTCGGTGAGCAGTTAGGTCCTGAGGTCGATGAGTAGTTCGGTCCTTACGTCGTTGAGTAGGTAGGTCCTGAGTTCGGTGAGTAGTTAGTTCCTGAGGTCGATGAGTTGGTAGGTCTTGAGGTCGGTGAGTAGGTCGGTCCTGAGGTCAGTGAGTCGTTAGGTGCTTCGGTCGGTGAGTAGGTCGGTCCTGAGGTCGGTGAGTCGTTAGGTCCTGAGGTCGGTGAGTAGTTAGGTCCTGAGGTCGGTGAGTCGTTAGGTCCTGAGGTCGGTGAGTCGTTAGGTCCTGAGGTCGGTGAGTAGTTAGGTCCTGAGGTCGGTGAGTAAGTAGGTCCTGAGGTCGGTGAGTAGTTAGGTCCTGAGGTCGGTGAGTAGTTAGGTCCTTCGGTCGGTGAGTAGATAGGTCCTGACGTCGGTGAGTAGTTAGGTCCAGAGGTCGGTGAGTAGGTAGGTCCTGAGGTCGGTGAGTAGTTAGGTCCAGAGGTCGGTGAGTATTTAGGTCCTCAGGTCGACGAGTAGGTCCTGAGGTCGGTGAGTAGTTAGGTCCTGAGGTCGGTGAGTAGTTAAGTCCTGAGTTCGGTGAGTAGGTAGATCCTGAGGTCGGTGAGTAGTTAGGTCCTGAGGTCGGTGAGTAGTTAGGTCCAGAGCTCGGTGAGTAGGTAGGTCCTGAGGTCAGTGAGTAGTTAGGTCCTGAGGTCGGTGTTAGGTAGGACCTGACGTCGGTGAGTAGTTCGGTCCTGACGTCGACGAGTAGGTCCTGAGGTCGGCGAGTAGTTAGGTCCAGAGGTCGGTGAGTAGGTCGGTCCTGAGGTTGGCAAGTTTGTAGGACGTGAGGTCGGTGAGTAGGTTGGTCCTGAGGTCGGTGAGTAGGTAGGTCCTGAGGTTGGCGAGTTTGTAGGACGTGAGGTCGGTGAGTCGGTAGGTCCTGAGGTCAGCGAGTTTGTAGGACCTGAGGTCGGTGAGTAGGTAGGTCCTGAGGTCGGTGAGTATTTAGGTCCTGAGGTCGGTGAATAGTTAGGTCCTGAGATCGGTGAGTAGGTAGGTCCTGAGGTCGGTGAATAGTTAGGTCCTGAGATCGGTGAGTAGGTAGGTCCCGAGGTCGGTGAGTAGGTAGGTCCTGAGGTCGGTGAATAGTTAGGTCCTGAGGTCGGTGAGTAGGTAGGTCCTGAGGTCGGTGAGTAGGTAGGTCCTGAGGTCGGTGAATAGTTAGGTCCTGAGGTCGGTGAGTAGGTAGGTCCTGAGGTCGGTGAATAGTTAGGTCCTGAGATCGGTGAGTAGGTAGGTCCCGAGGTCGGTGAGTAGGTAGGTCCTGAGGTCAGCGAGTTTGTAGGACCTGAGGTCGGTGAGTAGGTAGGTCCTGAGGTCGGTGAATAGTTAGGTCCTGAGGTCGGCGAGTAGGTAGGTCCTGAGGTCGGTGAATAGTTAGGTCCTGAGGTCGGCGAGTAGGTAGGTCCTGAGGTCGGTGAATAGTTAGGTCCTGAGATCGGTGAGTAGGTAGGTCCCGAGGTCGGTGAGTAGGTAGGTCCTGAGGTCGGTGAGTAGTTAGGTCCTGAGGTCGGCGAGAAGGTACGTCCTGAGGTCGGTAAGTAGTTAGGCTCTGAGGTCGGTGAGTAGTTAGGCCCTAAGTTCAGTGAGTAGGTAAGTCCTGAGGTCGGTGAGTAGGTAGGTCCTGAGTTCGGTGAGTAGGTAGGTCCTGAGTTCAGTGAGTAGGTAAGTCCTGAGGTCGGTGAGTAGGTAGGTCCTGAGGTTGGCAAGTTTGTAGGACGTGAGGTCGGTGAGTAGGTAGGTCCTGAGGTCGGTGAATAGTTAGGTCCTGAGATCGGTGAGTAGGTAGGTCCCGAGGTCGGTGAGTAGGTAGGTCCTGAGGTCGGTGAGTAGTTAGGTCCTGAGGTCGGCGAGAAGGTACGTCCTGAGGTCGGTAAGTAGTTAGGCTCTGAGGTCGGTGAGTAGTTAGGCCCTGAGTTCAGTGAGTAGGTAAGTCCTGAGGTCGGTGAGTAGGTAGGTCCTGAGGTCGGTGAATAGTTAGGTCCTGAGATCGGTGAGTAAGTAGGTCCTGAGGTCGGTGAGTAGTTAGGTCCTGAGGTCGGTGAGTAGTTAGGTCCTTCGGTCGGTGAGTAGATAGGTCCTGACGTCGGTGAGTAGTTAGGTCCAGAGGTCGGTGAGTAGGTAGGTCCTGAGGTCGGTGAGTAGTTAGGTCCAGAGGTCGGTGAGTATTTAGGTCCTCAGGTCGACGAGTAGGTCCTGAGGTCGGTGAGTAGTTAGTTCCTGAGGTCGGTGAGTAGTTAAGTCCTGAGTTCGGTGAGTAGGTAGATCCTGAGGTCGGTGAGTAGTTAGGTCCTGAGGTCGGTGAGTAGTTAGGTCCAGAGCTCGGTGAGTAGGTAGGTCCTGAGGTCAGTGAGTAGTTAGGTCCTGAGGTCGGTGTTAGGTAGGACCTGACGTCGGTGAGTAGTTCGGTCCTGACGTCGACGAGTAGGTCCTGAGGTCGGCGAGTAGTTAGGTCCAGAGGTCGGTGAGTAGGTCGGTCCTGAGGTTGGCAAGTTTGTAGGACGTGAGGTCGGTGAGTAGGTTGGTCCTGAGGTCGGTGAGTAGGTAGGTCCTGAGGTTGGCGAGTTTGTAGGACGTGAGGTCGGTGAGTCGGTAGGTCCTGAGGTCAGCGAGTTTGTAGGACCTGAGGTCGGTGAGTAGGTAGGTCCTGAGGTCGGTGAGTATTTAGGTCCTGAGGTCGGTGAATAGTTAGGTCCTGAGATCGGTGAGTAGGTAGGTCCTGAGGTCGGTGAATAGTTAGGTCCTGAGATCGGTGAGTAGGTAGGTCCCGAGGTCGGTGAGTAGGTAGGTCCTGAGGTAGGTGAATAGTTAGGTCCTGAGGTCGGTGAGTAGGTAGGTCCTGAGGTCGTTGAGTAGGTAGGTCCTGAGGTCGGTGAATAGTTAGGTCCTGAGGTCGGTGAGTAGGTAGGTCCTGAGGTCGGTGAATAGTTAGGTCCTGAGGTCGGTGAGTAGGTAGGCCCTGAGGTCGGCAACTAGTTAGGCCTTGAGGTCGGTGAGTAGGTAGGTCCTGAGTTCGGTGAGTCGGTAGGTCCTGAGGTCGGTGAGTCGGTAGGCCCTGAGGTCGGTGAGTAGTTAGGCCCTGAGGCCGGTCAGTAGTTAGGTCCTGAGGTCAGTGAGTAGGTAGGCCCTGAGGTCGGTGAGTAGTTAGGCCCTGAGGTCGATGAGTAGGTAGGTCCTGAGGTCGGTGAGTTGTTAGTTCCTGATGTCGGTGAATAGGTAGGTTCTGAGGTCGGTGAATAGGTAGGTCCTGAGGTCGGTGAGTAGGTAGGTCCTGAGGTCGGTGAGTAGGTAGGTCCTGAGGTCGGTGAGTAGTTAGGTCCTGAGGTCGGTGAGTAGGTAGGTGCTGAGGTCGGTGAGTAGGTAGGTCCTGAGGTCGGTGAGTAGGTAGGTCCTGAGGTCTGTGCGAAGGTAGGTGCTGAGGTTGGTGAGTAGGTAGGTCCTGAGGTCGGTGAGTCGTTAGGTCCTGAGGTCGGTGAGTAGTTAGGTCCTGAGGTCAGTGAGTAGGTAGGTGCTGAGGTCGGTGAGTAGGTAGGTCCTGAGGTCGGTGAGTAGTTAGGTCCTGAGGTCGGTGAGTAGGTAGGTCCTGAGGTCAGTGAGTAGGTAGGTCCTGAGGTCGGTGTGTAGGTAGGTCCTGAGGTCGGCGAGAAGTTAGGTCCTGAGGTCGGTGACTAGGTAGGTCCTGAGGTCGGTGTGTAGGTAGGCCCTGAGGTCGGCGAGAAGTTAGGTCCTGAGGTCGGTGAGTAGGTAGGTCCTGAGGTCAGTGAGTAGTTAGATCCTGAGTTCGGCAAGTAGATAACTCCTGAGGTCGGTGAGTAGGTCGGTCCTGAGGATGGTGAGTTCGTAGGACCTGAAGTCAGTGAGTAGGTAGGTCCTGAGGTTGCCGAGCAGGAAGGTCCTAAGGTCGATGGAGTAGGTAGGTCCTGAGGTTGGCGAGCAGGTAGGTCCTGAGGTCGGTGAGTAGGTAGGTCCTGAGGTCGGTGAGTAGGTCGTTCCTGAGGTCGGTGAGCAGTTAGGTCCTGAGGTCGGCGAGTAGGTAGGTCCTGAGGTCGGTGAGTAGTTAGGTCCTGAGGTCGGCGAGTAGGTAGGTCCTGAGGTCGGCGAGTAGTTAGGTCCTGTGGTCGGTGACTAGTTAAGTCCTGAGGTCGGTGAGTAGGTATGTCCTGAGGTCGGTGAGTAGGTAGGTCCTGAGGACGGTGAGTAGTTAGGTTCTGAGGTCGGCGAGTAGGTAGGTCCTGAGGTCGGCGAGTAGATTGGTCCTGAGGTCGGTGAGTAGGTAGGTCCTGAGGTCGGTGAGTAGTTAAGTCCTGAGGTCGGTGAGTAGGTAGGTCCTGAGGTCGGTGAGTAGTTAGGTCCTGAGGTTGGTGAGTAGTTAAGTCCTGAGGTCGGTGAGTAGGTAGGTCCAGAGGTCGGTGAGTAGTTAGGTCCTGAGGTGGGTGACGAGTTATGTCCTGAGGTCGGTAAGTAGGTAGGTCCTGAGTTCGGTGAGTAGGTAGGTCCTGACGTCGGTGAGTAGTTAGGTCCTGAGGTCGGTGAGTAGGTAGGTCCTAAGTTCGGTGAGTAGGTAGGTCCTGAGGTCGGTGAGTAGGTAGGTCCTGAGGTCGATGAGTAGTTCGGTCCTTACGTCGTTGAGTAGGTAGGTCCTGAGTTCGGTGAGTAGTTAGTTCCTGAGGTCGATGAGTTGGTAGGTCTTGAGGTCGGTGAGTAGGTCGGTCCTGAGGTCAGTGAGTCGTTAGGTCCTTCGGTCGGTGAGTAGGTCGGTCCTGAGGTCGGTGAGTCGTTAGGTCCTGAGGTCGGTGAGTAGTTAGGTCCTGAGGTCGGTGAGTCGTTAGGTCCTGAGGTCGGTGAGTCGTTAGGTCCTGAGGTCGGTGAGTAGTTAGGTCCTGAGGTCGGTGAGTAAGTAGGTCCTGAGGTCGGTGAGTAGTTAGGTCCTGAGGTCGGTGAGTAGTTAGGTCCTTCGGTCGGTGAGTAGATAGGTCCTGACGTCGGTGAGTAGTTAGGTCCAGAGGTCGGTGAGTAGGTAGGTCCTGAGGTCGGTGAGTAGTTAGGTCCAGAGGTCGGTGAGTATTTAGGTCCTCAGGTCGACGAGTAGGTCCTGAGGTCGGTGAGTAGTTAGGTCCTGAGGTCGGTGAGTAGTTAAGTCCTGAGTTCGGTGAGTAGGTAGATCCTGAGGTCGGTGAGTAGTTAGGTCCTGAGGTCGGTGAGTAGTTAGGTCCAGAGCTCGGTGAGTAGGTAGGTCCTGAGGTCAGTGAGTAGTTAGGTCCTGAGGTCGGTGTTAGGTAGGACCTGACGTCGGTGAGTAGTTCGGTCCTGACGTCGACGAGTAGGTCCTGAGGTCGGCGAGTAGTTAGGTCCAGAGGTCGGTGAGTAGGTCGGTCCTGAGGTTGGCAAGTTTGTAGGACGTGAGGTCGGTGAGTAGGTTGGTCCTGAGGTCGGTGAGTAGGTAGGTCCTGAGGTTGGCGAGTTTGTAGGACGTGAGGTCGGTGAGTCGGTAGGTCCTGAGGTCAGCGAGTTTGTAGGACCTGAGGTCGGTGAGTAGGTAGGTCCTGAGGTCGGTGAGTATTTAGGTCCTGAGGTCGGTGAATAGTTAGGTCCTGAGATCGGTGAGTAGGTAGGTCCTGAGGTCGGTGAATAGTTAGGTCCTGAGATCGGTGAGTAGGTAGGTCCCGAGGTCGGTGAGTAGGTAGGTCCTGAGGTCGGTGAATAGTTAGGTCCTGAGGTCGGTGAGTAGGTAGGTCCTGAGGTCGGTGAGTAGGTAGGTCCTGAGGTCGGTGAATAGTTAGGTCCTGAGGTCGGTGAGTAGGTAGGTCCTGAGGTCGGTGAATAGTTAGGTCCTGAGATCGGTGAGTAGGTAGGTCCCGAGGTCGGTGAGTAGGTAGGTCCTGAGGTCAGCGAGTTTGTAGGACCTGAGGTCGGTGAGTAGGTAGGTCCTGAGGTCGGTGAATAGTTAGGTCCTGAGGTCGGCGAGTAGGTAGGTCCTGAGGTCGGTGAATAGTTAGGTCCTGAGGTCGGCGAGTAGGTAGGTCCTGAGGTCGGTGAATAGTTAGGTCCTGAGATCGGTGAGTAGGTAGGTCCCGAGGTCGGTGAGTAGGTAGGTCCTGAGGTCGGTGAGTAGTTAGGTCCTGAGGTCGGCGAGAAGGTACGTCCTGAGGTCGGTAAGTAGTTAGGCTCTGAGGTCGGTGAGTAGTTAGGCCCTAAGTTCAGTGAGTAGGTAAGTCCTGAGGTCGGTGAGTAGGTAGGTCCTGAGTTCGGTGAGTAGGTAGGTCCTGAGTTCAGTGAGTAGGTAAGTCCTGAGGTCGGTGAGTAGGTAGGTCCTGAGGTTGGCAAGTTTGTAGGACGTGAGGTCGGTGAGTAGGTAGGTCCTGAGGTCGGTGAATAGTTAGGTCCTGAGATCGGTGAGTAGGTAGGTCCCGAGGTCGGTGAGTAGGTAGGTCCTGAGGTCGGTGAGTAGTTAGGTCCTGAGGTCGGCGAGAAGGTACGTCCTGAGGTCGGTAAGTAGTTAGGCTCTGAGGTCGGTGAGTAGTTAGGCCCTGAGTTCAGTGAGTAGGTAAGTCCTGAGGTCGGTGAGTAGGTAGGTCCTGAGTTCGGTGAGTAGGTAGGTCCTGAGTTCAGTGAGTAGGTAAGTCCAGAGGTCGGTGAGTAGGTCGGTCCTGAGATTGGCAAGTTTGTAGGACGTGAGGTCGGTGAGTAGGTTGGTCCTGAGGTCGGTGAGTAGGTAGGTCCTGAGGTTGGCGAGTTTGTAGGACGTGAGGTCGGTGAGTAGGTAGGTCCTGAGGTCAGCGAGTTTGTAGGACCTGAGGTCGGTGAGTAGGTAGGTCCTGAGGTCGGTGAGTATTTAGGTCCTGAGGTCGGTGAATAGTTAGGTCCTGAGATCGGTGAGTAGGTAGGTCCTGAGGTCGGTGAATAGTTAGGTCCTGAGATCGGTGAGTAGGTAGGTCCCGAGGTCGGTGAGTAGGTAGGTCCTGAGGTCGGTGAATAGTTAGGTCCTGAGGTCGGTGAGTAGGTAGGTCCTGAGGTCGGTGAGTAGGTAGGTCCTGAGGTCGGTGAATAGTTAGGTCCTGAGGTCGATGAGTAGGTAGGTCCTGAGGTCGGTGAATAGTTAGGTCCTGAGATCGGTGAGTCGGTAGGTCCCGAGGTCGGTGAGTAGGTAGGTCCTGAGGTCAGCGAGTTTGTAGGACCTGAGGTCGGTGAGTAGGTAGGTCCTGAGGTCGGTGAATAGTTAGGTCCTGAGGTCGGCGAGTAGGTAGGTCCTGAGGTCGGTGAATAGTTAGGTCCTGAGGTCGGCGAGTAGGTAGGTCCTGAGGTCGGTGAATAGTTAGGTCCTGAGATCGGTGAGTCGGTAGGTCCCGAGGTCGGTGAGTAGGTAGGTCCTGAGGTCGGTGAGTAGTTAGGTCCTGAGGTCGGCGAGAAGGTACGTCCTGAGGTCGGTAAGTAGTTAGGCTCTGAGGTCGGTGAGTAGTTAGGCCCTGAGTTCAGTGAGTAGGTAAGTCCTGAGGTCGGTGAGTAGGTAGGTCCTGAGTTCGGTGAGTAGGTAGGTCCTGAGTTCAGTGAGTAGGTAAGTCCTGAGGTCGGTGAGTAGGTAGGTCCTGAGGTCGGCGAGAAGATAGGTCTTGAGGTCGGCGAGTAGGTAGGTCCTGAGGTCGGTGAATAGCTTGGTCCTGAGGTCGGTGAGTAGTTAGGTCTTGAGGTCGGTGAGTAGGTAGGTCCTGAGGTCGGCGAGAAGATAGGTCTTGAGGTCGGCGAGTAGGTAGGTCCTGAGGTCTGTGTGTAGTTAGGTCCGGAGGTCGGTGAGTAGGTAGGTCCTGAGGTCGGCGAGAAGATAGGTCTTGAGGTCGGCGAGTAGGTAGGTCCTGAGGTCTGTGTGTAGTTAGGTCCGGAGGTCGGTGAGTAGTTAGGCCCTGAGGTCAGCCAGTAGGTACGTCCTGAGGTCGGCGAGAACTTAGGTCCTGAGGTCGGCGAGAAGGTAGGTCTTGAGGTCGGTGAGTAGATCGGTCCTGAGGTGGGTGAGTAGATAGGTCCTGAGGTCGGTGAGTAGGTAGGTCCTGAGGTCGGCGAGAAGGTAGGTCCTGAGGTCGGTGAGTCGGTACGTCCTGAGGTCGGCGAGAAGGTAGGTCCTGAGGTCGGTGAGTAGTTAGGCCCTGAGGTCGGTGAGTAGTTAGGCCCTGAGGTCGGTGAGTAGTTAGGCCCTGAGGTCGGTGAGTAGTTAGGTCCTGAGGTCAGCGAGTAGGTAGGTCCTGAGTTCGGTGAGTAGGTAGGTCCTGAGTTCGGTGAGTAGGTAGGTCTTAAAGTCAGTGAGTAGTTAGGTCCTGAGGTCAGTGAATAGATAGCTCCTGAGGTCGGTGAGTAGGTAAGTCCTGAGGTCGGTGAGTAGGTAGGTCCTGAGTTCGGCGAGTAGGTCGGTCCTGAGTTCGGTGAGTAGGTAGGTCTTGAAGTCAGTGAGTAGTTAGGTCCTGAGGTCGGTGAGTAGATAGGTCCTGAGGGCGGTGAGTAGGTCGGTCCTGAGTTCAGTGAGTAGGTAGCTCCTGTGGTTGGTGAATAGGTAGGTCCTGAGGTCGGCGAGTAGGGAAGTCCTTAGTTCGGTGAGTAGGTAGGTCCTGAGCTTGATGTGTATTTATGTCCTGAGGTCGATGAGTATTTCGGTCCTGAGTTCGGTGAGTAGGTAGGTCCTGAGGTCGGCGAGTAGATAGGTCCTGAGGGCGGTGAGTAGGTAGGTCCTGAGGTCAGTGAGTAGGTAGGCCCTGAGGTCGGTGAGTGGTTAGGCCCTGAAGTCGATGAGTAGGTAGGTCCTGAGGTCAGTGAGTTGTTAGTTCCTGATGTCGGTGAATAGGTAGGTCCTGAGGTCAGCGAGTAGTTAGGTCCTGAGGACGGCGAGTAGGTAGGTCCTGAGGTCGGTGAGTAGTTAGGTCCTGAGGTCGGTGAGTAGGTAGGTCCTGAGGTCGGTGAATAGGTAGGTCCTGAGGTCGGTGAGTAGGTAGGTCCTGAGGTCGGTGAGTAGGTAGGTCCTGAGGTCGGTGAGTAGTTAGGTCCTGAGGTCGGTGAGTAGGTAGGTGCTGAGGTCGGTGAGTAGGTAGGTCCTGAGGTCGGTGAGTAGGTAGGTCCTGAGGTCTGTGCGAAGGTAGGTGCTGAGGTTGGTGAGTAGGTAGGTCCTGAGGTCGGTGAGTCGTTAGGTCCTGAGGTCGGTGAGTAGTTAGGTCCTGAGGTCGGTGAGTAGGTAGGTGCTGAGGTCGGTGAGTAGGTAGGTCCTGAGGTCGGTGAGTAGTTAGGTCCTGAGGTCGGTGAGTAGGTAGGTCCTGAGGTCAGTGAGTAGGTAGGTCCTGAGGTCGGTGTGTAGGTAGGTCCTGAGGTCGGCGAGAAGTTAGGTCCTGAGGTCGGTGACTAGGTAGGTCCTGAGGTCGGTGTGTAGGTAGGCCCTGAGGTCGGCGAGAAGTTAGGTCCTGAGGTCGGTGAGTAGGTCGGTCCTGAGGTCGGCGAGTAGTTAGGTCCTGAGGTCGGTGAGTAGGTAGGTCCTGAGGTCAGTGAGTAGTTAGGTCCTGAGTTCGGCAAGTAGATAACTCCTGAGGTCGGTGAGTAGGTCGGTCCTGAGGATGGTGAGTTCGTAGGACCTGAAGTCAGTGAGTAGGTAGGTCCTGAGGTTGGCGAGCAGGAAGGTCCTGAGGTCGATGGAGTAGGTAGGTCCTGAGGTTGGCGAGCAGGTAGGTCCTGAGGTCGGTGAGTAGGTAGGTCCTGAGGTCGGTGAGTAGGTCGTTCCTGAGGTCGGTGAGCAGTTAGGTCCTGAGGTCGGCGAGTAGGTAGGTCCTGAGGTCGGTGAGTAGTTAGGTCCTGAGGTCGGCGAGTAGGTAGGTCCTGAGGTCGGCGAGTAGTTAGGTCCTGAGGTCGGTGACTAGTTAAGTCCTGAGGTCGGTGAGTAGGTATGTCCTGAGGTCGGTGAGTAGTTAGGTCCTGAGGACGGTGAGTAGTTAGGTTCTGAGGTCGGCGAGTAGGTAGGTCCTGAGGTCGGCGAGTAGATAGGTCCTGACGTCGGTGAGTAGTTAGGTCCAGAGGTCGGTGAGTAGGTAGGTCCTGAGGTCGGTGAGTAGTTAGGTCCTGAGGTCGGTGAGTAGTTAAGTCCTGAGTTCGGTGAGTAGGTAGATCCTGAGGTCGGTGAGTAGTTAGCTCCAGAGCTCGGTGAGTAGGTAGGTCCTGAGGTCGGTGAGTAGTTAGGTCCAGAGGTCGGTGAGTAGGTAGGTCCAGAGGTCGGTGAGTAGGTAGGTCCAGAGGTCGGTGCGTAGTTAGGTCCTGAGGTCGGTGAGTAGTTAGGTCCAGAGCTCGGTGAGTAGGTAGGTCCTGAGGTCAGTGAGTAGTTAGGTCCTGAGGTCGGTGTTAGGTAGGACCTGAGGTCGGTGAGTAGTTAGGTCCTGACGTCGGCGAGCAGGTCCTGAGGCCGGCGAGTAGTTAGGTCCAGAGGTCGGTGAGTAGGTCGGTCCTGAGGTTGGCAAGTTTGTAGGACGTGAGGTCGGTGAGTAGGTTGGTCCTGAGGTCGGTGAGTAGGTAGGTCCTGAGGACGGTGAGTAGTTAGGTTCTGAGGTCGGCGAGTAGGTAGGTCCTGAGGTCGGCGAGTAGATTGGTCCTGAGGTCGGTGAGTAGGTAGGTCCTGAGGTCGGTGAGTAGTTAAGTCCTGAGGTCGGTGAGTAGGTAGGTCCTGAGGTCGGTGAGTAGGTAGGTCCTGAGGTTGGTGAGTAGTTAAGTCCTGAGGTCGGTGAGTAGGTAGGTCCAGAGGTCGGTGAGTAGTTAGGTCCTGAGGTGGGTGACGAGTTATGTCCTGAGGTCGGTGAGTAGGTAGGTCCTGAGTTTGGTGAGTAGGTAGGTCCTGACGTCGGTGAGTAGTTAGGTCCTGAGGTCGGTGAGTAGGTAGGTCCTGAGGTCGATGAGTAGTTAGGTCCTGAGGTCGGTGACTAGTTAAGTCCTAAGGTCGGTGAGTAGGTAGGTCCTGAGGTAGGTGAGTAGGTAGGTCCTGAGGGTGGTGAGTAGTTAGGTCATGAGGTGGGTGACTAGTTAAGTCCTGAGGTCGGTGAGTAGGTAGGTCCTGAGTTCGGTGAGTAGGTACGTCCTGAGGTCGGTGAGCAGTTAGTTCCTGAGGTCGATGAGTAGTTCGGTCCTGACGTCGTTGAGCACGTAGGTCCTGAGTTCGGTGAGTAGTTAGTTCCTGAGGTCGATGAGTTGGTAGGTCTTGAGGTCGGTGAGTAGGTCGGTCCTGAGGTCGGTGAGTCGTTAGGTCCTTCGGCCGGTGAGTAGGTCGGTCCTGAGGTCGGTGAGTCGTTAGGTCCTGAGGTCGGTGAGTAGTTAGGTCCTTCGGTCGGTGAGTAGGTCGGTCCTGAGGTCGGTGAGTCGTTAGGTCCTGAGGTCGGTGAGTAGTTAGGTCCTGAGGTCGGTGAGTAAGTAGGTCCTGAGGTCGGTGAGTAGTTAGGTCCTGAGGTCGGTGAGTAGTTAGGTCCTTCGGTCGGTGAGTAGATAGGTCCTGACGTCGGTGAGTAGTTAGGTCCAGAGGTCGGTGAGTAGGTAGGTCCTGAGGTCGGTGAGTAGTTAGGTCCAGAGGTCGGTGAGTATTTAGGTCCTCAGGTCGACGAGTAGGTCCTGAGGTCGGTGAGTAGTTAGGTCCTGAGGTCGGTGAGTAGTTAAGTCCTGAGTTCGGTGAGTAGGTAGATCCTGAGGTCGGTGAGTAGTTAGGTCCAGAGCTCGGTGAGTAGGTAGGTCCTGAGGTCGGTGAGTAGTTAGGTCCAGAGGTCGGTGAGTATTTAGGTCCTCAGGTCGACGAGTAGGTCCTGAGGTCGGTGAGTAGTTAGGTCCTGAGGTTGGTGAGTAGTTAAGTCCTGAGTTCGGTGAGTAGGTAGATCCTGAGGTCGGTGAGTAGTTAGGTCCAGAGCTCGGTGAGTAGGTAGGTCCTGAGGTCGGTGAGTAGTTAGGTCCAGAGGTCGGTGAGTAGGTAGGTCCAGAGGTCGGTGAGTAGGTAGGTCCAGAGGTCGGTGCGTAGTTAGGTCCTGAGGTCGGTGAGTAGTTAGGTCCAGAGCTCGGTGAGTAGGTAGGTCCTGAGGTCAGTGAGTAGTTAGGTCCTGAGGTCGGTGTTAGGTAGGACCTGAGGTCGGTGAGTAGTTAGGTCCTGACGTCGACGAGTAGGTCCTGAGGTCGGCGAGTAGTTAGGTCCAGAGGTCGGTGAGTAGGTCGGTCCTGAGGTTGGCAAGTTTGTAGGACGTGAGGTCGGTGAGTTGGTTGGTCCTGAGGTCGGTGAGTAGGTAGGTCCTGAGGTTGGCGAGTTTGTAGGACGTGAGGTCGGTGAGTAGGTAGGTCCTGAGGTCAGCGAGTTTGTAGGACCTGAGGTCGGTGAGTAGGTAGGTCCTGAGGTCGGTGAGTAGTTAGGTCCTGAGGTCGGTGAATAGTTAGGTCCTGAGATCGGTGAGTAGGTAGGTCCTGAGGTCGGTGAATAGTTAGGTCCTGAGATCGGTGAGTAGGTAGGTCCCGAGGTCGGTGAGTAGGTAGGTCCTGAGGTCGGTGAATAGTTAGGTCCTGAGGTCGGTGAGTAGGTAGGTCCTGAGGTCGGTGAGTAGGTAGGTCCTGAGGTCGGTGAATAGTTAGGTCCTGAGGTCGGTGAGTAGGTAGGTCCTGAGGTCGGTGAATAGTTAGGTCCTGAGATCGGTGAGTAGGTAGGTCCCGAGGTCGGTGAGTAGGTAGGTCCTGAGGTCAGCGAGTTTGTAGGACCTGAGGTCGGTGAGTAGGTAGGTCCTGAGGTCGGTGAATAGTTAGGTCCTGAGGTCGGCGAATAGGTAGGTCCTGAGGTCGGTGAATAGTTAGGTCCTGAGGTCGGCGAGTAGGTAGGTCCTGATGTCGGTGAATAGTTAGGTCCTGAGATCGGTGAGTAGGTAGGTCCCGAGGTCGGTGAGTAGGTAGGTCCTGAGGTCGGTGAGTAGTTAGGTCCTGAGGTCGGCGAGAAGGTACGTCCTGAGGTCGGTAAGTAGTTAGGCCCTGAGGTCGGTGAGTAGTTAGGCCCTGAGTTCAGTGAGTAGGTAAGTCCTGAGGTCGGTGAGTAGGTAGGTCCTGAGTTCGGTGAGTAGGTAGGTCCTGAGTTCAGTGAGTAGGTAAGTCCTGTGGTCGGTGAATAGGTAGGTCCTGAGGTCGGCGAGTAGGGAAGTCCTTAGGTCGGTGAGTAGGTAGGTCCTGAGCTTGATGTGTATTTATGTCCTGAGGTCGATGAGTATTTCGGTCCTGAGTTCGGTGAGTAGGTAGGTCCTGAGGTCGGCGAGTAGATAGGTCCTGAGGTCAGTGAGTAGATAGGTCCTGAGGTCGGTGAGTAGGTAGGTCCTGAGGTCGGTGAGTAGATAGGTCCTGAGGTCGGTGAGTAGGTAGGTCCTGAGGTCGGTGAGTAGGTAGGTCCTGAGTTCGGCGAGTAGGTCGGTCCTGAGTTCGGTGAGTAGGTAGGTCTTGAAGTCAGTGAGTAGTTAGGTCCTGAGGTCGGTGAGTAGATAGGTCCTGAGGGCGGTGAGTAGGTAGGTCCTGAGTTCGGTGAGTAGGTAGGTCCTGAGGTCGACGATGAGGTAGGTCCTGAGGTCGGCGAGTAGGTAGGTCCTGAGGTCGGTGAGTAGTTAGGTCCTGAGGTCGGTAAGTAGGTAGATCCTGAGGTCGGTGAGTTGGTAGGTCTTGAAGTCGGTGAGTAGTTCGTACCTGTGGTCGGCGAATAGTTAGGTCCTGAGGTTGGCGAGTAGTTAGGTCCTGAGGTTGGTGAGTAGTTAGTTCCTGAGGTCGGTGAGTAGATAGGTCCTGAGGTCAGTGAGTAGATAGGTCCTGAGGTCAGTGAGTAGGTACGTCCTGAGGTCGGTGAGTAGGTAGGTCCTGAGGTCGGCGAGTAGATAGGTCCTGAGGTCGGTGAGTAGGTAGGTCCTGAGGTCGGCGAGTAGATAGGTCCTGAGGTCGGTGAGTAGTTAGGTCCTGAGGTCGGTGAGTAGGTAGGTCCTGAGGTCGGTGAGTAGGTAGGTCCTGAGGTCGGCGAGAAGGTACGTCCTGAGGTCGGTGAGTAGTTAGGCCCTGAGGTCGGTGAGTAGTTAGGCCCTGAGTTCAGTGAGTAGGTAAGTCCTGAGTTCGGTGAGTAGGTAGGTCCTGAGTTCGGTGTGTCGGTAGGTCCTGAGTTCAGTGAGTAGGTAAGTCCTGAGGTCGGTGAGTAGGTTGGTCCTGAGGTCGGTGAGTAGGTAGGTCCTGAGGTCGGTGAGTAGGTAGGTCCTGAGGTCAGTGAATAGCTTGGTCCTGAGGTCGGTGAGTTGGTAGGTCTTGAGGTCGGTGAGTAGGTAGGTCCTGAGGTCGGCGAGAAGATAGTTCCTGAGGTCGGCGAGTAGGTAGGTCCTGAGGTCGGTGAATAGCTTGGTCCTGAGGTCGGTGAGTAGTTAGGTCTTGAGGTCGGTGAGTAGGTAGGTCCTGAGGTCGGCGAGAAGATAGGTCTTCAGGTCGGCGAGTAGATAGGTCCTGAGGTCTGTGTGTAGTTAGGTCCGGAGGTCGGTGAGTAGTTAGGCCCTGAGGTCAGCCAGTAGGTACGTCCTGAGGTCGGCGAGAAGGTAGGTCCTGAGGTCAGTGAGTAGATAGGTCCTGAGGTCGGTGAGTCGATAGGTCCTGAGGTCGGTGAGTAGGTACGTCCTAAGGTCGGTCAGTAGATAGGTCCTGAGGTCGGTGAGTAGATAGGTCCTGAGGTCGGTGAGTAGATAGGTCCTGAGGTCAGTGAGTAGGTACGTCCTGAGGTCGGCGAAAAGGTAGGTCTTGAGGTCGGCGAGTAGGTAGGTCCTGAGGTCGGTGAGTAGATAGGTCCTGAGGTCGGTGAGTAGGTAGATCCTGAGGTCGGCGAGTAGGTAGGTCCTGAGTTCGGTGAGTAGGTAGGTCCTGAGTTTGGTGAGTAGGTAGGTCTTGAAGTCAGTGAGTAGTTAGGTCCTGAGGTCAGTGAGTAGATAGGTCCTGAGGTCGGTGAGTAGGTAGGTCCTGAGGTCGGTGAGTAGGTAGGTTCTGAGTTCGGCGAATAGGTCGGTTCTGAGTTCGGTGAGTAGGTAGGTCTTGAAGTCAGTGAGTAGTTAGGTACTGAGGTCGGTGAGTAGGTAGGTCCTGAGTTCGGTGAGTAGGTAGCTCCTGAGGTCAGTGAGTAGGTAGGTCCTGAGGTCGGTGAGTAGGTAGGCCATGAGGTCGGTGAGTAGGTAGGTCCTGAGGTCGGTGAGTAGGTAGGTCCTAAGGTCGGCGAGTAGGTAGGTCCTGAGGTCGGTGAGTAGTTAGGTCCTGAGGTCGGTAAGTAGGTAGGACCTGAGGTCGGTGAGTAGGTAGGTCCTGAGGTCGGCGAATAGTTAGGTCCTGAGGTCGGTGGGTAGTTAGGTCCTGAGGTTGGCGAGTAGTTAGGTCCTGAGGTTGGCGAGTAGTTAGGTCCTGAGGTTGGTGAGTAGTTAGTTCCTGAGGTCGGTGAGTAGGTAGGTCCTGAGGTTGGCGAGTAGTTAGGTCCTGAGGTCGGTGAGTAGGTAGGTCCTGAGGTCGGCGAATAGTTAGGTCCTGAGGTCGGTGAGTAGTTAGTTCCTGAGGTCGGTGAGTAGGTAGGTCCTGAGGTTGGCGAGTAGTTAGGTCCTGAGGTCGGTGAGTAGGTAGGTCCTGAGATCGATGAGTAGGTAGCTCCTGAGGTCGGTGAGACGGTAGGTCCTGAGGTCGGTGAGTAATTAGGTCCTGAGTTTGGTTAGTAGTTAGGTCCTGAGGTCGGTGAGTCGGTAGGTCCTGAGGTCGGCAAGAAGATAGGTCCTGAGGTCGGCGACTCGGTAGATCCTGAGGTCGGTGAGTCGTTAGGTCCTGAGTTCAGTGAGTAGGTAGGTCCTGAGTTCAGCGAGTAGATAGGTCCTGAGGTCGGTGAATAGTTGGCTCCTGAGGTCGGTGAGTAGGTAGGTCCTGAGGTCAGTGAGTATGTAGATCCTGAGGTCGGTGAATAGTTAGGCCCTGAGGTCGGTGAGTAGGTAGGTCCTGAGGTCGGTGAGTATGTAGGTCCTGAGGTCGGTGAATAGCTTGGTCCTGAGGTCGGTGAGTTGGTAGGTCTTGAGGTCGGTGAGTGGGTAGGTCCTGAGGTCGGCGAGAAGATAGGTCTTGAGGTCGGCGAGTAGGTAGGTCCTGAGGTCTGTGTGTAGTTAGGTCCGGAGGTCGGTGAGTAGTTAGGCCCTGAGGTCGGCCAATAGGTACGTCCTGAGGTCGGCGAGAAGGTAGGTCCTGAGTTCGGCGAGAAGGTAGGTCTTGAGGTCGGCAAGAAGGTAGGTCTTGAGGTCAGTGAATAGATAGGTCCTGAGGTCAGTGAGTAGGTACGTCCTGAGGTCGGCGAGAAGGTAGGTCTTGAGGTCGGCGAGTAGGTAGGTCCTGAGGTCGGCAAGTAGTTAGGTCCTGAGGTCGGTGAGTAGGTAGGTCCTGAGGTCAGTGAGTAGGTAGGTCCTGAGGTCGGTGAGTAGATAGGTCCTGAGGGCAGTGAGTAGGTAGGTCCTGAGGTCGGCAAGTAGATAGGTCCTGAGGTCAGTGAGTAGATAGGCCCTGAGGTCAGTGAGTAGGTAGGTCCTGAGGTCGGTGAGTAGGTAGGTCCTGAGTTCGGCGAGTAGGTCGGTCCTGAGTTCGGTGAGTAGGTAGGTCCTGAGGTCGGTGAGTAGGTACGTCCTGAGGTCGGTGAGTAGATAGGTCCTGAGGTCGGTGAGTAGGTAGGTCCTGAGGTCGACGATGAGGTAGGTCCTGAGGTCGGCGAGTAGGTAGGTCCTGAGGTCGGTGAGTAGTTAGGTCCTGAGGTCGGTAAGTAGGTAGGTCCTGAGCTCGGTGAGTAGGTAGGTCTTGAAGTCGGTGAGTAGTTAGTTCCTGAGGTCGGTGAGTAGTTAGTTCCTGAGGTCGGTGAGTAGTTAGTTCCTGAGGTCGGCGAATAGTTAGGTCCTGAGGTTGGCGAGTCGTTCGGTCCTGAGGTTGGTGAGTAGTTAGTTCCTGAGGTCGGTGAGTAGATAGGTCCTGAGGTCAGTGAGTAGATAGGTCCTGAGGTCGGTGAGTAGGTACGTCCTGAGGTCGGTGAGTAGATAGGTCCTGAGGTCGGTGAGTCGATAGGTCCTGAGGTCGGTCAGTAGATAGGTCCTGAGGTCGGTGAGTAGGTACGTCCTGAGGTCGGCGAGAAGGTACGTCCTGAGGTCGGTGAGTAGATAGGTCCTGAGGTCGGTGAGTAGATAGGTCCTGAGGTCGGTGAGTAGATAGGTCCTGAGGTCGGTGAGTAGGTACGTCCTAAGGTCGGTCAGTAGATAGGTCCTGAGGTCGGTGAGTAGATAGGTCCTGAGGTCGGTGAGTAGATAGGTCCTGAGGTCAGTGAGTAGGTACGTCCTGAGGTCGGCGAAAAGGTAGGTCTTGAAGTCGGTGAGTAGTTAGTTCCTGAGGTCGGTGAGTAGTTAGTTCCTGAGGTCGGTGAGTAGTTAGTTCCTGAGGTCGGCGAATAGTTAGGTCCTGACGTTGGCGAGTCGTTCGGTCCTGAGGTTGGTGAGTAGTTAGTTCCTGAGGTCGGTGAGTAGATAGGTCCTGAGGTCAGTGAGTAGATAGGTCCTGAGGTCGGTGAGTAGGTACGTCCTGAGGTCGGTGAGTAGATAGGTCCTGAGGTCGGTGAGTCGATAGGTCCTGAGGTCGGTCAGTAGATAGGTCCTGAGGTCGGTGAGTAGGTACGTCCTGAGGTCGGCGAGAAGGTACGTCCTGAGGTCGGTGAGTAGATAGGTCCTGAGTTCGGTGAGTAGATAGGTCCTGAGGTCGGTGAGTAGATAGGTCCTGAGGTCGGTGAGTAGATAGGTCCTGAGGTCGGTGAGTAGGTACGTCCTAAGGTCGGTCAGTAGATAGGTCCTGAGGTCGGTGAGTAGATAGGTCCTGAGGTCGGTGAGTAGATAGGTCCTGAGGTCAGTGAGTAGGTACGTCCTGAGGTCGGCGAAAAGGTAGGTCTTGAGGTCGGCGAGTAGGTAGGTCCTGAGGTCGGTGAGTAGATAGGTCCTGAGGTCGGTGAGTAGGTAGATCCTGAGGTCGGCGAGTAGGTAGGTCCTGAGTTCGGTGAGTAGGTAGGTCCTGAGTTTGGTGAGTAGTTAGGTCTTGAAGTCAGTGAGTAGTTAGGTCCTGAGGTCAGTGAGTAGATAGGTCCTGAGGTCGGTGAGTAGGTAGGTCCTGAGGTCGGTGAGTAGGTAGGTTCTGAGTTTGGCGAATAGGTCGGTTCTGAGTTCGGTGAGTAGGTAGGTCTTGAAGTCAGTGAGTAGTTAGGTACTGAGGTCGGTGAGTAGGTAGGTCCTGAGTTCGGTGAGTAGGTAGCTCCTGAGGTCAGTGAGTAGGTAGGTCCTGAGGTCGGTGAGTAGGTAGGCCATGAGGTCGGTGAGTAGGTAGGTCCTGAGGTCGGTGAGTAGGTAGGTCCTAAGGTCGGCGAGTAGGTAGGTCCTGAGGTCGGTGAGTAGGTAGGTCCTGAGGTTGGCGAGTAGGTAGGTCCTGAGTTCGGTCAGTAGGTCGGTCCTGAGGTCGGCGAATAGTTAGGTCCTGAGGTCGGTGGGTAGTTAGGTCCTGAGGTTGGCGAGTAGTTAGGTCCTGAGGTTGGCGAGTAGTTAGGTCCTGAGGTTGGTGAGTAGTTAGTTCCTGAGGTCGGTGAGTAGGTAGGTCCTGAGGTTGGCGAGTAGTTAGGTCCTGAGGTCGGTGAGTAGGTAGGTCCTGAGGTCGGCGAATAGTTAGGTCCTGAGGTCGGTGAGTAGTTAGTTCCTGAGGTCGGTGAGTAGGTAGGTCCTGAGGTTGGCGAGTAGTTAGGTCCTGAGGTCGGTGAGTAGGTAGGTCCTGAGATCGATGAGTAGGTAGCTCCTGAGGTCGGTGAGACGGTAGGTCCTGAGGTCGGTGAGTAATTAGGTCCTGAGTTTGGTTAGTAGTTAGGTCCTGAGGTCGGTGAGTCGGTAGGTCCTGAGGTCGGCAAGAAGATAGGTCCTGAGGTCGGCGACTCGGTAGATCCTGAGGTCGGTGAGTCGTTAGGTCCTGAGTTCAGTGAGTAGGTAGGTCCTGAGTTCGGTGAGTAGTTAGGTCCTGAGGTCGGTGAATAGTTGGCTCCTGAGGTCGGTGAGTAGGTAGGTCCTGAGGTCAGTGAGTATGTAGATCCTGAGGTCGGTGAATAGTTAGGCCCTGAGGTCGGTGAGTAGGTAGGTCCTGAGGTCGGTGAGTATGTAGGTCCTGAGGTCGGTGAATAGCTTGGTCCTGAGGTCGGTGAGTTGGTAGGTCTTGAGGTCGGTGAGTAGGTAGGTCCTGAGGTCGGCGAGAAGATAGGTCTTGAGGTCGGCGAGTAGGTAGGTCCTGAGGTCTGTGTGTAGTTAGGTCCGGAGGTCGGTGAGTAGTTAGGCCCTGAGGTCGGCGAATAGTTAGGTCCTGAGGTTGGCGAGTCGTTCGGTCCTGAGGTTGGTGAGTAGTTAGTTCCTGAGGTCGGTGAGTAGATAGGTCCTGAGGTCAGTGAGTAGATAGGTCCTGAGGTCGGTGAGTAGGTACGTCCTGAGGTCGGTGAGTAGATAGGTCAATAGGTCGGTGAGTCGATAGGTCCTGAGGTCGGTCAGTAGATAGGTCCTGAGGTCGGTGAGTAGGTACGTCCTGAGGTCGGCGAGAAGGTACGTCCTGAGATCGGTGAGTAGATAGGTCCTGAGGTCGGTGAGTAGATAGGTCCTGAGGTCGGTGAGTAGGTACGTCCTAAGGTCGGTCAGTAGATAGGTCCTGAGTTCGGTGAGTAGATAGGTCCTGAGGTCGGTGAGTAGATAGGTCCTGAGGTCGGTGAGTAGGTACGTCCTAAGGTCGGTCAGTAGATAGGTCCTGAGGTCGGTGAGTAGATAGGTCCTGAGGTCGGTGAGTAGATAGGTCCTGAGGTCAGTGAGTAGGTACGTCCTGAGGTCGGCGAAAAGGTAGGTCTTGAGGTCGGCGAGTAGGTAGGTCCTGAGGTCGGTGAGTAGATAGGTCCTGAGGTCGGTGAGTAGGTAGATCCTGAGGTCGGCGAGTAGGTAGGTCCTGAGTTCGGTGAGTAGGTAGGTCCTGAGTTTGGTGAGTAGGTAGGTCTTGAAGTCAGTGAGTAGTTAGGTCCTGAGGTCAGTGAGTAGATAGGTCCTGAGGTCGGTGAGTAGGTAGGTCCTGAGGTCGGTGAGTAGGTAGGTTCTGAGTTCGGCGAATAGGTCGGTTCTGAGTTCGGTGAGTAGGTAGGTCTTGAAGTCAGTGAGTAGTTAGGTACTGAGGTCGGTGAGTAGGTAGGTCCTGAGTTCGGTGAGTAGGTAGCTCCTGAGGTCAGTGAGTAGGTAGGTCCTGAGGTCGGTGAGTAGGTAGGCCATGAGGTCGGTGAGTAGGTAGGTCCTGAGGTCGGTGAGTAGGTAGGTCCTAAGGTCGGCGAGTAGGTAGGTCCTGAGGTCGGTGAGTAGGTAGGTCCTGAGGTTGGCGAGTAGGTAGGTCCTGAGTTCGGTCAGTAGGTCGGTCCTGAGGTCGGCGAGTAGGTAGGTCCTGAGGTCGGTGAGTAGTTAGGTCCTGAGGTCGGTAAGTAGGTAGGACCTGAGGTCGGTGAGTAGGTAGGTCCTGAGGTCGGCGAATAGTTAGGTCCTGAGGTCGGTGGGTAGTTAGGTCCTGAGGTTGGCGAGTAGTTAGGTCCTGAGGTTGGCGAGTAGTTAGGTCCTGAGGTTGGTGAGTAGTTAGTTCCTGAGGTCGGTGAGTAGGTAGGTCCTGAGGTTGGCGAGTAGTTAGGTCCTGAGGTCGGTGAGTAGGTAGGTCCTGAGGTCGGCGAATAGTTAGGTCCTGAGGTCGGTGAGTAGTTAGTTCCTGAGGTCAGTGAGTAGGTAGGTCCTGAGGTTGGCGAGTAGTTAGGTCCTGGGGTCGGTGAGTAGGTAGGTCCTGAGATCGATGAGTAGGTAGCTCCTGAGGTCGGTGAGACGGTAGGTCCTGAGGTCGGTGAGTAATTAGGTCCTGAGTTTGGTTAGTAGTTAGGTCCTGAGGTCGGTGAGTCGGTAGGTCCTGAGGTCGGCAAGAAGATAGGTCCTGAGGTCGGCGACTCGGTAGATCCTGAGGTCGGTGAGTCGTTAGGTCCTGAGTTCAGTGAGTAGGTAGGTCCTGAGTTCGGTGAGTAGTTAGGTCCTGAGGTCGGTGAATAGTTGGCTCCTGAGGTCGGTGAGTAGGTAGGTCCTGAGGTCAGTGAGTATGTAGATCCTGAGGTCGGTGAATAGTTAGGCCCTGAGGTCGGTGAGTAGGTAGGTCCTAAGGTCGGTGAGTATGTAGGTCCTGAGGTCGGTGAATAGCTTGGTCCTGAGGTCGGTGAGTTGGTAGGTCTTGAGGTCGGTGAGTAGGTAGGTCCTGAGGTCGGCGAGAAGATAGGTCTTGAGGTCGGCGAGTAGGTAGGTCCTGAGGTCTGTGTGTAGTTAGGTCCGGAGGTCGGTGAGTAGTTAGGCCCTGAGGTCGGCCAATAGGTACGTCCTGAGGTCGGCGAGAAGGTAGGTCCTGAGTTCGGCGAGAAGGTAGGTCTTGAGGTCGGCAAGAAGGTAGGTCTTGAGGTCAGTGAATAGATAGGTCCTGAGGTCAGTGAGTAGGTACGTCCTGAGGTCGGCGAGAAGGTAGGTCTTGAGGTCGGCGAGTAGGTAGGTCCTGAGGTCGGCAAGTAGTTAGGTCCTGAGGTCGGTGAGTAGGTAGGTCCTGAGGTCGCTGAGTAGGTCGGTGCTGAGGTCGGCAAGTAGTTAGGTCCTGAGGTCGGTGAGTAGGTAGGTCCTGAGGTCGGTGAGTAGGGAGGTCCTGAGGTCGGCGAGTATGTAGGTCCTGAGGTCAGCGAATAGGTAGGTCCTGAGGTCGGCGAGTAGTTAGGGCCTGAGCTCGGTGAGTAGGTAGGTCCTGAGGACGACGAATAGTTAGGTCCTGAGGTCGGTGAGTAGTTAGGTCCTGAGTTCGGTGAGTCGGTAGGTCCTCAGGTCGGTGAATAGGTAGGTCCTGAGTTCAGTGTATAGCTCGGCCCTGAGGTCGGTGAGTTCGTATGTCCTGAGGTCAATGAGTATGTCGGTGCTGAGGTCGATCAGTAGTTAGGTCCTGAGGGCGGTGAGTAGTTCGTTCCTGAGGTCGGCGAATAGTTCGGTCCTGAGGTCGGCGAGTAGGTAGCTCCTGAGGTCAGCGAGTAGGTAGGTCCTGAGGTCGGTGAGTAGGTAGGTCCTGAGGTCGGTGAGTAGGTAGGTCCTGAGGTCGGTGAGTAGGGAGGTCCTGAGGTCGGCGAGTAGGTAGCTCCTGAGGTCAGCGAGTAGGTAGGTCCTGAGGTCGGCGAGTAGGTAGCTCCTGAGGTCAGCGAGTAGGTAGGTCCTGAGGTCGGCAAGTAGTTAGGTCCTGAGGTCGGTGAGTAGGTAGGTCCTGAGGTCGGTGAGTAGGTAGGTGCTGAGGTCGGCAAGTAGTTAGGTCCTGAGGTCGGTGAGTAGGTAGTCCTGAGGTCGGTGAGTAGGGAGGTCCTGAGGTCGGCGAGTATGTAGGTCCTGAGGTCAGCGAGTAAGTAGGTCCTGAGGTCGGCGAGTAGTTAGGGCCTGAGGTCGGTGAGTAGGTAGGTCCTGAGGTCGGTGAGTAGGTAGGTCCTGAGGACGATGAATAGTTAGGTCCTGAGGTCGGTGAGTAGTTAGGGCCTGAGCTCGGTGAGTAGGTAGGTCCTGAGGACGACGAATAGTTAGGTCCTGAGGTCGGTGAGTAGTTAGGTCCTGAGTTCGGTGAGTCGGTAGGTCCTCAGGTCGGTGAATAGGTAGGTCCTGAGTTCGGTGTATAGCTCGGCCCTGAGGTCGGTGAGTTCGTATGTCCTGAGGTCAATGAGTATGTCGGTGCTGAGGTCGATCAGTAGTTAGGTCCTGAGGGCGGTGAGTAGTTTGTTCCTGAGGTCGGCGAATAGTTAGGTCCTGAGGTCGGCGAGTAGGTAGCTCCTGAGGTCGGTGAGTAGGTAGGTCCTGAGGTCGGTGAGTAGGGAGGTCCTGAGGTCGGCGAGTATGTAGGTCCTGAGGTCAGCGAATAGGTAGGTCCTGAGGTCGGCGAGTAGTTAGGGCCTGAGCTCGGTGAGTAGGTAGGTCCTGAGGACGACGAATAGTTAGGTCCTGAGGTCGGTGAGTAGTTAGGTCCTGAGTTCGGTGAGTCGGTAGGTCCTCAGGTCGGTGAATAGGTAGGTCCTGAGTTCAGTGTATAGCTCGGCCCTGAGGTCGGTGAGTTCGTATGTCCTGAGGTCAATGAGTATGTCGGTGCTGAGGTCGATCAGTAGTTAGGTCCTGAGGGCGGTGAGTAGTTCGTTCCTGAGGTCGGCGAATAGTTCGGTCCTGAGGTCGGCGAGTAGGTAGCTCCTGAGGTCAGCGAGTAGGTAGGTCCTGAGGTCGGTGAGTAGGTAGGTCCTGAGGTCGGTGAGTAGGTAGGTCCTGAGGTCGGTGAGTAGGGAGGTCCTGAGGTCGGCGAGTAGGTAGCTCCTGAGGTCAGCGAGTAGGTAGGTCCTGAGGTCGGCGAGTAGGTAGCTCCTGAGGTCAGCGAGTAGGTAGGTCCTGAGGTCGGCAAGTAGTTAGGTCCTGAGGTCGGTGAGTAGGTAGGTCCTGAGGTCGGTGAGTAGGTAGGTGCTGAGGTCGGCAAGTAGTTAGGTCCTGAGGTCGGTGAGTAGGTAGTCCTGAGGTCGGTGAGTAGGGAGGTCCTGAGGTCGGCGAGTATGTAGGTCCTGAGGTCAGCGAGTAAGTAGGTCCTGAGGTCGGCGAGTAGTTAGGGCCTGAGGTCGGTGAGTAGGTAGGTCCTGAGGTCGGTGAGTAGGTAGGTCCTGAGGACGATGAATAGTTAGGTCCTGAGGTCGGTGAGTAGTTAGGGCCTGAGCTCGGTGAGTAGGTAGGTCCTGAGGACGACGAATAGTTAGGTCCTGAGGTCGGTGAGTAGTTAGGTCCTGAGTTCGGTGAGTCGGTAGGTCCTCAGGTCGGTGAATAGGTAGGTCCTGAGTTCGGTGTATAGCTCGGCCCTGAGGTCGGTGAGTTCGTATGTCCTGAGGTCAATGAGTATGTCGGTGCTGAGGTCGATCAGTAGTTAGGTCCTGAGGGCGGTGAGTAGTTTGTTCCTGAGGTCGGCGAATAGTTAGGTCCTGAGGTCGGCGAGTAGGTAGCTCCTGAGGTCGGTGAGACGGTAGGTCCTGAGGTCGGTGAGTAATTAGGTCCTGAGGTTGGTGGTAGTTAGGTCCTGAGGTCGGTGAGTAGGTAGGTCCTGAGGTCGGTGAGTAGGTAGGTCCTGAGGTCGGTGAGTAGGTAGATCCTGAGCTTGCTGTGAATTTATGTCCTGAGGTCGATGAGTATTTCGATCCTGAGGTCGGTGAGTAGGTAGGTCCTGAGTTCGGTGAGTAGTTAGGTCTTGAGGTCGGTGAGTAGGTAGGTCCTGAGTTCGGTGAGTAGTTAGGTCTTGAGGTCGGTGTGTAGGTAGGTCCTGAGGTCTGTGAGTAGGTAGGTCCTGAGGTCTGTGAGTAGGTAGGTCCTGAGGTCGGTGAGTCGGTCGGTCCTGAGGTTGGCGAGTAGGTAGGTCCTGAGGTCGGTGAGTAGGTAGGTCCTGAGGTCGGTAAGTAGGTAGGTCCTGAGGTCGGTGAATAGATATGTCCTGAGGTCGGCGAGTAGGTAGGTCCTGAGTTCGGTGAGTAGTTAGGTCCTGAGCTGGTGAGTAGGTAGGTCTTGAGGTCTGTGTGTAGTTAGGACCTGAGGTCGGCGAGAAGGTAGGTCCTGAAGTCGATGAGTCGGTAGGTCCTGAAGTCGGTGAGTCGGTAGGTCCTGAGGTTGGCGAGTAGGTAGGTCCTGAGTTCGGTGAGTAGGTAGGTCCTGAGGTCGGTAAGTAGGTCGGTCCTGATGTCGGTGAATAGATATGTCCTGAGGTCGGCCAGTAGGTAGGTCCTGAGTTCGGTGAGTAGTTAGGTCCTGAGGTGGTGAGTAGGTATGTCCTGAGGTCGGTGAATAGCTCGGCCCTGAGGTCGGTGAGTAGATATATCCTGAGGTCGGCGAGTAGGTAGGTCCTGAGGTCGGTGCGTAGGTAGGTCCTGAGGTCGGTGAGTAGTTAGGTCCTGAGGTCGGTGAGTAGGTAGGTCCTGAGGTCGGTGAGTCCGTGGGTCCTGAGGCTGGCGAGAAGGTAGGTCCTGAGGTCGGCGAGTAGGTAGGTCTTGAGGTCGGTGAGTCGGTAGGTCCTGAGGTCCGCGAGAAGGTAGGTCTTGAGGTCAGTAAGTAGGTAGGTCGTGAGGTCGGCGAGTCGGTAGGTCCTGAGGTCGGTGAATAGTTAGGTCCTGAGGTCGGTGAGTAGGTAGGTCCTGAGGTCGGTGAGTAGGTCCTGAGGTTGGTGAGTAGTTAGGCCCTGAGGTCGGTGAGTAGGTAGGTCCTGAGGTCGGTGAGTAGGTACGTCCTGAGGTCGGCGAGAAGGTAGGTCCTGAGGTCGGTGAGTAGTTAGGCCCTGAGGTCGGTGAGTAGTTAGGCCCTGAGTTCGGTGAGTAGTTAGGTCCTGAGTTCGGTGAGTAGGTAGGTCCTGAGTTCGGTGAGTAGGTAGGTCTTGAAGTCAGTGAGTAGGTAGGTCCTGAGGTCGGTGAGTAGGTAGGTCCTGAGTTCGGCGAGTAGGTCGGTCCTGAGTTCGGTGAGTAGGTTGGTCTTGAAGTCAGTGAGTAGTTAGGTCCTGAGGTCGGTGAGTAGATCGGTCCTGAGGGCGGTGAGTAGGTAGGTCCTGAGGTCGGCGAGAAGGTAGGTCCTGAGGGCGGTGAGTAGTTAGGCCCTGAGGTCGGCGAGAAGGTATGTCCTGAGGTCGGCGAGTATGTAGGTCCTGAAGTCGGTGAGTAGGTAGGTCCTGAGTTCGGTGAGTAGGTAGGTCCTGAGGTCGGTGAGGAGGTAGCTCCTGAGGTCGGTGAGTAGGTAGGTCCTGAGTTCGGTGAGTAGTTAGGTCTTGAGGTCGGTGAGTAGGTCGGTCCTGAGGTTGGCGAGTTGGTAGGTCCTGAGTTCGGTGAGTAGTTAGGTCTTGAGGTCGGTGAGTAGGTAGGTCCTGAGGTCGGTGAGTAGGTAGGTCCTGAGGTCGGTGAGTCGGTAGGTCCTGAGGTTGGCGAGTAGGTAGGTCCTGAGGTCGGTGAGTAGGTAGGTCCTGAGATCGGTAAGTAGGTAGGTCCTGAGGTCGGTGAATAGATATGTCCTGAGGTCGGCGAGTAGGTAGGTCCTGAGTTCAGTGAGTAGGTAGATCCTGAGGTGGTGAGTAGGTAGGTCCTGAGGTCGGCGAGTAGGTAGGTCTTGAGGTCGGTGAGTCGGTAGGTCCTGAGGTCCGCGAGAAGGTAGGTCCTGAGGTCGGTGAGTAGGTAGGTCCTGATGTCGGCGAGTAGGTAGGTCCTGAGGTCGGCGAGTAGGTAGGTCCTGAGGTCCGCGAGAAGGTAGGTCTTGAGGTCAGTGAGTAGGTAGGTCCTGAGATCGGCGAGTAGGTAGGTCCTGAGGTCGGTGAGTAGGTGGGTCCTGAGGTCGGTGAGTAGTTAGGTCCTGAGGTCGGCGAGAAGGTAGGTCCTGAGGTCGGCGAGTATGTAGGTCCTGAGGTCGGTGAGTAGGTAGTTCCTGAGGTCGGTGAGTAGGTAGGTCCTGAGGTCGGTGAGTAGGTAGGTCCTGAGGTCAGCGAGTATGTAGGTCATGAAGTCGGTGAGTAGGTAGGTCCTGAGGTCGGTGAGTAGGTGGGTCCTGAGGTCGGTGAGTAGGTAGGTCCTGAGGTCGGTGAGTAGGTAGGTCCTGAGGTTGGCGAGTATGTAGGTCCTGAAGTCGGTGAGTAGGTAGGTCCTGAGGTCAGTGAGTAGGTAGGTCCTGAGGTCGGTGAGTAGGTAGGTCCTGAAGTCGGTGAGTCGGTAGGTCCTGAGGTCGGTGAGTAGGTAGGTCCTGAGGTCGGTGAGTAGGTAGGTCCTGAGGTCGGTGAGTAGGTGGGTCCTGAGGTCGGTGAGTCGGTAGGTCCTGAGGTCGGTGAGTCGGTAGGTCCTGAGGTCGGTGAGTCGGTAGGTCCTGAGGTCGGTGAGTAGGTAGCTCCTGAGGTCGGTGAGTAGGTAGGTCCTGAGGTCGGTGAGTAGGTAGCTCCTGAGGTCGGTGAGTAGGTAGGTCCTGAGGTCGGTGAGTAGGTAGGTCCTGAGGTCGGTGAGTAGGTGGGTCCTGAGGTCGGTGAGTTGGTAGGTCCTGAGGTCGGTGAGTAGGTAGGTCCTGAGGTCGGTGAGTCGGTAGGTCCTGAGGTCGGTGAGTCGGTAGGTCCTGAGGTCGGTGAGTAGGTAGCTCCTGAGGTCGGTGAGTAGGTAGGTCCTGAGGTCGGTGAGTAGGTAGCTCCTGAGGTCGGTGAGTCGGTAGGTCCTGAGGTCGGTGAGTAGGTAGGTCCTGAGGTCGGTGAGTAGGTAGGTCCTGAGGTCAGCGAGTATGTAGGTCATGAAGTCGGTGAGTAGGTAGGTCCTGAGGTCGGTGAGTAGGTGGGTCCTGAGGTCGGTGAGTAGGTAGGTCCTGAGGTCGGTGAGTAGGTAGGTCCTGAGGTTGGCGAGTATGTAGGTCCTGAAGTCGGTGAGTAGGTAGGTCCTGAGGTCAGTGAGTAGGTAGGTCCTGAGGTCGGTGAGTAGGTAGGTCCTGAAGTCGGTGAGTCGGTAGGTCCTGAGGTCGGTGAGTAGGTAGGTCCTGAGGTCGGTGAGTAGGTAGGTCCTGAGGTCGGTGAGTAGGTGGGTCCTGAGGTCGGTGAGTCGGTAGGTCCTGAGGTCGGTGAGTCGGTAGGTCCTGAGGTCGGTGAGTCGGTAGGTCCTGAGGTCGGTGAGTAGGTAGCTCCTGAGGTCGGTGAGTAGGTAGGTCCTGAGGTCGGTGAGTAGGTAGCTCCTGAGGTCGGTGAGTAGGTAGGTCCTGAGGTCGGTGAGTAGGTAGGTCCTGAGGTCGGTGAGTAGGTGGGTCCTGAGGTCGGTGAGTCGGTAGGTCCTGAGGTCGGTGAGTAGGTAGGTCCTGAGGTCGGTGAGTCGGTAGGTCCTGAGGTCGGTGAGTCGGTAGGTCCTGAGGTCGGTGAGTAGGTAGCTCCTGAGGTCGGTGAGTAGGTAGGTCCTGAGGTCGGTGAGTAGGTAGCTCCTGAGGTCGGTGAGTCGGTAAGTCCTGAGGTCGGTGAGTAGGTAGGTCCTGAGGTCGGTGAGTAGGTGGGTCCTGAGGTCGGTGAGTAGGTAGGTCCTGAGGTCGGTGAGTAGGTGGGTCCTGAGGTCGGTGAGTCGGTAGGTCCTGTGGTCGGCAATCCGGATCTGGAGCAGCGGGTGGAGTCTATAAGGTGCATCAGTGAGGCTGAGAATTACGTGGATAGCACGTTTCAGAAGGTGGTTACCCCGCAGCTTCAAGGTGCAGGAGGAGGGGAAGTGGGTGACCACCAGACGTAGTGAGTGTACATGGCAGGTCGAGCAGGAGTCCCCCTGAGAATCCATCTCGCTTTCAAGCCGATATTCAATTCTGAGCATCGGTAAGGACGATGCTGCCTCTGAGAAGTACAGCCAGAGCCAATTCCAAGGCACCACGGGTGTCTGAGCCGCACAGGGGCGGGGGATGAAGAACAAAAATGCCCTCGTGATTGGGGATTCGCTAGTTAGGGAAACAGACAGGCGTTTCTGCGGCCGTAGACGTGACTCCCGTATGGTTTTGTGCCTCCCTTGTGCCAGGGTCAAGGATGTCACAGAGCGGACGCAGGGCATCCTGATGGGGCGAGAGGGTAAACAGCTAGAGGCCGTGGTCCATATTGGGACCAACGACATAGGTAAAATGAGGGTTGAGGTCCTACAGGAAGAATTTAGGGAGCTAGGAAGAAAATTAAAGGGTAGGACCTCAAAGGTAGAAATCTCCGGGTTACTACCGGTGCCACGTGCTAATGAGTACAGGAATAGAAGGATAGAGAGGATGAACACGTGGCTGGAAAATTGATGTAGGAGGGAGGGCTTTAAATTCTTGAGACATTGAGACCACTTCTGGGGGAGATGGGACCTGTACAAATCAGATGAGTTGTACCTCAACAGCGCTGGGACCAATATCCTCGCGGGGAGTTTTGTTAGTGCTGTTGGGGAGAGTTTAAACTAGCTTAGCAGGGGGATGGAAATAAAGCAGAAGATGGATAGCAAGTATCTAGAAAGCGAATCTGTAAGACAGAGGAAACGGCTTAGTATGTAACATAGAAACATAGAAATTGGTGCATAGGTAAAATGAGGGTTGAGGTCCCTTCGAGCCTGCACCACCATTCAATATGATCATGGCTGATCATTTTTGCAACTTTAGTATCCCATTCGTGCTTTCTCCCCATACCCCTTGATCCCTTTCGCCGCAAGGGCCACATCTGACTCCCTTTTCAATATATCTAACGAACTGGCCTCAACAACTTTCTGTGGTAGAGAATATCACAGGGTCACAGTTCTCTGAGTGAAGAAGTTTCTCCTCATCTCGGTCCTAAATGGCTTACCCCTAACCCCTGGTTCTGAACTTCCCCAACTTCGGGAACATTCTTCCTGCTTCTAACCTGTCCAATCCCATCAGTTTTTTATATGTTTCTATGAGATTCTTTCTCATTCTTCTAAATTCCAGTGAATATAAAACTAGTCGATCCAGTTTTTCTTTATATGTCAGCCCTGCCATCCCAGGAATCAGTTTGGTGAACCTTCGCTGCACTCCCTCAAGAGCAAGAATGTCCTTCATCAGGTTAGGAGATCAAAACTCTACACAATATTCAAGATGTGGCCTCACCAAGGCCTGTACAGCTGCAGTAAGACCTCCCTGCTCCTATACTCAAATCCTCTTGCTATGAAGGTCAACATGCCATTTGCCTTCTTCACCACCTGCTGTACCTGCATGCCAACTTTCAATGACAGATGTACCATGACACCCAGGTCTCGTTGCACCTCCCGTTTTCCTAATCTGTCACCATTCAGATAATATTCTGCTTTCCTGTTTTTGCCAACAAAGTGGATAACCTCACATTTATCTACATTATACTGCATCTGCCATGCATTTGCCCACTCACCTAACCTGTCCAAGTCACCCTGCAGCCTCTTAGCATCCTCCTCACAGCTCACACTGCCACCCAGCTTAGTGTCATCTGCAAACTTGCAGATATTACATTCAATTCCTTCATCTAAATCATTAATGTATATTGTAAATAGCTGGGGTCCCAGCACTGAACCTTGCGGTATCCCACTAGTCACTGCCTTCCATTCTGAAAAGGACCCATTTATTCCTACTCTTTGCTTCCTGTCTGCCAACCAGTTCTCTATCCACGTCAATACATTACCCCCAATACCATGTGCTTTAATTTTGCACAATAATCTCTTGTGTGGGACCTTGTCAAAAGCCTTTTGAAAGTCCAAATACACCATCCACTGCTTCTCCCTTGTCCAATCTACTAGTTGCATCCTCAAAAAATTCCAGAAAATTTGTCAAGCATGATTTCCCTTTCATAAATCCATGCTGACTTGGACCGATCCTGTCCCTGCTTTCCAAATGCGCTGCTATTACATCTTTAATAATTGATTCCAACCTTTTCCCCATTACCGATGTCAGGCTTACCGGTCTATAATTTCCTGTTTTCTCTCTCCCTCCTTTTTTAAAAAGTGGGGTTACATTAGCTACCCTCCAAACCATAGGAATTGATCAAGAATCTATAGAATGTTGGAAAATAACCACCAATGCATCCACTATTTCTAGGGCCACTTCCTTAAGTACCATGGGATGCAGATTATCAGGCCCTGGGGATTTATCGGCCTTCAGTCCCATCAATTTCCCTAACACAATTTCCTGACTCATAAGGATTTCCTTCAGTTCCTCCTTCTCGCTAGACCCTCGGTCCCCTAGAATTTCCAGAAGGTTATTTGTGGCTTCCTTAGTGAAGACAGAACCAAAGTATTTGTTCAATTGGTCTGCCATTTCTTTGTTCCCAATTATAAATTCACCTAATTCTGACTGCAAGGGACCTTTGTCTTCACTAATCTTTTTCTCTTCACATATCTATAGGGCCCTAGTCTTTGAATTAACTGTGTCACTCTCCAGCTTAATAAAGAATTCTACCATATTATGGTCACTCTTCTCCAAGGATCCTCGCACAACAAGATTGCTAATTAATCCTCTCTCATTACACAATGCCCAGTCTAGGATGGCCAGCTCTCTAGTTGGTTCCTCGACATATTGGTCTAGAAAACCATCCCGAATACACTCCAGGAAATCCTTCTCCACAGTATTACTACCAGTTTGGTTAGCCCAATCTATATGTAGATTAAAGTCACCCATGATAACTGCTGTACCTTTATTGCACGCATGCCTAATTTCCTGTTTGATGCCATCCCCAACTTCACTACTATTGTTTGGTGGTCTGTACACAACTCCCACTAGCGTTTTCTGCCCTTTGGTGTTCCGCAGTTCTACCCATACAGATTCCACATCACCCAAGCTAATGTCCTTCCTTACTATTGCGTTAATCTCCTCTTTAACCAGCAACGTTACCCCACCTCCTTTTCCTTTCTGTCTATCCTTCCTGAATATTGAATACCCCTGGATGTTGAGTTCCCAGCTTTGGTCACCCTGGAGCCATGTCTCCGTGATGCCAATTATATCATATCCGTTAACAGCTATTTGCGCAGTTAATTCATCCACCTTATTATGAATGCTTCTCGCATTGAGACACAGAGCCTTCAGGCTTGTTTTTTTTAACAAGGAGGTCTTCCTGTGCTGAATGGTATATATTTTAATACAAGGAATATAGCAAATAAGGCGGATGAGCTAAGAGCACAGGTAGAAACTTGGTAGTATGACATTATAGCCATTACAGAAACATGGCTGAAAGAGAGGCAGGTTTGGCAGATTAATATTCCTGGCTACAGGACTTTTAGACAAGATAGAGAGGGGGGGTTGTGATACTAATTAAAGAAACTATTACAGTGGTGAGGAGAGATGATATGTTAGAGGGATCATTAACTGAGGCCATATGGGTCGAATTGAAAAATAAAAAAGGGGCGATGACACTGCTGTATTATAGACCCCCAAACAGTGGGAGGGAGATAGAGGAGCAAATATGCAGGCAAATTGCTGTGAAGTCTAAAAGCCATAGGGTAGTAATAGTAGGGGATTTTAACTATCCAAATATTGATTGGGACAAATTTAGTGTGAAGGGTATAGAGGGTGCGGAATTCTTGAAATGCATTCAAGAGAACTTTTTTAGTCAGTATGTAGCAAGCCCAACATGAGAGGGGATTGTCTTGGATTTAGTTTTGGGGAATGAAGCTGGGCAGATTGAAGGGGTATTAGTGGGGGAGCATTTGTGTGCCAGTGACCATAATTCAGTCAGATTCAAGTTGATTATGGATAAGGACAAGAATAGGCCTGGAATAAAAGTTCCGAATTGGGGAAAAGCTAATTTTGCTAAGCTAAGGAGTGATTTGGCCATAGTGGACTGGAAACAGCTACTTGTGGTTAAATCGGTGTCAGAACAGTGGGAGGCATTCAAGGAGGAGATCCGAAAGGTTCAGGCCAAACATGTGCCCTTAAAGAAAAAAACTGGGAAAAATAATTCTCGAGCCCCCTGGATATCCAGTGACTTACAGGGCAGGATTAAGAAAAAAAGGGACGCTTATGTCACATATTAACAGCTAAATACTTTAGAATCTTTAGAGGAATATAGAAAGATAAGAGGTAAAATTAAAAAAGGATTTTAGGAATGCTAAGAGAGAACATGAGAAATTCTTGGCTAGTAAAATTAAGGAAAACCCTAAAGATGTTCCATAAATAGATTAAGAGTAAGAGGGTAACTAATGAAATATAGGGTCTCTTAGAGGCCATGAGGATAAACTTTGTGAGGAGGCGGAAGATGTTGGTAGGGTTCTTAACGAATACCGGCCTTCAGACCCATCAATTTCCCGAGCACAATTTCCTGACTAATAAGGATTTCCTTCAGTTCCTCCTTCTCATTAGACCTTCGGTCCCCTAGTATATCCAGAAGGTTATTTGTGTTTTCCTTAGTGAAGACAGAACCAAAGTATTTGTTCAATTGGTCTGCCATTTCTTTGTTCCCCATTATAAATTCACCTGATTCTGACTGCAAGGGACCTACATTTGTCTTCACTAATCTTTTTCTCTTCACATATCTATAGAAGCTTTTGCAGTCAGTTTTTATGTTCCCTGCAAGCTTAGCCTCATATTCTATTTTCACAAAGGAAAGAAATAATACAGATATTGTTATAGAGGAGGAGTATGATATTCTGGATGAAATAAATATAGTGAGAGAGGAAGTATTAAGGGGTTTAGCAGCTTTTAAAGTCGATAAGTCTCCAGGCCCGGATGAAATGCATCCCAGGTTGTTGAGCGAAGTAAAAGAGAAAATAGCAGAGGCCTTGACCATCATTTTCCAGTCCTCTTTGGATATGGGCATGGTGCCGGAGGATTGGAGGACTGCTAATATAGTACCCTTGTTTAAGAAGGGAAAAAGGGTTAGGCCTGTCAGCCTAATGTCAGTGGTGGGAAAATTATTGGGAAAAATCCTGAAAAACTGGATAAATCTGCATTTGGATAGGCAAGGATTAATTAGGGACAGTCAGCATGGATTTGTTAAGGGAAGATCGTGTTTGACTAATCTGATTGAATTTTTTGAGGAGGTAACCAAGAGGGTCGATGAGGATAGTCGTACAATTTAGTATATATGGACTTTAGCAAGGCTTTTGATCATGTCCCGCATGGTAGACTGGTCATGAAGGTTAAAGCCCATGGGATCCAGGGCAAAGTGGCAAGTTGGATCCAAAATTGGCTTGGAGGTAGGAAGCAAAGGGTAATGATTGATGGATGTTTTTGTGACTGGAAGGATGTTTCCAGTGGGGTTCCACAGGGCTCAGTACTGGGTCCCTCGCTTTTTGTGGTATATATCAACGATTTAGATTTGAATATAGGAAGTATGATTAAGAAGTTTGCAGACAATACTAAAATTGGCTGTGTGGTTGATAATGAAGAGGAAAGTCATGGGCTGCAGGAGGATATCAATCTACTGGTCAGGTGGACAGAGCAATAGCAAATGGAATTTAATTCAGAGAAGTGTGAGGTGATGCACTTTGGGAGGGTTAATAAGGAAAAGGCATACACATTAAGTGGTAGGCCTCTTAATAGTGTAGATGAACAAAGGGACCTTGGAGTGTTTGTCCACAGATCCCTGAAAGTAGCAGGCCAGGTGGATAAGGTGCTTAAGAAGGCATACGGAATGCTTGCCTTTTTTGGCTAAGGCATAGAGTATAAGAGCAGGGAGGTTATGCTTAAATTGTATAATACTTTGGTTAGGCCACAGCTGGAGTACTGCGTGCAGTTCAGGTTGCCGTATTATAGGAAGGACGTGATTGCACTAGAGAAGGTGCAGAGGAGATTTACTAAGATGCTGCCTGGAATGGAGAATCTTAGTTATGAGGACAGATTGGATAGGCTGGGTTTGTTCTCATTGGAACAGAGGATGTTGAGAGGAGACCTCATCGAGGTATACAAAATATTGAGTGGCCTGGACATAGTCGATAGTAAGGGTCTATTTCCATTGGTGGAGGGGGCTATTATGAGGGGGCATTGTTTTAAGGTGGAAGGTTTAGAGGGGATTTGAGGGGGGGCTTCTTTACGCAGAGGGTTGTGGGGATCTGGAACTCGCTGCCTGGAAGAATGGTGGATGCAGAAACCCTCACCACTTTTAAGAGATGGATGGATGGGCACTTAAAGTGCCGTAGCCTGCAGGGTTACGGACCTAGAGCTGGTAATTGGGATTAGACTAGATGACCTTTCGTTGGTCGACGCAGATATGATGGTAAGTACTGCAGGGAATAAAATAATGGCCAGGGTGATCTCCTAGACTAGTTTCGGTCATCTGGATGGGTCGGAGAGGAATTTTCCCAGATTTTTTTTTCCCTAAATTGTCCTGGGTTTTTATCTGGCTTTTGCCTCTCCCAGGAGACCACATGGCTCCAGTCGGGGTGGGTGTAGATGTTTTTAGTATAAGGGGTGTTGCAGTGGTGTGGGGTGGACTGATTGGGCTGGGTGCTATTTGCCTTTCCGTTATTGTTCTTGGGTTTGTATGTAACCTTCAGGGCTGCTGATGAAGGGCCGTGCGGCTCTTTGTCGGCTGGCGCAGACACAATGGGCCAAAATGGCCTCCTGCACTGTAAATTTCTATGTTTCTATGTTTCGGCGAAGGTTACATGTAGATTTTGCTGAGCTAGAAGGACAACAATTGTTCATTGTGATTGACAGTGTAAAGGGGTGGTCCCGGGAGGTCAGTTTCGCCTCTGACCAACTTGAGCAGTTCGAATCGCTCCCACTCACTTGGGTTCTAGACTCTGGATTTATTTGGGGGATGTGACAAAGTGCAAAGGACAACTGGTTTGGTGCAAAAGGACTTTGATTTTATTACAGAGAAGAAAATACAATGTCAAACTTATAATCACTCTAATAAAGACAATACATTACACATTCAAAGGGGGTTACGGTAAAAATGACACCTCCCACCTCCCAATACCTAATTCTAGCTAGGTTAGACTCCAGGACAGGCAGGGGCTATGCTTACCAATCCTTTATGGTCAGTTAGTGGTAGTTTGCGATTTCGGGGTTCGTTGGATTCTGTAGGTTCTGCTTGTGGTACCCCGAACGTCGGAGAAGACTTCTTGCTGCGCAATCTTCAGTTGGGTTGAGTCCACTGATACGGTAAGGTGCATTGTGGATCTATGGGGTAAGTACCCGGTTTTCTTCGTTAGAAATAGGTTCAAAGCCTCTTTAGGTAATGTTTTCACCTGTTGGTAGTTAGGCCTTAGATTGTTCGATTCTTCGGTTTCTTCCTGTTGGAGTTTTGTTTCAAGTTTGGTCGATTGCAGTGGTTTTTGTTGGGACCACGTTGGCTGTGGTCGGTTGCTGCCACGAGGGTGATGTTCTTCCTTCCTTCAGGACTTCAAGGCTGGAGAAGTTAGTTTACAACTGTCGCGTTGGTTTCTCTCCCTTCTTGATGACATCAGCGTGGTCTCGGTTATATGGCAAAGTGTGTCATCTGAGGTAGTAGCAACCTTGTAGCTACCTAGCACCCCAACCTCTGTTAAAACAGGGGCCAGTTATATGGTTTGAGCTGTTCTAATCTTCGCGCCAAATCAGTTTAGAATTCTTTGTTTAAATTTGACGGGCTTGACTTTTCTTTGTAATATTTTGGCAGGCTCGTTAAAAGTTAACATGTCTTGGGTGGGTTGCATTTCTAAATCTATTTCCTGATGGAAATATTAGCTTGCTAATCGCAATATTCTTTTGTGCTTGGTTTTTCGCATACAGGCTGTAGTGGGCCCTTTGTTCTTATTCATGTTGAAGATGGATTTTCTCAGTTTGGTTTGATGGCTGGCCATCTTTGAATTATTGTTATAATGTAAATGTCTCCTGTGGAGAAGGGTTTTCGAATGTCCATTCCTCCAGACAAGTTAACTTAGTCTCAACACCTAGACAGTTCCAATAATCAAGTGGGCTTCCTTAGTTCTTTAGGCCCGCCCACAGGCTCAAATTTGTCTTTTAAAATCCAAAATTCGATTAAAGTTCGTAGTTTCTTTCACAAGCACTTTAGGATTTCAAACTTTCCGGTAGATAGTCCAAAATTAAATTTCCTTTCGAATGAGCCCAAACACTGGGGGGGTTCTTGTGAATTTTGCATCCTTTAATAGCCATTCGAAGTGGGTAGAGGTGTTTCTGATGCAGAAAATAACAACAACTAAAACATTAGACAATTCGCGAAGATTGTTTTCTTCATATGGCCTCCCAGAAGAAATTGTGTCGATAATGGGCCACAATTTTGTTCAAAAGAAATTGCACAGTTCATGAGCAGAAATGGTGTGAAACATATCAAGGTTCCATTATACTCCCTGCTTCAAATGGTGCAGCAGAGTGCACAGTACAAATTGTAAAACGTGCCCTCATCAAGCAAATGTTGGATCAAAATCCAAAGAAATGTCAGATGTTGTTGGACCACAAACTAGCAAATTTTCTAATTAATTATTGTAATACTCCATATACAACTACGGGTAGAACACCAGCAGAGTTGTTTCTCAAACAACAAACCACGAACCATGTTCTCGTTGTTAAAGCCAAACCTAGCACGATCACTAGAAGAGAAACAATTAAGACAGAAAGAGAATCATGTTAGAGGTAGAGTAAGAGAGAGCAGTGTGAAATTGAATCAGAAGGTTAGAGTTGAGAACCATCACCATAAATGGTTAAAGTGGTTACTAGGAAGAGTAATGATGATATGTGTCCTTCGCACATATTTGGTGAAGATGTTTGATTATGGAAAGGTTTGGTTTGTTAACATTGATCATATTTACCTACAGATGTGGAAGGAGTTGAAAGTTGGAATGATTAGATTATTTCTGATGAGTCAGATAGACTTGTTACAAGTAGAGTACCAGTAGCAAATCCTACATCAGATGTCCTGGAAACAAGTCCAAGAGAAAGTCAGAATTTAAGTCTGAGTCTGAGTCAGGCAGATAAACAGTGAAGTTGTAGAGAATCCAAATGTAGATCAAGGGTTGCCCTTGGGGAAAGATTCTCCTGAGGCTCAGCCTAGAATGAGTCTAAGTTCAACAACATGTTTGGAAATATACAGTATAAATGCACATGAGGCCCATACTTGAGAAAAAATCACTCTGTGACCAGTTACCTTTATTACCAAGACCTCAAGAGGCAGACGGTGGGTGGAGCTTCCTCTTTTACACCGGAAAGTCCAGGTTAAGAGTGTCTCCCACAAGTTCGCCCCCTGTGGTCAGTGTTCTCAAGGTATACAACTTAGGTCAGCTTATACATAGGTTATAATGATAGTTGAATACATGACAGGAAGGTTCTGTTCGAGAGCAAAGGTATCCTCTTCGAAACAGAAAACCAGTGGTTTAAGTTTGATTTGTAAATATGGAGCAATAAGTCCATGGGTTAAACTTTCCACCGATGATCGCCGAGCTATTGCCCATCTATCGGCCAAATAAGCAGGCTATCGCCCATTTTATCTTAAAAATGGAAACTGGGGCCGGAACATCGCGCACTAATCGCTGGCCCACTTTCGACACACTTGAATCTGCAATCATCGATTGCCCACTGCAACATTCGCCACATCGCCCACACATTGCCGGGCTGATCACTCGCTGAGAAGATTGCTGGAGAAAAGCTGCTCCCGACTGGCACTACTCGGCAGAACTCGGCACTACAGACGCCATTTTGGACGTTGGAGGAACTGAGAGAGGCTGCTTTAACAAGGTGCTTATGAGGAGAATTAATTTGTGAGTGATTGTAAGGGCCTTATTGACTCTTGGCAATCATCTAATCACATTTCTGGATGTTGAGGACAAATTTAGAGCATTTATAGTGATTTATAGTGATGGAGTCTGTAATTTCTCTACCAATATTGGTCACTAATCACATGCTGCAGAATTAAGATGGGAGAAGGTATATTGAAGAGCATTTTGTGCCCAATTAAAGAGATGGCAGACTGCTGTGGAGGGGGAGATCTTACACCCGACACACTTACAGGGAAAAGCGATCATACCTGAACTTGTCTGATAACACTTGCCTGAGGAGGCTGTTCTTCCAAAATGAGGTCATTGCTGAGATATGCCAGCTCATCAAGGGAGATCTGCAGCCAAACAGCACCATCAGGACCGCACTGCCCGTTGAGGTAAAGGTTACTGCGGCACTTTCCTTCTACACATCGGGCTCCTTTCAGGCCTCAGATGGTGACATTTGTGGTATCTCTCAGCACGCCACACATTGCTCCATTCAACAGGTGACTCAAGTCCTTTATGCTCGCAGGATGGATTTTATAAGCTTCCCTATGACCAGGGAGGCACAGACCGAGAGAGCTCTGTGTTTCTCGAGAATATCAAACTTTCCCAAGATGCAGGGAGCAACAGACTGCATGCACATCACCCTGAGAGCACCTTTACAGGATACGGAGGTGTTTTGGAACCGAATCAGACTCCATGAATCTGCAGCTCGTTGTCGACCACAACAAAATAATCATGGCAGTAAATGCTAATTTTCCAGGCAGCATCCATGATGCGCACATCTTGCGTGAGAGCACTGTCTCTGACCTGTTGAAGAATCAGCCACAAGGTCACGGTTGGATGCTCGGGGATAAAGGATATGGTCTTGCCAGCTGGCTCATTACCCCTCTGCGTAATCCCCAGACGATAGCCGAGAAGCGCGACAATGAAAGCCACATGGCTACACGTAATATTGTCGAAAAGACAATTAGAGTGCTTAAGCAACGCTTCAGATGCCTGGACCACTCAGGAAGCGAATTACAATACCACCCTGAGCAGGTTGCTCAATTCATTGTGGTGTGCTGCATGTTGCATAACCTAGCTATGAGGAGAGGACAGCAATTGCCAGATGGGACCACCGGTCCACCTCAGGAGAGAGGGGAGGCAGAAGAGGAAGATGAGCAGGAGGAGGAGGATGATGAGGATCACGGGGAGGACAATCAGCCTGACGATGAACCCATGCCCCCCACCCCCCCGCAAGACTGGAAAAGCCCCATGGGAGTTACGCATCTGCAAAACTCTTGCATGAACTCATAAATGAATGCATGAACTTACATTGGTGACAGTTACAGTTACTGTTAAGTATGGAAGAACTCCACGAGACTGAGTACTGTGAGCTAAAACTGGTGTGACTTTACTCTCTTTGGGCCCAAGTTTCGGGCCGCGCCTAAAACGGCGCAGCCCGGACCTGGACACCTGTTTTTCGCGCCACAAAGTGCACCTAAAAAAAACTCACCTATTCTCCGGCTCCCTGCAGGTCCTCTGGAGCTGGGCGCGGCGCAGCATGAGCTGTGGGGGGCGGAGCCAGGTCCCTGCGCTGAAAACAGTGCCGGGACCTCTGCACATGCGCGCTACAGTGGGCGCGCATGTGCAGTAGCTCCAGGGTCCCAAAACTGTGGGAGGGGCCCAAAGCACGCAGCCCCTAGCCCTGGCCGAATGGCCTCACTGGAGCTGCATGGATAAGGCTCACCTCCCACCCGACCCAACCCGACCCCCGGACCGGACCGGACCCGACCCCCGCTCTCTCCACCCCGGCGACCCGACCTCCGCTCCGCCAACTAACCCCCCCCCCCAAGCAACCTAACCTCCGCTCCCCCCGACCTCCGCTCCCCCCGCCCCCCAGCGACCCGACCTCCGCTCCCCCCCCACCCCCGACCCGACCTCCGCTTCCCCCCCCCCCGACCCGACCTCCGCTCCCCCCCCTCAACCCGACCTCCGCTCCTCCAACTACCCCCCTCCCCGGCGACCCGACCTCCGCGACTCACTTTCCGCCCCCCCCCAACCTCCGCGACTCTCTTTCCCCCCCCCCGACCTCCGCGACTCCCTCTCTCCCCCCCCACCCAATCTCCGCGACGCCCCCCCCTGATCTCCGCGACCACCCCCCCCCCCGCCCCGCCCCCGGACCCGGGACCCAAGACCCGACGCCACCTACCTGTAAATCCAGCACGAAGTCTTGGGCCCAGCCGTTATGCCTCCTTCTCTCCCTTCCCTCTCCTCTCCTTCCCTCCCCTCCCTTTCCCTCTCCTCCCCTTCCCTCCCATCCCCTCCATCCCCTCCCTCCCTTCCCTCCCTCCCCTTTCCTTCCCTCCCTCTCCTTCCTTCCTCCCTCCCTCCCCTCTCCTTCCTCCCTTCCTCCCCTCTCCTTCCCTTCCCCCCCTTCTCCTCCTCCCCCTTCTCCTCCTCCCCCTCCTCCACCCCCCTAACCCCCACACCCCTAACCCCCACCCCCTCTACCTCCCTCGTCCTTCCTCCCCCTCTCCCCCTCCTCCACCCCCCTTCTGCCCCTCCCCCACCCCCCTTCTCCCCCTCTCCTCGCTGTCAGAAACACAGACACTGACAGACAGAGAGTGAGAGACACAGACACAGACAGACAGAGAGATAGAGTAGAGACACTGACAGAGACGCACTGGGGGGGCCGTCCCAGCACGCTGTGGGAGGACTCCCGGTGTTTTATTTATTGATTTTTTAATTTTTTAAATTTTTTATTAATTTTTTTTGATTGATTTATTGGTTGATTTATTGATGTATTTATCATTTATTATTGATGATGGCTCTTTATTTGTAAAACTGAAGTGTTTAATGTTTGTAAACTTCCCTTTAAACCCCCCCCCAATCCCTACGCCTGATTTATAACCTACGCCTGATTTTCTAAGTGTAGACAAGGTTTTTCTGAGTGTATAAAAATCTACACTTACTCCATTCTAAGTTAGTTTGGAGTAAGTTTTCACTGCCTAAACTTTCAAAATGGGCGTAAGTGGCCGGACACGCCCCCTTTTGAAAAAAAAATCTGTTCCAAACTGAAACTGTTCCAACTGACTAGAACTGGAGCAAACTAAATAGCGAGAATTATAATTTCTAAGATACTCCATTCTAAACCAGTTGCTCCAAAAAAACAGGAGCAACTCAAGCCGAAACTTGGCCCCATAAATACAACTCCAGAGTGCCTAAGCAGCATGGCAGACAACCTTTTATACTCCCTTGCACGAGGTGTGCAGGTGACCCTCTGGTGGCAAGTCTTACACAGTTACAATGTTTACACATATAACATCACTCCCCCCCCCAAAGTCTTTGATACAAATTATGTACAAGTTAAGACGATTCGGGGCCCTACGCTCCCTGGTTGATCGTCTGAGTTCAAACTCTGACATGGGTCAATTGGTCGGACCATTGCTGCACTGCAGGCTGACAGGACTATTGGGAATGGTGGGTTCATCCTCTTGATTGACCGCGAGGTCGATTGCTGGTTGGGTGTGTGTTGGTGGATCGATGTTGGTGATGTCCTCTTCAGGTTGTTCCTGGTTGTTGGTGAACCGCAGTTTAGTCTGATCCAAATGCTTTTTGCATGTTTGTCCATTCAATAGTTTGACTATAAACACTCTATTCCCCTCCTTGGCCAAGACAATGGCAGCAACCCATTTCGGACCATGACCATAATTCAGGACAAACACAGGGTCGTTAACATCAATGTCACGCGATACAGCCACGTGATCGTGGTACATGTTTTGCCGGTGACGCCGGGTTTCCACATGATCATTTCGATCCGGGTGGACTACGGAGAGCCTGGTTTTGAGTGCTCTCTTCATTAACAATTCTGCAGGGGGAATTCCATTGAGCAAGTGGGGTCGCGTCCAGTAGCTGAGGAGAACCCGAGATAAGTGGGTCTGCAAGGAGCCTTCAGTCACGCGTTTCAAACTCTGCTGGATAGTTTGGACTGCTTGTTCCGCTTGACAGTTGGATGCAGGCTTAAACGGGGCAGACCTGGTATGCTTGATGCCATTGCGGGTCATAAAATCATTGAATTCCGAGCTGGTGAAACACGGTCCATTGTCACTGACAAGGACGGCGGGCAAGCCATGGGTGGCAAACTTAGCCCGGAGGCTTTCAATGGCAGCAGTGGATGTGCTGGATCACATGATTATGCATTCAATCCATTTAGTATAAGCGTCCACTACAACTAAAAACATCTTTCCGAGAAAGGTGCCAGCAAAATCTACGTGCATCCTGGACCACGGTTTGGAGGGCCATGGTCATAGACTCAATGGAGCCTCCCGTGGTGCATTGCTCAATTATGAGCACATGTTGCACTGGTGTACGCATGACTATAAGTCCAAGACAATGCCGGGCCACCAAACATGCGACTTGGCTATAGCCTTCATCATGAATGTCTCGGAGCGGGTGCAGGACATTCTGAAAAGGGAGGGTGAACAGCCAGTTATCGTGGTGCATATAGGCACCAACGATATGGGTAAAAAAACGGGATGAGGTCCTACGAGACGAATTTAGGGAGCTAGGAGCTAAATTAAAAAGTAGGACCTCAAAAGTAGCAATCTCAGGATAGCTACCAGTGCCACGTGCTAGTCAGAGTAGGAATCGCAGGATAGCTCAGATGAATACGTGGCTTGAGGAGTAGTGCAGAAGGGAGGGATTCAAATTCCTGGGAACCGGTTCTGGGGGAGGTGGGACCAGTACAAACCGGACGGTCTGTACCTGGGCAGGACTGGAACACATGTCCTAGGGGGAGTGTTTGCGAGTGCTGTTGGGGAGGAGTTAAACTAATATGGCAGGGGGATGGGAACCTATGCAGGGAGACAGAGGGAAATGAAATGGAGGGAGAAGCATTAGAAAGGAGAATAGTAAAAGTGAAGGGCAGAGAAACCCAAGGCAAAAAACAAAAAGGGCCACATTACAGCAAAATTCTAAAGGGGCAAAGTGTTTTAAAAAGACAAGCCTGAAGGCTTTGTGCCTCAATGCGAGGAGTATTTGGAATAAAGTGGACGAATTAACTGTACAGATAGTAGTTAACGGATACGATGTGATTGGCATCACCGAGACATGGCTCCAGGGTGACCAAGGCTGGGAACTCAACATCCAGGGGTATTCAACGTTTATGAAGGATAGACAGAAAGGAAAAGGAGGCAGGGTGGCGTTGCTGGTTAAAGAGGAAATTAATCCAATAGTAAGGAAGGACATTAGCTTGGATGATGTGGAATCGGTATGGGTGGAGCTGCGGAATGCCAAAGGGCAGAAAACGCTAGTGGGAGTTGTGTACAGACCACCAAACAGTAGTTGTGAGGTTGGGGACAACATCAAGCAAGAAATAAGGGATGTGTGTAATAAAGGTACCGCAGTTATCATGGACAACTTTAAACTACATATTGATTGGGCTAACCAAACTGGTAGCAGTGCGGTGGAGGTGAATTTCCTGGAGTATATTCGGGATGGTTTTCTAGACCAATATGTCGAGGAACCAATCAGAGAGCTGGCGATCCTAGACTGGGTGATGTGTAATGTGAAAGGACTAATTAGCAATCTTGTTGTGCGAGGCCCCTTGGGGAAGAGTGACCATAATATGGTAGAATTCTTTATTAAAATGGAGAGTGATACAGTTAATTCAAAGACTAGGGTCCTGAACTTAAGGAAAGGTAACTTCGACAGTATGAGGCGTGACTTGGCTAGAATAGATTGGCAAATGATACTTAAAGGGTTGACAGTGCATAGACAATGGCAAACATTTAAAGATCACGTGGATGAACTTCAACAATTGTACATCCCTATCTGGAGTAAAAGTAAAACGTGGAAGGTGGCTCAACCGTGGCTAACAAGGGAAATTAAGGATAGTGTTAAATCCAAGGAAGAGGCATCTAAATTGGCCAAAAAAAGCAGCAAACCTGAGGACTGGGAGAAATTTAGAATTCAGCAGAGGAGGACTAAGGGTTTAATTAAGAGGAGGAAAATAGAATACGAGAGGAAGCTTGCCGGGAACATAAAAACTGACTGCAAAAGCTTCTATAGATATGTGAAGAGAAAAAGATTAGAGAAGACAAATGTAGGTCCCTTGCAGTCGGATTCAGATGAATTTATATTGGGGAACAAAGAAATGACAGACCAATTGAACAAATACTTTGGTTCTGTCTTCACGAAGGAAGACACAAATAACTTTCCGGGTGTACTAAGAGACCGAGGGTCTAGTGAGAAGGAGGAACTGAAGGATACACTTATTAGGCGGGAAATTGTGATAGGGAAATTGATGGGATTGAAAGCCGATAAATCCTCGCGACCTAATAGTCTGCATCCCAGAGTACTTAAGGAAGTGGCCCTAGAAATAGTGGATGCATTGGTGATCATTTTCTAACAATCTAGCGACTCTGGATCAGTTTCTATGTACTGGAGGGTAGCTAATGTAACACCACTTTTTAAAAAAGGAGGAAGAGAGAAAACGGGTAATTATTGGCCGGTTAGCCTGTTATCAGTAGTGGGGAACATGTTGGAATCAATCATTAAGAATGAAATAGCAATGCATTTGGAAAGCAGTGACAGGATCGGTCCAATTCAGCATGGATTTATGAAAGGGAAATCATGCTTGACAAATCTTCTGGAATTTTTTGAGGATGTAACTAGCAGAGTGGACAAGGGAGAACCAGTGGATGTGGTGTATTTGGACTTTCAAAAGGCTTTTGACAAGGTCCCACACAAGTGATTGGTGTGCAAAATCAAAGCACATGGTATTGGGGGTAATGTCTTGACGTGGATAGAGAACTGGTTGGCAGACAGGAAGCAGAGAGTCGGGATAAATGGGTTCTTTTCAGAATGGCAGGCAGTGACTAGTGGGGTGCCGCAGGGCTCAGTGCTGGGATCCCAGCTCTTTACAATATACATTAATGATTTAGATGAAGGAATTGAGTGTAATATCTCCAAGTTTGCAGGTGACACTAAACTGGGTGGCGGTGTGAGCTATGAGGAGGACGCTAAGAGGCTACAGGGTGACTTGGACAGGTTAGGTGAATGGGCAAATGCATGGCAGATGCAGTATAATGTGGATAAATGTGAAGTTATCCATTTTGGGGGCAAAAACACGAAGACAGAATATTATCTGAATGGCAGCAGATTAGGAAAGGCGGAGGTGCAACCTAAATTTCATGGTTCATCAGTCATTGAAAGTTGGCATGCAGGAAAAGCAGGCGGTGAAGAAGGCAAATGGTATGTTGGCCTTCATAGCGCGGGGATTTGAGTACAGGAGCAGGGAGGTCTTACTGCAGTTGTACAGGGCCTTGGTGAGACCTCACCTGGAATATTGTGTTCGGTTTTGGTCTCCTAATCTGAAGAAGGACATTCTTGCTATTGAGGGAGTGCAGCGAAGGTTCACCAGATTGATTCCCAGGATGGCAGGACTGACATATGAGGAGAGACTGGATCAACTGAGCCTTTATACACTGGAGTTTAGAAAGATGAGAGGGGATCTCATAGAAACATATAAGATTCTGACGGGCTGGACAGGTTAGATGCAGGAAGAATGTTCCCAATGTTGGTGAAGTCCAGAACCAGGGGACACAGTCTCAGAATAAGGGGTAGGCCATTTAGGACTGAGATGAGGAGAAACTTCTTCACTCAGAGAGTTGTTATCCTGTGGAATTCCCTGCCGCAGAGAGTTGTTGATACCAGTTCATTGGATATATTCAAGAGGGAGTTGGATATGGCCCTTACAGCTAAAGGGATCAAGGGGTATGGAGAGAAAGCAGGAAAGGGGTACCGAGGGAATGATCAACCATGATCTTATTGAATGGTGGTGCAGGCTCGAAGGGCCGAATGGCCTATTCCTGCACCTATTTGCTATGTTTCTATGTTGCTATGTTTCTGTGACTATGCCTGGGTAGGTATTGTGTAGGTCGTGTATAAACGTTTCCCTGCCTTTTTTTGGCAAAACCACACGATTACCCCATAAGAGACAATCCGACTGGATGGACATTTTATCTTTGCATCGGTGAAACTGCTTAATTTCATCTTGCATTTCAACGGGAACGGCCGACCAGCTCCCATTGAGGACACAACTTTTTACAAGTGATAGCACAGGATCCTGGCTGGTCCAGGTCCTGATCTGGGGAGCAGTGACAGGTGACCCCTCGCTCTCAAAAGCATCCATGACCAGAAGCAAGTCTGCGGGCTGAGCCATTTCCACCTCGGTAGTGGGCAATGATAGCCGACTGAGGGCATCAGCATAGTTCTCCGTGCCTGGTCCGTGGCGGATTACATAGTCATAGGCGGACAATGTTAGGGCCCATCTTTGGATGCGGGACGAAGCATTGTTGTTTATACCTTTGCTTTCTGAAAACAGCGAAATGAGCGGTTTGTGGTCGGTTTCAAACTCAAACCGAAGTCCAAATAGGCATTGGTGCATTTTCTTAACCCCATATACACATGCTAATGCCTCTTTCTCGACCATACAGTAGGTTCTTTCAGCCTTAAACAGACTTTTAGATGCGTATGCAACTGGTTGAAGTTTGCCCAATACATTGCTTTGCTGTAACACGCAGCCGACCCCTTACAAAGATGCATCACAAACTAGCACTAATCCTTTACACGGGTCACACAGTACAAGTAACTTCTTAGAACAAAGTAGGTTTCTGGCCTTCTCAAAAACTATCTCTTGAGATTTACCCCAAACCCAGTCATCACTATCAATTAGCAACGTATGCAACGGCTCCAGCAAAGTGCTTAACCCGGGTAGAAAGTTACCAAAATAGTTGAGGAGTCCCAGGAACGAACACAGCTCCATCACTCTTGATGGCCTCTGTCTTTGAGTCTATGGGTCTGATGCCATCTGCCGCAATCTTTCTCCCCAAAAATTCGACCTCTGGGGGCCAGGAAAACACACTTGGAGCGTTTCAGCCTGAGTCCCACTCTGTACAGTCACTTTAGAACCTCTTCCAGGTTGTGCAGATGTTCGGTGGTGTCACGACCAGTGATCAGGATGTCGTCTTGAAACACAACGGTGCGCATAACCGATTTCAGCATACTTTCCATGTTCCTCTAGAAGATGGCAGCAGCCGAGTGAATCCCAAAAGGGCACCTGTGGGAAAAACAATCCTTTTTGAGTGTTGATGGACGTCAATCTTTTCGAAGATTCAGCCAGCTCCTGTGTCATGTAGGCGGAAATTAGGTCCAACTTGGTGAATGACTTCCCCGCCCCCCCCGCTAATGTTGCGAACAGGTCATCCACCTTGGGTAGCGGGTACTGGTCGTGTAACGAGACTCGGTGGATCATTACCTTGTAGTATCTGCAGATTCTGACCGTGCTATCGCTTTTCAACACCGGAACAATCGGACTGGCCCACTCGTTGAATTCGACTGGCGATATGATTCCCTCTCGTTGAAGTCTGTCCAGTTAGACCTCGACTTTCTCCCTCATCATATATGGAACCGTTCGAGCCTTGTGATGAATGGGCCTTGCATCGGGGATTAAATGGATCTGTACCTTGGCGCCTGTGAAGTTGCCGATGCCTGGTTCAAATAGCGACGGAAACTTGCTCAGCATTTGGGTGCACGAGGCATCATCTACTGAAGATAGTGCTTTGATGTCGTCCCAGTTCCATCGAATCTTTCCCAGCCAGCTTCTGCCGAATAACGTTGGGCCATCGCCTGGTACAATGCACAGTGATAAATCATGCACAGTTCCATCATACGATACCTTAACTGCCGCACTGCCAATGACTGGTATGAGCTCTTTGGTGTAGGTGCGCAGCTTTGTCTGAATTGGGCTCAGTTTGGGCCTTTGTGCCTTGTTGCCCCACAGTTTCTCAAAAGCCTTCTGGCTCATAATTGACTGACTTTCCCCTGTGTCCAACTCCATTGATACCGGAATATCGTTCAATTTACTTTCAATATGATAGGAGGGCTCTTGGTGGTGAAGGTGTGTACCCCATACATTTCTTCCTCGGGTTGAGTTGCCTCTCTTGTTTGTTCTGTGTGATCCGTACCGGATCGATCATCCTCTGCCGACTCTGCCACGTGGTGAGTCGCAGCACTCTTGCACATTTGCTGGAGATGCCCCATTGTTTCGCAGCATTTGCACACATCGTGCTTGAATCGACATTGATGGGCTCGATGATTATCCCCGCAGCGTCAACTTGGTGCTAATGGATTTGCATTCACGCCCGATGGCGGACTCTGAGTCATCCTAGGTCTTGCAGCTGCAGACGTGTAGGCCCTGCCATATGTAATTCTGCCTGCTAGCGACGTTATTTTATGCACAGTACTTGCCGGTGAGCTTCGATGCTGGGAGGATATCTGTCTGGTATTATCGCTCGTGGATATGAATGCCTGGGCTATCGTGATGGCCTTGCTCAGGTCTAGGGATTCGGTGGACAGCAGCTTGCGAAGAATGACCTCGTGGCCGATGCCAAACACAAAAAAGTCCCGGAGCATTTCCCCCCAAAATCCAGCAAATTCGCAAGTTACTGCAGGGCGTCTCAGGTCGGCGACAAAACTTACCACGTCCTGGCCCTTGGAGCGGTGGTGCTTGTAGAAGCGATACCTGGCCATTAAGACCTCTCCTTTGGCTTGAGCTGGTTCTGAACCAACGTACCCAACTCTGTTTATGTTTTCTCCGTTGGTTTCTCCAGTGCTAGCAGATTCTTGATGAGACCGTATATTGTGGACCCACACATGGTGAGGAGAATCGCCCTGCACTTGATCGCTTTATCGTCCCCAGCTCGTTGGCCACGAAGTACTGGTCGAGACATTCAACGAAGGCTTCCCAATCATCACCCTCCTCAAATCCTCTCTAAAATACCAATGGCAGCCATGACCACGTGAAAGTTCGTAATCTGTTACTTGTCACCAATTGTTAAGTATGGAAGAACTCCATAAGAGTGAGTACTGTGAGCTAAAACTGATGTGACCTCAGTCTCTTTAATACAACTCCAGAGTGTCTAAGCAGTATGGCAGACAACCTTGCACTAGGCATGTAGGTGACCCTTGGGCCTCCAACAGTTGCGCCTTCTGGTGGCAAGTCTTATACAGTTATAATGTTTACATACATAACAGTTACAGTTATGGAAAGACAACAGTTGCAGTTGCATAATGTTTCATCCTTGCCTGGCCTGGCCTGGCCTGGCCATTGTTTTCCAACAATTGTATTCATGTTTTACCTTACCTTATATTATTAGAAGACGCTGCACAACAATTGTAAAATTGGAAAAAATGTTTTAATAATTTAACAATGTAGGATTTATGCATTCATCCCCCCCACCCCACCCTCCCACCCTCAACAGTCAACCAACAATAAATACAAAATTCAACACCCACCCACCATTATCAACATTAAATAAATTTGCAACAAAATCAAATAACACCCCTCACTCTCTACCTGCAGCCACACTTCCTTTCCATATCCTTTACCCCCCCCCCCTTCCGTGTCCTAGCCCCCCCTCTCCCCCATTGTAATCCCCAAGGAATAGGACCAGGACGGCTTGCAGCGGGGGACCTCAAGGCCTGCTGCTGTGCGGAGAGGCGGGGGCGATGATGGTGGTAGCATCTCCTCAGGAGGTGGAAGAGAAGACATTTTGAATGAAATGACGTCCGAGCCAGAAAGAAGTTCTTCCTCCTGACTCGCATCTGTGTTGGTGGTTGGTGGGATGGCACCTTGTGGTGCAGTGCCATCTCACGACACTATCGCATGCCGCACGGCATGGATGGCGGTGGTCGTTTGGCCCACTGCCACAACCATGCGCTCCATACCCTCCGATATGCGAGTGGACATTGCGGCAATATTCCCGGTCAACCCACCAATCGCCCGGAGGAGCTCTCGACTGATGGCGACGCTCTCGCTGCACAGTGTCACCATGTCCTCATTGGGATCTGCCCGTCGTGGCGTGTGCTGACCTCGCTGACTCAACCTCTGTGGGGCCGGCGTGGGCACTGTATGACTTGGGGTCGCCTGCTGCAAGCCACTTGGGTCCACTACTTCTTCTGTCGAAGATGATGATGTGGCCGCAGGTACAGCAGATACCGAGATGCAAGGGGCATCCTCCTCGGTATCCTGCATTTCCTCCTCTGGCTCCATGGTCTGCTCCTCAGCACTCATGGTGATAATCACCTGTAAAGGGACAGGGCCAGGTGCGGCCTCCCTTTGCGCCTGCGGAGTTGGACCTGCAAAGCTTGCTTGAGCTTATTCTGCAGAAGGGTACATATGATTCTTGTGCTTTGCTGGCATACGTAGGAGGAGCAGCACTATTGCAATAAATATGACCGAGAGACGTTACATATTAATACATCATGTGGAATTCACTGCAGAGAGCAATGGCGGCTACATCAGTGACTATATTTGAGGCGGAGATATTCAGACTTCTGAATGATAGGGGAGTGAAGGGTTATGGGGAACGGGCAAGGAAATGGAACTGAGCCCTAGATCAGATCTTATTAAATGGCGGAGCAGGCTCAAGGAACCAGATGGCCTATTCCTGCTCCTACTTCTTATGTTCTTATGTTGTTAACCTGAGAGTACTGTAATTCCCGTATTGGACTGTTCAGTCACCTAAGAACTCACTTTTAGAGTGGAAGCAAGTCTTCCGCGATTTCAAGCGACTGCCTATGATGATGACAGAAGCTGCATGCAAAACATGACATCATTCATATGTTATAATGAAATGCCATTACATTACTTTGAATTACCATTGCTTTACACATTGCTCACATGACGCAAGCAAGGGATCTGCACCACCATGGGTGGCCGAGCGACTGTGACTGCCCACCAGTGCCGCAGCGCGTTCCTCGAAGTCCATCAGGATGGTCAGCTGGACAGGGCCTCCTCCTGTGCACCTGTGCTCTGTCCGATTCTCAGATATCTTGCTCTGCAAATGTGACAAGAGCATGGTATAAGCTAATTGACTTGGTACTATCATGGAAAGACAACAGGTTCCAACGTTATATGCTAATATGGTTTGTATCCACAATTGATGCATGGTTATAACATCTATGTTCAAATAAAATATTTCATAAGATCGTGTTCAGGATCTAATGCTTGAGACAAAACACCTCGACTACAATCTCCATGTGGGCCCCCGTGGGATCCCCGCCCCCCCCCCCCCCCCCAGTGTTTGGACTCATTGGAAAGGAAATTTAACTTGGAACTATCTATTAGAAAGTTTGAGATCCTAAAGTGCACCTGGAAGAAACTAGAAGTTTTAATCGAATTTGGGATTTTACAAGGCAGATTGGATCTGTGTGGGAAGGGCTAAGAACTAAAGGAGAACTATCCTTCAAAAGAAACCAGTTTTGAGTATTGAAACTGTCTGGGGTATTGAAGCTAAAACAAATTGTCTGGGGAATTGTGTAAACTCGAAAACCCTTCTTCCCAGGAGACATTAACATAGCAACAATCAACCCAGAGATAGCCAATCATCACCCTGAGCAAGAAACCAATTCAGCATATACATAATGACAATGGCACATCCAGCCCACATGGAAACCCCAGGCCTAGGCAGACATTGCAAATACCAAAGCTAATTTTTCCCCATGAAGAAACAAATTTAAAAGATCGACACATCCAAGACAGGTTAACAGTAATGGGCCCGCCAAAATATGACAAAGAGATATCAAGCCCGCCAAAAATTAAACAAAGAATTGGGGCTGATTTGGCGCGAAGATTAGAACAGCTCCAAAAGTATAACTGGGGCCCTGTTTTAAATGAGAATATGGGCATCGGGTGCATAGCATCAGAGAGCATCAAGAAGGGATGAGAAAGAGACCACCGCAGCAGTTGTAACAAGCCTCTCCAGCCTCAATGACACTACCGGGGCCACATTGCCCTGCTACCAAAAGGGAAGGAAGAACATCACCATCGCGGCAGCAACCGACCACAGCCAACATGGTACCATCGAAAACACCGCGATCGAACAACTCCGAAACCAAACTCCTCAAAGAAGAAACCGAAGAATCGAAAGTTTCCACTCTACAATCTAGACCTGACTACCAACAGGTGAAAACATTACTAAAGAGACTTTGAAACCTATTTCTAATGAAAGAAAGCAGGTACTTACCCCATAAGTCCAAAACGCGCCCTACTGCATCAGCGGACACCACCAAACTGAAGACTATGCAGTGAGAAGTCTTCTACGACGTTCGGGGTACGGCAAGCAGAACCTACAGAATCCAGCGAACCCCGAAATCATGAACCACCGCCAACTACCAGTAAAGGATTGGTGAGCATAGTCCCTGTTTGCCCTGGAGTTTAACCTAGTCAGAGTTAGGCATTGGGAGGTGGGAGATGTATTATTTCTGTAACCCCTTTGAATGTGTGATATAGTGTTCTTTATTTGAATGATTACAAGTTTGACATTATATTTTCTTGGCCTTAATAAAATTGAAGTTCTTTGCACCAAACCAGTTGTTTCTTGCACTTTGTCACATCCCGCAAATAAATCCAAAGTCTAGAACCCAGGGAGTGGGAGCAATTCGAACCGCTCAGAAGGTCAGAGGTGAACCTGACCCCACACACCACTCCCTACAGAAATGGCGACCGCGGCAGGACTTTGGTATAAGGGATGTGATGCAGAAAGTGCTGATTTGGAAGAGAGAACCAAGATGGAAGAGAGGATTTCCTCCTATGTGTACAAGAAAGTGAATGTCACTAAAGAATGGGTGCTTGGTTTATTACGCGCTGAGTGTCCAGGAGACGCTGTGGCCCAGTGGACAGCAAGCAAGGACCATAAAGAATTGGTAGAAAAGGCAATTTGGTTGGCCTAGATAAAACCATCGAGTCACTGCAGGCAGAACTATGGGAATGTGCAGAGACATCACGTGAAAGGGCTATGGCAGGAGAAAGGTTATGGGGAGAACTCCGCAAGCTGGAGCATGGAAAGGCGCAGCTAATGGAGAGATTCAAGGACAGCCAGGATTATTTTCAGTGTCAGGTTACCGAGGTTAGGAATAATGAAAACATACTGTGGGAGGAAAACACTTGCCTTAACCTTCAAATAAAATAGCTGGAGGAGAAGTTAAGGGACGTACAGGCAGCTTATAAAGTAGCACTAATGGGTTTGAGTCAGGAGACCACGGTCCCTGCCAGCAACAAATCAAGAGTTTAACCTAAGCCCGGGTACAGGCCAGGTAAACCTGGACGAGAAGGAGGAAACGGTTCAACCACCACCTGTGGCACTGGTGGCTACACCGTTTCGGCAGCAGGAGGGGCAAACGAGTTGCAGGGTGGACAGGGATAGCGGACCATCACCACCTGTGGCATCGAGGTTCAGCTCGGTTTGGCAGCAGGGAGGGGTAGGCGAGCCAGAGCAGGAAGAGCCGGGGCCGATGTACCCAGTCTGGCAGCAGAAGTTCGGCCCACCCACCGGTGCTGGGGGTCAGGGGCCCCTGGAAAGTCAATTTGTGGTTCCCCACACTACCCAACAGCTTAGGGCTATGATAAGCCACCTGGGAAAGCTCACTCCAAAGGGAGACCCCCTCGGTCCACTTTATGGAAGTGGAATAGGCAGGGGATATTAACGGGTGCGATGATGCCGAGATAGCAAAAATGCTCCTCCTCTCACTGGATGGCAAGCTGTACAAGTCCCTCTCTGCCGAGAGCAAAAGGGGCAGAGGTCGTGTGCCGCTGTCCAGGAAGACATTCTAGAAGCCATGGGCTATAATGACGGGAGTCCCTTCTCCAGAGTGGAGCAGACAGTGCAGCTCACAGGGGAAACCCCACAGGCTTTCGCAGACAGACTGTGGCCTCTGTACCAGAGCGCCTGTGGTGGGGACCTCAGCCGAGGTCACCTAAACCGGGACGAGAGAGCCCACTGGCTCCGAAGCCCGGTGGCAAACAGTTCACCATGAATAAGAGCAAAGGCTGAGGCGTGGTTTGACCCGAGAGATCCGCAGGCTACCGAGCAGGGAGTGATCAGGCAATTGACCCGAGCCTACCGGAATGGCAGGGGGACAGAAGAGCACCCAGCCAAGGGAAGGGTCCACAAAATCAGACCTAGTCAGGATAACAGGGAATGGCACCAGGAGGGGGATAACCCCTCCAAAATAAAACATACCTGTTTCAGTTGGGCACTGGAGAAAGGGTTGTAGGAATCCATGGAAGAGTAGCGCAGCACAGAATTCTCCAGTCCCTGCCCAAAAGACCGAGACCGAGAAACCAGTCTCTCCCCACATGTTTGCCACATTCATGACTGCGCTCTGAACAATGCTAGATGGCCCTGGGAGGGTAGCTGCCGCCACCGGTACCGAAAAACCATCTTCCCCATCCTCGCCAAAACAGTGACGATGACAGGCACAGCATGTTCACCTGTGTTCCCTCGAGTACGATGCGTGGGGGAGACCGACCGTTCAGATGGAAGTGGAAAAGGTGAAAGGGACTTATCTGCTGGATACCGGTGCATCAAGCACCCTCGTCGATGCAGCTAACCCTGCCGCCTCACCTCTGTCTAACGGGGTCCCCTACAGCTTAGTGAGGTTCACAGGCACCGAGCAGGCTGGCTCATTCTCCATTCTGCTCTCTATTCGTTTTGGGAACACTCCACACTAAGTGGACTTGTGCCCTGACGAAGTGGGAGGGAGGGGCATCCTGGGGGCTGACTTCATTCTAGGCCATGGAATCCGAGTGGATTTAAGAAACCACTGCCTTTGGGGGGCAGTATGTACGGGACAGGAGAGTGAGGTGGTGGTTATCCCAGAAAAACGGGGAAAAGGGATGGTGTGCACCATGAAGCCAAAGGAGGGTTACGACCTTGAATCACTGGTCAGTAACACTCCGATGGAATACCAAGAGTATGTGAGGGCAAACCTTGCAGCTTTTGCCACTCACAAACGCGACTGTGGGAGGATAAACGTGGTCGTGGTTAGAATAGATGGGGACCCCATGACCCGACCACAGAAACAGTATAACTTTCCCAGGGAGGCGGAGGCAGACATGGAAACAGCCTTAGGTTCTTTGGTTAAACAGGGGGTATTGAGACCAATAGCTATCCATGTGAACTCTCCATTGTGACCGGTTAAGAAACCGGACAACTCCTGGAGAGCCACGGTGGACTATCGAGTACTCAACTGTAACATCCCCACCTGTGCACCCACCGTTGCTGCTGTCGCCGACCTCATTGGAAGTATCCCAGCCTCCGTGACCACCTTCACAGTGCTGGATATTTCCAACGGGTTTTGGTCCATATCTTTATGAAGAGAAGACCAGTACAAGTTTGCTTTTAGCTTTAAAGGTCAGCAATACACTTGGAACTGTCTCCCTCAGGGCTTCCACAACAACCCGAGCATTTTTCACCAAGGAATGGCCAACTGTTTAAAGAACTTCAGCAGACCCCAGTATATGGATGACTTGCCCCTATTCACCAACGTGGCCCACTGCTGGCTGAGCTGCTGGAGCTGCTGACGGAGGAAGGGTTTAAAGTGAATCCCAAGAAGGCACAGATCGACCAGAAGGAAGTAAAATTCCTGAGAATGGCTGTGCGCGCTGGGGAAAGGGCCATTGACAAAGCTAGAAGCAGTGCAGAAGTTACCAGCCCCCAACACAGTGACAGGAGTAAGATCTTTTCTAGGGCTAACCGGGGTACTGCAGAGATTTCATTGAGGATTATGCAGCCACCGCAGCCCCTCTGCTCCGAATCCTACACAAGGGAGTGGGATGGGATTGGGACGAAGGTTGCGAGGCAGCATTTATCCAGCTCAAGAAAGACCTGCAGACCGCGCCAGCTCTCGAGGCTTTTGATGGAGGTAAAGAGTTTTTCCTGGAAGTAGCAGCCAGCGGGGACAGTCTGAGTGCGGTACTGCTCCAGAAGCGGCACGGCCGGCTGAGACCAGTGGTCTACTCCTCCAGGATATTCACGGACGTGGAGAAGGGGTACTCCAACTGTGAGCGGCACCTCCTAGCCACTCACTGGGCTGTGAAAAGATCACTGAACTTCACAGGGGTCCCCTATCACACTCCTTACCTACCACACACCCACCCAAATGCTCCTGGACGGGAGAATCAAGGACGGAATGGTGAGCAGTGCCCGCATTGCTCGCTGGACCCTGCTCCTCTCTCAGATGGACCTAAGGGTAAAGGGTCTCTGCGAGCCAAAGCTCGCAGCCAACATGGTCTATCCAGGGACAGCCCACTGGTGTTCCGTAGAAGAGGTATGGGAAATTAACATAGGCTTTCGGGCCGGGTTACACCCCACAGGCCGAGAGATCTATGTGGACTGTTCAAGCACGGAATCTGCGGGCAAACGACTCACAGGCTGCAGAGTGTATGACCCGAAAGGCAGGCATTGCCCTGGTGATTAAACTCCCCAGTACTATGAGTGCTTAGCATTCTGAACTGTCTGCTGTGGTGTACGTGGTCACACACCCCGAAGAATTCCCTGCCCCATACACGATTTGCTCAGACAATATGTTTACATGCAATTCGTGTACGGAGTACCTGGCTATCTGGTCCCGTCGCGGATACACATCTGCAGACGGGAGACCCCTGGCAATTAAGCCTTTGCTGGAAAAGATCATGACAGCCGTGGGGGAGGAAGGGACGATCTATATACATAAAGTGAAGGCACATTCCACCACTGAACCCCGTAGTGAGGGAAACCAGCAGGCTGACACGTTGGCCAAGCAAGGTGCCCGCACAGGCAAGCTCTGGGATCCGTACAACCCAGGCCCCATCGCAGCGTCAGAGGCAGGATTGGGACGGCAGGAAGGACAGGGGTAACATTGCCTCCGGACCTGAAAATGGTTCAGACCCAAGACCCCGTCCACAAAACTCTCCTGAACACTCTAGCTAAAGGGGAGAAGGTAGACGGCCCATACAGCACTGCAGCTATTGCCATTAAAGAAAGCATGCTGTTCAGGGGGGAGCAATGGGTGGTTCGTCAACAACACCGGAGAGAATTCCTCCAGCTGGCCCACCAGGGTCCAGGAGCAGGACACTCCGGCAATGAGTGGAACAGGCAGGTTGGTGGCCGGGACTCAGGGAAGATGTCCACGAGTTCTGCGCCAGCTGTCTGGTGTGCGCTGCCAACAACCCTGACCCCCAGAAAAGGAAGGTGTCTATGGGACATATCAGGAGGGTGGAGGGACCCTGGCAGTCGATCCAGGTTGATTACATCGGGCTCCTACCCACTGCCCAGGGAGGCTACAAGTACTGCCTAGTTTTGCCGAACAGCCAATGCATTAGGAACAGCTAGGATCCTGGTAAGGGAGGTATTCTCCTGATGGGGATTATCCCAGTACGTGGAGTCCGACCAAGGGAGTCATTTCACCGGGCAGGTGATGCAAGAGACTCTTAAGGTGCTTGGCATCAAGGGGAAATGGCATGTCGCCCACAACCCGCAGTCATCTGAGCCTGTGGAGCATTTAAACCGCACTATAAAGGAAAGGTTACGTAAGGATACAGGGGACTCACCCAAGAAGTGGGTCGAGGTTCTACCACTGGTCCTCATGAGAGCTTATGACTGGCAGAGCCATGCGAACCCCTACCCATGTTTTAGACCCGGTACTCACGGAAGGTCAGCTTAGGGAAGCGAACTGGGACAGTTTTGTCAGGAATCTGTTTGAACACCTTAAACAGATTCATTGGTAGGCTGTTAACAACATGGGAAAACAGCATCAGAGTAACCGAATGCTGCTAGAACCCTGAAACCACCACGAATGGGAGGTAAGGGACCAGGTCATGGTAAGGAACTATGCTCGAGTAGGGCTTTTTGAGGCACTGTACATGGGACTGTACCACATTGTCAACAAGGCAAGCCCCATGGTCTATGCCGTGAAAATGCCCCGTCGTACAAAGTGGTTCCACATAAACCAGTGCAAACTCTTCAACCCCGGGATAGCAGCTAAGCATAAGGGACAACCAGGAACAGTGAACTGTACCAAAGGCAGGGACTCTCAGCCAGCAGCCCCCAAATGTGGAGATTCGACAGGGGGCATGGCAGACCCACAGACTGTACCTAGAGGGGCGGTGGACTGTGTTACTGGAGTGGCTATCCCCCCAATCATTTGGGACTTGGATGCACCCCCAGCAGTCAGAACCCTGAGAAGGACCCTCCGCACGCCACGGCCTAAGACACAGTGGTCACCAACGCCCCAATTTAAGTGGTTCAGCCCTGGGAGAGGGACCAGCCGCAAAGGGGTACCTAGGATCAGGGACCAGCCTGCGAGCAGGAACCCCCAGCCGGTAGTCTTGGGTGACGAGGGACCCCAGGAAGAAATAGTGGTGGACCAGCCACCAATTGGGAGTCCCCAGCCCGCAACCCTCGACCAGGTAGAACCCTCAGGTGACAAAATGAACTGTGCAGCCATCCCCAAAGGGGCGGTTTGCTGCAGCACCGGAGGGGACGTTCCCCAAATAATGTGGGACTCAGACCCACCTCCGGTCAGGACACTCCGGGTCCTGTGGTACAGGCCGACTTACTACTGGCCCCTCTGGAAACACAGAGGCCAGAGAAGAAAGGAGAAGAACAGGAGTTAACCTGGCCACCTGGAGATGGGTGGCAGATGTACATAATTTAGATGATAAAAATCAAGCATAGCTTGGATTATGAGTGTAAGATTATTTTTTGGGCCACCGCGACCATAAGTAAACCACGCGTATGGAAGTAGTGAGATGAGAAAATATGATAAAAGCATTTGTATAAATATGTAATGGAAGAGCTCCGGATGCCAGCTGGTGCCAAATTAGTGACACAGGCCTAGTAGTATTTGAAGGTACCGGTGACAGTTCTTGGGGAAAGGAAAAGATCCCACCTTGTAGGCAGTAAAAGAGGCACTACAAGAACGATAAGAGTAAGATGAGACAAACGTTGATAACAGACATCAGTTCCAACGGGAACTGGAAAAGACCGCCAGTCGATTAAAGACTTTATTGTGTTTCCGAGAAGAAATGAGCCCAAATTGGAACTCGATCACCTTTTGTCAAGCCAGAGAGCTTTTCTCAGGGTTGAACAATCTGTTTTATGTGCCCCTGCAGGAAGGAGAACAACATGAGAAGGGTCCTGTTCCTGCTCGCCTTGATAAGGATGAGCAGCGGCGGCCGAGGAGATGTGGAAGAATCCCTCATTTATGGGTGCTCGGGAGAGAGAGCACCGATCGTGACTGCAGGGGGTGGCACACCGGGTGTGGAAGAACTCACCGTTTATGCCCACGAGGGGAGGTGGCCAGGGTGGCTGGGGTCTAATTCCACTCGTTACTCCAGCCAGCAAGGGTTTACCTATGGGGAGGCGCCCGTTCCATGCCCCAGGATACGAGTTGTTGCTGCGCGGGTCAGTGTTACGGAAGGAAAACATGTGTGTTTGACTTGTAAAGGGCAGATTCCCCTGGGTAGATGGTGGTGGATCAGGAAGCTGAGCAAGGACGCAGGGGACCAGGAATCTGACTGGGAAAGACTCGGTTATGATATTTACCGTACCATAACGGGGACACGAGGAGGAGTGAAGGTGTGTTGGAACAAGTGGTGGGAGTCTGAACAGGGAATTTACGTCTGCATGTGGGGGTCAGAGGAGATCTGTCCTGCAGGCATATCAATCGCCTTCGCCAGGCAATGGCAACATGATGGGGAAAGGATGGGGTGGGATTCCAGCCTTCACGAGTGTGCGGTCCCACACTCCCTGCTCCCAATTAACACCATCGAACTTAGAGCACACATTAAGAAACCCCTGCCCACGACCCTGCCAGTGTGAACAATAATAGAGAGGTGTCCTACCGCCACCAACGGACCAGGGAATGGATTAGTATTGGTACCAAGCAAAAAGGTGTTATACCGGGGGTACACTATGCAGTAGCTTCAGTTATTTTAAACCTTATCGAGATGCAGTTGCCTGCATGGTGCTTGAAGGAAACAGAACAGCTATACCAGGCCCTACTTAGAGAAATGTTCAAGAAATTTTACAAGTTAGACTTTGGCAACATAGACAAAGCAGATTTATACACCCTATGCACTAGGGACATCATGGGCACGGGGAGATGTAGGAGGGGAACCTTGAACAACATTTTTACTGCATATAATACAGGATCCTCTGTGATAAATAGCCTAGATGATACAGAACTGCAAACGCAGATAAATGGTCTAAAAAACCAACTGAGAAAGATCCTAAAAGAGGAAAAAACAGTAGTAGGCTCAGAGCTACACGAGGACCCCAGGCTATGACGGTCCATTTAAAAGAAATTGAGGCTGAGCTGGAAAAACATGCACAGACAGTGAATGCACTCATACGGGAGGATAGGAATGCTTCGGACCAGGCTGCACAGAATGAAGTGTGTGTGCTGTATGGGGCATGGTTGTTGGGCGAGGGCCGCAACAACCTGGAGGATTTACAACAAGGTTTAGTCCCCTCCTGGATCAGTAACAAGCTACTCGCAGCCCTCCACCCGTATAGTAATTCACTGAGCCCGTGTCAGCTCCGCCTAGCTTCTGAAGCCTACCCTGTCCCAGTGGATTGCGGGCGTTCTAATGACACCATCATGGGGATAGTACTAAGGATGCCGGTCATGGGTGGGACAGCCCGACCCACACCGGTATACAGGGTGGAGAACATTGGAGTTATTCAAGGAGGTGCACACGTTCGTTTCACTGCGGTCCCACCGAATGTCATAAAGTGGGAGCACGCTATGACAGGTACTGATCTCTCCAGGTGCCGGAGCCGGGGTGTGCACATAATACTGTGTCCCCAGCACTTGAATGCCTATTCTAAACCACAGTGTGGGTTTAAAGCTGCTGGAGCACAGCCTATCAAAGGTAATGGCACAAAACTATGTTCCTCCACAGGTAGCATACATAGGGGGTGGGACATATTGTGTCACCACCAGTGTGCCCCACTACCAGCATGGACAACACTTCTGGTGTCCGGTCAGTACAGCAGTTTTTGCTTTAAACCCAAGGCAGAAGTTCAAATGGCCCAGGAACGGATTGTCCCCATTCCCAAACCCTCCACTGTTCACCTCACTGTGAGCGAAAACATCACAAACCTGCAAGATTATGTTGTACATTTTGGCTATGAAATTTCCCCTCTAACTGAACATCTTACCGCTCTACTAGAAGCTGTAGTAATTCCACAAAAACATTTCTATACTCTAGAACAGAAAACAATTGAGATAGGGAGAAAATTTCTAGAGATCACAATTCCACCTTGGTGGGATATTTTCAGGAATATAGGAGTTCCTGCCGGGATCAGAATAGCTTCCCATGTTTTGATCATCTGTCATATCGCGATTATTCTTTATGGTGTCTCACTTGTCAAGTGAAACGCAGAGGCCATCAGGTCAGGCACCAAAGAGTGCTGTATGCTCCCTGGCCAAACTTGGGGATCGCACAGGGAGGGGTAACACCATATTACCATGTTTGATTTGTTTTAATTTTCACCTGCTGTAAAAACGCAAAGATCGAGTGTTGTAAGAATGTTACTTAAAAATGTGTTTGGCTATGTACCTTTATTTTCTGTAAAATGGGTAATGGAGGGGCGTTGGACCCCCTCTCTGCTGTAACATAATTGAAATGACTGTATCCGCCTGTAAACTGCATTACATTTCAAAGGGAGATGCACGTTTAAGTTTTAGTCAGGGAAGGTTGACTCTCGGGAGATCAGGAATTTTGCTCACCTACGGGGGCGGGGGCGGGGGGCGGGGGGGGCAGGACTGTAGAGTTGCAAAATTCGTGGGAAACCCCCCCAAGTGTTTGGACTCATTGGAAAGGAAATTTAATTTGGAACTATCTACCGGAAAGTTTGAAATCCTAAAGTACACCTGGAAGAAACTACGAGTTTTAATCGAATTTGGAATTTTACAAGGCAGATTGGGTCAGTGTGGGAAGGGCTAAGAACTAAAGGAGAACTATCCTTCAAAAGGAACCAGTTTTGAGTATTGAAACTGTCTGGTGTATTGAAGCTAAAACAAATTGTCTGGAGAATTGTGAAAACTCGAAAATCCTTCTCCCCAGGAAACATTAACATAGCAACAATCAACCCAGAGATAGCCAGCCATCACCCTGAGCAAGAAACCAATTCAGCATATACATAATGACAATGGCACATCCAGCCCACATGGAAACCCCAGGCCTAGGCAGACATTGCAAATACCGAAGATGATTTTTCCCCATGAAGAAACAAATTTAAAAGATCGACACATCCGAGACAGGTTAACAGTAATGAGCCCGCCAAAATATGACAAAGAGATGTCAAGCCCGCCAAAAATTAAACAAAGAATTGGGGCTGATTTGGCGCGAAGATTAGAACAGCTCCAAAAGTATAACTGGGGCCCTGTTTTAAATGAGAATATGGGCATCGGGTGCATAGCATCAGAGAGCATCAAGAAGGGATGAGAAAGAGACCACTGCAGCAGTTGTAACAAGCCTCTCCAGCCTCAATGAAACTACCGGGGCCACATTGCCCTGCTACCAAAAGGGAAGGAAGAACATCACCATCGCGGCAGCAACCGACCACAGCCAACATGGTACCATCGAAAACACCGCGATCGAACAACTCCGAAACCAAACTCCTCAAAGAAGAAACCGAAGAATCGAAAGTTTCCACTCTACAATCTAGACCTGACTACCAACAGGTGAAAACATTACCTAAAGAGACTTTGAAACCTATTTCTAATGAAAGAAAGCGGGTACTTACCCCATAAGTCCAAAACATGCCCTACTGCATCAGCGGACACCACCAAACTGAAGACTACACAGTGAGAAGTCTTCTACGACGTTCGGGGTACGGCAAGCAGAACCTACAGAATTCAGCGAACCCCGAAATCGCGAACCACCGCCAACTACCAGTAAAGGATTGGTGAGCATAGTCCCTGTTTGCTCTGGAGTTTAACCTAGTCAGGGTTAGGCATTGGGAGGTGGGAGATGTATTATTTCTGTAACCCCTTTGAATGTGTGATATAGTGTTCTTTATTTGAATGGTTACAAGTTTGACATTATATTTTCTTGGCCTTAATAAAATTGAAGTTCTTTGCACCAAACCAGTTGTCCTTGCACTTTGTCACATCCCCCAAATAAATCCAAAGTCTAGAACCCAGGGAATGGGAGCGATTCGAACCGCTCAGAAGGTCAGAGGTGAACCTGACCCCACAGACTGCTGGTGAGCTCGGCAATGACATAGCAAATGTCCGAAAGTGTCCCAGGGCAGACACTGAGCCAGGGCAGCTCTCCCCCAGTCCAGGCTGGCACACTCTGTAAGTGACAGCAGCTGGAGAGACTGACACAGTCTGTGAAAAAGGTGACAGGACTTCTCAGTGCTCAGTCATGCCCCATCCACCAACGTAACCAAAAAGGAGACAGTGTCAAAATTAGACTTAAAGGGCGCAGGTTCTGAACCCTGTCCAAATCTTAGCAGAATAACCTGTTTAATTTCAATCCAGCAGGTTTACATATTCCGAGGATCATTACAATTTAAAATCTATTTAATACTTACTCTTGCCGAAGCAACCAGGCTGTTCCAGTGCTTGCGGCACTGGTCCGAACGCCTCGCCTCATGGAACGCCGACGAATTTACAATACGCCCGGGGTGGAGTTTTCCCACGCCCACCCCGGGTTAATTGGTCCCCCCTGGAGTGCACCTCCTGGATGAGGGCCTCGTTGGCCTCGTCAGATAAGGGTTTTGCCCTCCTCCTCCCCTCCTCATTCTGGCCACTCTCCGCGGACTCTTCCAGATTGGACATTCTCACTCTCTCTCTGTCACTCTCTCTGTCTCTCTCTCTCTATCTCTCTCTCTGTATCTCTCTCCAATCTATCCTCTCTCTCTCCTTCCCTTTTCCTTCTGCACATGCCCAGATGATCCCTGACCCCCCCGAATCGCGGGAAACCTTCTTTGCCAAAAAGCCATTGCTAGGGATGCCAGCCTTCCACATCACTGAGGCCCATTTCACATTGCTGAGCTATTGCCCCCCAAAAAAAGCCGAAATTAGCGATCAGAAAAATGGGCGATCCTCCATTGATCCTGAAAGCTGAAACATCACTAAGGCTGGAACATCCCCCATTTTTTGGGCCATAGCCAGCTAAGTGGAAAGTCTAGCCCCATATCTTTTGTTGTGTATACCATGCAAGTTATATATGACGATTATTTGTTATGATTAGTTCTTCATTCTTCCTCCAATCCTCTCTCTCGCCCCCTCTCTCCCTCTAACTCCCACTCTCTCCGATCCCCTTTCTTTCTCCCCCTCTTTCCCTCTGATCCCCTCTCTCTCTACACCTCTCACCCTCTCTCCCCTCCCTTCAATGCCCTGTCTCCCTCCAATTCCCCTCCCTTCGATTCCCTCTCCGCTCCCTCGGATCCCCTCTCTCGCAACACCTCACTCTCTACCTCCGATCCCCGCTCTCCCTCCGATTCCTTTTCTGCCTCCAATCACTTCTCCCCCCCCTCGCACCACCGATGCCCTCTCTCTCTCCCACTCTCTACCTCTGATCCCCTCTCTCTCTCTGATTCCCTTTCTGCGCCCAATCACCTCTCTTTCTTTCTCTCCACCATCAAATTCAATCTCTCTCTCCCTCCGATCCCCTCCCTCTCCCTCCGATTCCCTCTCTTCCCCCCGCTCCAATTCCCTCTCTCTCCCCCTCTCTCCCACCGATTCACTCTCTCCCCCTCTCTCCCTCCAACCCCCTCTTTCTCGCTCTTCCTCCTCTCTCTCCCTGCTTCCCTCTCTCCCACCTCTCCCTCCGATTCCCTCACTCCCTCTGATCCCATCCATCTCTCTCTCTCTCTCTCTCCGATTCTTTCTTTCCCTCCGATTCCTTCTGTCCCTCTGATCCCCTCTCTACATCTATCTTCCTCCAATTTTCTCTCACCCCTCTCTCCCTCCGATTCCATCTCTCCCTCCGATCACTCTCTCTCACCCTCTCCCCCTCCGATTCCTTCTCTCCCCCTTTCCATCCAATTCCTTCTCTCTCATTCCCTCTCTCCCGCTCTCTTCCTCCGATCCCCTCTCTTCCCCTCTCTCCCTCCGCTTTCCTCTTTCTCTCCCTCTCCTTCCAACTCCCTCATCCTCCTCTCTCCCTTCGAGCGCCTTTCTCTCCCTTTCCCTCCACTCCCCTCTCTCCCTCTGATCCCCTCTCTCCGCTTTCCTCTCTCTCTCTCTCCCTCTCCTTCCGATTCCCTCACTCTCCTCTCTACCTCCGAACGCCTCTCTCTCCCTCTCCCTCCACTCCCCTCTCTCCCTCTGATCTCCTCTCTCCCCCTCACTCCCTCCAATTTTCTCTCCCTCCGATTCCCTTTCTCCCTCCAATCTCCACTCTCTCTCATCTTCCCCTCTCACTCCGATTCCTTCTCTCCGCCTCTCCATCCGATCCCCTCTCACCCCCTCTCTCCCTCCAATCCCCTCTCTCCCCCTCTCTCCCTCCACTTTCCTATCTCCCCCTCTCTCTCTGATCCCCTGTCTCTCTCAACCTCTCTCTCCCTCCGCTCACCCCTCTCTCTCCCCCTCCTTCCGACTCCCTCACTCCTCTCTCCCTCTCCCTCCATTCCTTTCCACTCCCCTCTCTCCCTCTGATCCCCTCTCTCCCCCTCTCTCCATCCGATTCCTTCTCTCCGTCTCTCTCCCTCCACTATCCTCTCTCCTCTTTCCCTCCAATCCCCTCTCTCTCTCCCCTCCCTCCAATTCATTCTCTCTCTCCCTCTGATCCCCCTCTCCATCCGATTCCCTCTCATCCTCTCTCCAATTCCCTCGCTCCCTCCGATGACCTCTCTCTCCCCATCTCTTCCCCCAATTCCCACTCTCTCTTAGATTCCCTCTCTCCCTCCGATCCCCTCTCTCTCTCTTCCTCCTCTCTCTCCCTGCTTCCCTCTCTCCTATCTCTCCCTCCTATTCCCTCTATCCCTCCGATTCTCTCCCTCCCTCTGATCCCATCTCTCTCTCTCCTCTCTCCTTTCCCATGCACTTTCTCTCCCCCTCCATCCAATTGCCTTTCTCATCCCCTCCATCCAATTCACTCTTTCACTCCTCTCCCTCCGATTCTCTCTCTCTCCCTCTCTCTCCCCCTTTCCCCTCTCTCTCTCTCTCTGAGCCCTCTCTCTCTTCCCTCCTCTTTCCCTCCGAGCCCTTGTCACTCTCCCTCCTCTCTCCCTCCGATTCCCTCTCTCCCTCCGATTTCCTCTCTCCTGCTTACTTCTTTCCCTTTGATTCCCTCTCTCCATCCAATTCCGTCTCTCAACCCTCTCCCTCCGATCCCCCCCACTCTCTCTCCCCCTCTCTCCCTCCGAGCCCCACTCTCTCTCTCCCTCTGTTCCCCCCTCTCTCTCCCTCTCTCTCCCTCTGAGTCCCTCTATCTCCGATTTCCTCTTTCTCTCTCTCCCTCTCTCCCTCTGATCCTCTCTCTTCCTCCAATTCCCCCTCTCCCTTTGAATTCCTCTCTCTCTCCAATTCCCTATCTCCCTCTGATCCCCCTCTCTCTCCCACTTCTCCCTCTGATTCCCTTTCTCTGCCCCTCTCTCCTTCCAATCCCCTTTCTCCCTCCAACCCCCTCTCTCCCTCTGAGCCATTCTCTCTACCCCACTCTCTCCCTCGGATTCCCTCTCTCTCTCCCTCTGATCCCCACTCTCTCTCCCCCTCTCTCTCTAATCCCCTCGCTCCCTCTGTCTTCCCCCAATTCTCTCTCTCTCCCCCAACTTTCCCTCCGATTCCCTCGCTGCCCCTCTCTCCATCCTTCCGATACCTTCTTTCCGTCCAATTCCCTCTCTCTCTCCAATCCTCTCTCCCTCTCTCCTTCCGATCCCCTCTCTCCCTCCAATCCCTTCTCCACCTCCGTTCTCCTCTCTCTCTCTCTTTCTCTCTCTCCCTGTGGTATTTTCCTTACACCATCACAATCACACTGCACTTACAAGATGGCTTAGATTCCTTTTTATTCTTATAAACAGCAATGGCTGCATTACCACAGTAGTCGACTAGGCAGAGCAATAGTCCACTAGGTGGAGCTGCATATTACACTTCGCCCTCCTTAATGAAGAGTAATTATAACAAAATAATCATCATACGTAACTTACATGGTTATACATAACAAAAGATATGGACTTTTTTTGCCATATTTACAAATCAACTTAACCACTTGTTTTCTGTTTCGAAGAAGATACCTTCACTCTGGAACAGAACTTTCCAAACATGGTGTCGAACTTAGACTCATTCTAGGCTGAGCCTGAGGAGAGTTTTCCTCTAAGGAATACCCTTGATCTACATTTGAACTCTCTACAATTTAAAACTGTTTGTATGCGTGACTCGGACTCAGACTTAAATTCTGGCTTTCTCTTGAATTTGTTTCTAGTACATTTGATGTAGGATTTGCGACTTGTACGGTACTTGTAATAAGACTATCCGATGAGTCAGAAATAATCTAATCATTCCAACTTTCAACTCCTTCCACATCTGTAGCTAAGATGTGAACAAATCTAACCTGTCCATGATCAAACATCTTGACCAAATATGTGCGAGGACCACATATCTTCACCACTCTTCCTGATAATCACTTTAACCATTTATGGTGATGGTTCTTCACTCTCACCTTGTGATTTAATTTCACACTTCTCTCTCTTACTCTATCTCTATCATGATTCTCTTTCTGTCTTAATTGTTTCTCTTCTACGGACTGTGCCAAGTTTGGTTTCAACAACGAGAATCTGGTTTTGGTTGTCGTTTGAGAAACAACTCTGCTGGTGTTCTACCACCTCACACTCAACAAGCTTCCCGCTGGAGTGGAACTAAACTATAGAACCAATGGGAACCTGTTCAACCTTTGTCGTCTCCAGGCCAGATCCAAGACCATACCAACCTCTGTCGTCGAACTACAGCACGCGGACGACGCTTGCGTCTGCGCACATTCAGAGACTGAACTCCAAGTCATATCAACATCTTCACTGAAGCATACAGAAGCATGGGCCTTACACGAAACATCCATAAGACAAAGGTCCTCCACCAACCTGACCCCGCCACTCAGCAATGCCCCCCAGTCATCAAGATCCATGGCGTGGCCCTGGACAACGTGGACCACTTTCCATACCTCGGGAGCTTATTATCAGCAAGGGCAGATATCGACAACGAGGTTCAACACCGCCTCCAGTGTGCCAGCACAGCCTTCGGTCGCCTGAGGAAGAGAGTGTTCGAAGATCAGGCCCTCAAATCTGGCACCAAGCTCATGGTCTACAGGGCTGTAGTGATACCCTCCATCTTGTATGGTTCAGAGACATGAACCATATACAGTAGACACTAACAAACTGGCTTCAACAACTTTCTGTGGGAGAGAATTCCACAGGTTCACAATTCTCTGAGTGAAGAAGTTTCTCCTCATCTCGGTCCTAAATGGCTTACCCCTTACCATTAGACTGTGACCCCTGGTTCTGGACTTCACCAACATCGGAAACATTCTTCCTGCATCTAACCTGTCCAATCCCGTCAGAACTTTATATGTTTCTATGAGATCCCTTCTCATTATTCTAAATTCCAGTGAATATAAGCCTAGTCGATCCAATCTTTCTTCATATGTCAGTCCTGCCATCCCGAGAATCAGTCTGGTGAACCTTCGCTGCACTCCCTCAATAGCAAGAATGTCCTTCCTCAGATTAGGAGACCAAAACTTACACAATATTCAAGGTATGACCTCACCAAGGCCCTGTTCAACTGCAGCAAGACCTTCCAGTTCCTTTACTCAAATCCTCTCGCTATGAAGGCCAAGATGTCATTTGCCTTCTTCACCACCTGCTGTACCTGCATGCGAACTTTCAATGATTGATGTACCATGACACCCAGGTCTCATTGCTCCTCCCGTTTTCCTAATCTGTCACCATTCAGATAATATTCTGCCTTCCTGTTTTTGCCACCAAAGTAGATAACCTCCCATTTATCTACATTATACTGCATCTGCCATGCATTTGCCCACTCACCTAACCTGTCCAAGTCACTCTGCAGCCTCGTAGCATCCTCCTCACAGCTCACACTGCCACCCAGCTTAGTGTCATCTGCAAACTTGGAGATATTGCATTCAATTCCTTCGTCTAAATCATTAATGTATATTGTAAATAGCTGGGGTCCCAGCACTGAACCATGCGGTACCCCACTAGTCACTGCCTGCCATTCTGAAAAGGACCTGTTTATTCCTACTCTTTGCTTCCTGTCTGCCAACCTGTTCTCTATCCACGTCAATACATTACCCCCAATACCATGTGCTTTAATTTTGAACACTAATCTCTTGTGTGGGACCTTGTCAAAAGCCTTTTGAAAGTCCAAATACACCTCATCCACTGGTTCTCCCTTGTCCACTCTGCTAGTTACATCCTCAAAAAATTCTAGAAGATTTGTCAAGCATGATTTCCAGTTCATAAATCCATGTTGTCTTGGACCGATCCTGTTACTGCTTTCCAAATGTGCTGCTATTACATCTTTAATAACTGATTCCAACATTTCCCCCACCACCGATGTCAGGCTAACTGGTCTATAATTTCCTGTTTTCTCTCTCCCTCCTTTTTTACAAAGTTATGTTACATTAGCTACCCTCCAATCCATAGGAATTGATCCAGAGTCTATAGAATGCTGGAAAATGACCACCAATGCATCCACTATTTCTAGGGCCACTTCCTTAAGTACTCTGGGATGCAGACTATCAGACCCTGGGGATTTATCGGCCTTCAATCCCATCAATTTCCCTAACACTATTTCCTGACTAATAAGGATTTCCTTCAGTTCCTCCTTCTCGCTAGACCCTCGGTCCCCTAGTATTTCTGGAAGGTTATTTGTGTCTTCCTTAGTGAAGACAGAACCAAAGTATTTGTTCAATTGGTCTGCCATTTCTTTGTTCCCCATTATAAATTCACCTGATTCTGACTGTAAGGGACCTACTAATCTTTTTCTCTTCACATATCTATAGAAGCTTTTGCAGTCAGTTTTTATGTTCCCTGCAAGATTACTCTCATACTCTATTTTTCCCCTCCTAATTAAATCCTTTGTCCTCCTCTGCTGTATTCTAAATTTGTCCCAGTCCTCAGGTTTGCTGCTTTTTCTGGCCAATTTATATGCCTCTTCCTTGGATTTAACACTATCCCTAATTCCCTTGTTAGCCATGGCTGAGCCACCTTCCCCGTTTTATTTTTACGCCAGACAGGGATGTATAATTGTTGAAGTTCATCCATGTGATCTTTAAATGTCTGTCATTGTCTATCCACCATCAACCCTTTAAGAATCATTCACCAGTCTATCCTAGCCAATTCACGTCTTATACCATTGAAGTTACTTTTCTTTAAGTTCAGGACCCTAGCCTCTGAATTAACTGTGTCACTCTCCATCTTAATGAAGATTTCTACCATGTTATGGTCACTCGTCACCAAGGGGCCTCGCACAGCAAGATTACTAATTAATCCTCTCTCGTTACACAACACCCAGTCTGGGATGGCCAGCTCGCTAGTTCTTTCCTCGATGTATTGGTCTAGAAAACCATCCCTTATACACTCATCCTCCACCGTATTGCTACTATGTCGGTTAGCCCAATGTATATGTTGATTAAAGTCACCCATGATAACTTCTGTACCTTTATTGCACGCATCCCTAATTTCCTGTTTGATGCCATCATGACTATGCCTGGGTGGGTACTTTGAAGGTCGCGTCTAAATGTTTCCCTGCCTTTTTTTGGCAAAATTATCCGATTCCCCCATAGGAGGCAGTCTGAATGGATGGACATTTCATCCTTGCGTCGGTGGAACGGCTTAATTTCATCTTGCATTTCCCTGGGACCGCCGACTACCTCCCATTGAAGGACACAGCTTATGACTAGTGATAGCATCGGGTCCTGGCTAATCCAGGTCTTGATCTGGGGGGGCCGTGACGGGTGACTCCTCACTCTCAAAAGCATCCATTACAAGGATTGCGCCATTTCCACTCCGGTTGTGGGCAATGGTAGATGACTGAGGGCATCCGCACAGTTCTCCGTGCCTGGTCTGTGGCGGATTACATAATCATACGCAGATAACGTTAGTGTCCATCTTTGGATGCGGGACGAAGCATTGGTGTTAATATCTTTGCTTTCTGAGAACAACAAAATGAATGGCTTGTGGTCGGTTTCGAGCTCGAACCGGAGTCCAAATAGGTATTGGCGCATTTTCTTAACCCCGTATACGCATGCTAATGCTTCATTTTCAACCATACTGTCGGCTCTTTCAGCCTTAGATAAGCTTCTGGACGCACATGGAACTGGTTGCAATTTGCCTGATCCATCGGCTTGCTGCAACACACAACCGACCCCGTACGAAGATGCATCACAAGCTAGTACTTAACCTTTACATGGGTCATACAATACAAGTAACTTGTTGGAACATAGCAGGTTTCTGGCCTTGTTAAAGGCTGTCTCTTGAGCTTTACCTCAAACCCAGTCGTCACCCTTGCGTAGCAATAAATGCAATGGTTCCAGCAAAGTGCCCGGTAGAAAGTTACCAAAATAGTTGAGGAGTCCCAGGAACGAACATAACTCCATCACATTCTTTGGTCTGGGTGCATTTTTGATGGCCTCCGTTTTGGAGTCCGTGGGTATGATGCCGTCCGCCGCAATCTTTCTCCCCAGAAGTTCGACCTCTGGCGCCAGGAAAACACACTTGGAGCATTTCAACTTGAGTCCCACTCTGTCCAGTCGCTTGAGAACCTCTTCCAGGTTGTGCAAGTGTTTGGTGGTGTTGCGGCCAGTGATCAAGATGTCGCCTTGGAACACTACTGTGCACGGAACCAATTTCAGCAGACTCTCCATGTTCCTCTGGAAGATGGCTGCCGCCGAACGAATCCAAAAGGGGCATCTGTGGTACATAGAAACATAGAAACATAGAAACATAGAAAATAGGTGCAGGAGTAGGCCATTCAGCCCTTCTAGCCTGCACCGCCATTCAATGAGTTCATGGCTGAACATTCAACTTCAGTACCCCATTCCTGCTTTCTCGCCATACCCCTTGATCCCCCTAGCAGTAAGGACCTCATCTAACTCCTTTTTGAATATATTTAGTGAATTGGCCTCAACAACTTTCTGTGGTAGAGAATTCCACAGGTTCACCACTCTCTGGGTGAAGAAGTTCCTCCGCATCTCGGTCCTAAATGGCTTACCCCTTATCCTTAGACTGTGACCCCTGGTTCTGGACTTCCCCAACATTGGGAACATTCTTCCTGCATCTAACCTGTCTAACCCCGTCAGAATTTTATATGTTTCTATGAGGTCCCCTCTCATTCTTCTGAACTCCAGTGAACCGTCCTTTGTGCGTGTTGATGCACGTCAATTTTTTCGAAGATTCAGCCAGCTCCTGTGTCATGTAAGCAGAGGTTAGATCCAGCTTGGTGAATGACTTGCCCCCTGCTAGCGATGTGTACAGGACATCCGATTTGGGTAGTGGTTACTGGTCCTGTAACGAGACTTGGTTGATCATTACCTTGTAGTCCCCGCAGATTCTGACCGTCTCGTCGCTCTTCAACACCGGCACAATTGGACTGGCCCACTCGTTGAACTCGACTGGCGATATGAACCCCTCTCGTTGAAGTCTGTCCAGCTCGATCTCGACTTTCTCTCGCATCATGTATGGAACCGCTCGGGCTTTTGGATGAACGGGTCATGCATCAGAGACTAGATGGATCTGCACTTTGTCGCCTGTGAAGTTGCCGATGCCTGGCTCGAATAACAACGGGAATTTGTTTAACACTTGGGCGCACGAGGCGTCATCCTCCGAAGACAGCGCTTTGATGTTGTCCCAGTTTCATTGGATCTTTTCCAGCCAGCTTCTGCCGAACAGCCTTGGGCCATCGCCTGGTACAATCCATAGTGGTAAATCATGCACAGTTCCATCATACGATACCTTCACTGCCGCACTGCCAATGACTGGTATGAGCCCTTTGGTGTAAGTGCGCAGCTTGGTGTGGATCAGACTTCCTTTTGGCCTTTGTGCCTTGTTGCCCCACAGTTTCTCAAAAGCCTTCCAGCTCATAATTGACTGACTTGTCCCGTGTCCAATTCCATGGAAACTGGAATGCCGTTGAATTTGACTTTTAACATTATTGGAGGGTTTTTGGTGGTGAAGGTGTGTACCTCATACACTTCCTCTTCAGCCTTGGGTTAAGTTGCCTCTCTTACTCATTCAGTGTGATCCGCGCCGGATCGCTCATCTTCTGCCGACTCTGCCACGTGATGAGTCGCAGCACGTCTGCACATTCGCTGGAGGTGCCCCATTGTTCCACAGCCCTTGCACACGTAGTGCTTGAATTGACATTGATGGGCTCAATGATTACCTCCACAGCGTCAACATGGTGTTAATGGATTCGCATTCATTCCCCATGGCGGACTCTGAGTCATCCTAGGTCTGGCCTTTGTGGGCATGTAGGTCCTTCCATGTACAGTTCTGCCTGCTGAAAGTGTTATTTTATGCACAGTACTTGCCGGTGAGTTCTGATGCTGCAATGATATCTGTTCATTGTTATCGTTCGTGGACATAAAAGCCTGGGCTATCGTGATGGCCTTGCTCAGATCTAGGGATTCGGCAGACAGCAGTTTGCGAAGAGTGACCTCGTGGCCAATTCCAAGCACGAAAAAGTCCCGCAACATTCTCCCAAAAATCCAGCAAATACGCATGGTCCTGCAAGGCGTCTTAGATCAGCAATATAGCTCGTCACATCCTGGCCCTCGGAGCGGTGGTGCGTATAAAAGCGATACCTGGCCATCAAGATGCTCTCCTTCGTCTTGAGGTGTTCTCGAACCGTCATACACAACTCTTCATATGTCTTGTCCGTTGGTTTCATTGGTGCTAGCATATTTTTGATGAGGCCATATATTGTGGACCCGCAAACGGTGAGGAGAATCGCCCTGCGCTTGACCGCGGTTTCCTCCTTTTCCAGCTCGTTGGCCACAAAGTACTGGTCAAGACGCTCAAAGAAGGCTTCCCAATCATCACCCTGAACAAATCTTCAAGAATACCAATGGCAGCCATAACTGCGTGAAAGTTCGTGATCTGTTACTCATCGCCAATTGTTACGTTTAGAATAATTCCACAATTCTGTATATCTTAAGTTCAAACTGTTGTGACCTTGGTCTCTTTATTGTAACTCCAGAGTGAGGAGGCAGCATTGTAGACGCCCCTTTATACCTGCTTGCCCTGGGTGTGCAGGTTTCCCTTGGGTCTCCCACAGGTGTGCCCCCTGGTGGCAAGTCTTACACATTGCTAATGTTTACATACATAACATCGGTGGTCCAGTGAGGCTGCGGCCTTCTGCAATGATGGTGTAGATTCCCTAAAAGGGGAGGATGCACTGCCACTGCCACCATGTTTTTAACATTTTTTAAAGTTTTAAAATCGCGAAGGCTATCCCCTATGTGAAGGGGAGAGCCGTTATGTCTCGTCGCCATGGTGGCATCATTGCGGTGGTCACTCTGCACCACCCCCAACTTCCGCCCCTCAGATGTTGCCACCGCCTGCGAATCCGCCCCCTCGTGTAGTCACCGCCTCCATTAAGAGCGATTTCCAGATCGAAGTAAATAAAACCAACAAAGAGCGGAATCCCGCTCAAGAGGTGACCTCAACCCCAGCTGAGGTTTTGAAACGGGTTGCGTGCGGCCCGTTTCAGGTGGGGGGCAATTTCTACCCCCAGGTTTTGGCACTTCCCGGCGGGCCGAAGATTTTTAGAGGGGAATGTCGCTGTCGGGGGGGGGCGGGGGTAGATCGGCGGTGTGCACGGTGATGACGCGCTTAACGTGGATCGGCAGCGTAGGTGAGGGGGGATGGGGGTTGGGGGCCAGGTTGTGGGGCTGAAGGAGATTAGAGAGATAGGGAGGGGCGAGCCCATGGAGGGATTTGAAAACAAGGATGTGAATTTTGAAATCGAGTTGTTGCTTAACTGGGAGCCAATGTAGGTCAGCGAGCACAGGGATGATGGGTGAAAGGGACTTGGTGCGAGTTAGGAATCGGGCAACCGAGTTTTGGATGACCTCAAGTTTACATAGAGCAGAATGTGGGAGGCTATCCAGGAGTGCATTGGAATAGCCAAGTCTAGAGTTAACAAAAGCATGGATGATGGTTTCAGTAGCGGATGAGCTGAGGCAAGGGCGGATACAAGCGATGTTACGGCATTTGCTTAGGGAGTCTCGTTTCTGGCATGCGAACTATGTGGCCTGCCCAGCGAAGTTGATCGAGTGTGGTCAGTGCTTCAATACTGGGGATGTTAGCCTGGATGAGGACACTGATGTTGGTGCGCCTGTCCTCCCAGGGGATTTGCAGGGTCTTGTGGAGACATCGTTGGTGATTTATCTTCAGCGACTTGAGGTGCCTTCTATACATCGTCCATGCCTCAGATCCATACAGGAGGGCGGGTATTACTACAGCCCTATAGACCATGAGCTTGGTGGTAGATTTGAGGGCCAGGTCTTCAAACACTCTTTTCCTCAGGCAGCCGAAGGCTGCACTTGTGCACTGGAGGCGATGTTGAATCTTCGCATCAATGTCTGCCTTTGTTGACCATGGTTGCGAACAGTATGGTTCAGTCTCAGATACGTGTCAGGAGCCTTGGCAAGTTGCGGCAGTGCATCTTGTAGATGGTACACACTGCAGCCGTGGTGCACTGGCGGTGGAGGGAATGAATGTTTAAGGTGGTTAGGGTGCCAATCTGGTGGGCCACACTGTGTTGAATAGTTTCAAGCATCTTGGATGTTGTTGGTGTTGCACTCATTCAGGCAAGTAGAGTTTATTCCATCATACTCCTGACTTGTGCCTGGTAGATGGTGGATAGGCTTTGAGGAGTCAGGAGATGAGACACTCCCCACAAAATACCCAGTCTCTAACCTGCTCTTGTAGCTACAGTAATTATGTGGCTCGTCCAATTAAGTATCTGGTCAATGGTGACCCCCAGGATGTTGATGGTGGGGGTTCGGCAATGGTGATAGCATTGAATGTCAATGGGCGGTGGTTACATTCTATTGTTGGAGATGGACATTGCCTGGCACTTGTGTGGCGCAAATGTCATTTGCATCTTATCAGCCCACATCTGAATGTCGTTCAGGCGGGCAGGCGGGCACGAACTGAGGAGTTGCAGTTGGAACTGAACACTGTGCAGTCATCAGCAAACATCCCCACTTCTGACTTTTGATGGAGGGAAAGTCAGTGATGATGCAGCTGGAGATGGTTGGCCAAGACACAGCCTGATGTTCTGGGGCTGAGATGATTGGCCTCCAACAACCACAACCATCTTCCTTTGTGATTGGTATGACTCCAGCTAATGGAGAGTTTCTCCTTTGATTCTCATTTACTTCAATTTCACTCGGATTCCTTGATGCCACACTTGGTCAAATTCTGCATTTATGTTAAGGGCAGTCACTCTCACCTCATTTCTGGAATTCAGCTCTTTAGTCCATGTTTTGACCAAGGTCTCGAGGTCGAGGTCCAAGATCTGGAGGTCTGGAGCCGTGTGGTCCTGGCAGAACCCAAACTGAGCATTGGTGAACAGATTATTGGTGATTAAGGGTTACTTGATAGCACTGTTGACAACACCTAACATAACTTTGCTGATGATTAAGAGTAGACTGATGAGGCGACGATTGGCTGGATTTGACTTGTCCTGCATTTTGTGGACAGGACGTACCTGGGCAATTTTCCACATTGTCGGATAGATGCCATTGTTGTAGCTACACTGGAACAGCTTGGTTAGAGGTGCATCTAGTTCTGGAGCACAAATCTTTAGTACGACAGTCGGGACGTTGTCGGGACCCATAGCCTTTGCTGTATCCAGCGCACTCAGCCATTTCTTGAAAGTGAATCGAATTGGCTGAAGACTGGCTTCTGTGATGGTGGGTACCTCAGGAGGAAGCCGAGATGGATCATCCACTCTGCACTTCTTGGTGAAGATTGTTGCAAACGCATTTGCACTGACGTGCTGGTCTCCACCATCATTGAGGATGAGGATGTTCATGGAGTCTCCTCCTCCCATTAGTTGTTTAATTGTCCACCACCATTTATGACTGCGTGTGGCAGGACTGCAGAACTTTGATCTGATCCGTTGGTCATGGGATCACCTATCTCTGTCTATAGCATGCTGTTTTCGCTGTTTATCATGTAGTCCTGTGCTGTAGCTTCACCAGATTAGCACTTCATTTTTAGGTATGCCTGGTGCTGCTCCTGGCATGCTCTTCTACACTGCTCATTGAACCAGGGTTGTTCCCCTGGCTTGATGGTAATGGTAGTATTTGGGATATGCCAGGCCATGAGGTTACAGATTGTGGTGGAATACAATTCTGCTGCTGCTGATGGCCCACAGGGCCTCATGGATGCCCAGTTTTGAGCTGCTAGATCTGTTCTGAATCTATCCCATTCTGTCGGGTGGGTAGTGCCACACAACACGATGGAGGATGTCTTCAGTAAGAGGACAGGACTATGTCTCCACAAGGCCTGAGCAATGTTCACTCCTACCAATATGGACAGATGCATCTGCAACAGGTAGATGGATGAGGACGAGGTCAAGTAGATTTCTCCTTCATGTTGCTTCTCTCACCACCTGCCGCAGGTCCAGTCTGGCAACTGTTTCTTTCAGGACTCGGCCAGCTCGGTCAGTAGTGGTGTTACTGAGTCATTCTTGGTGATGGACATTGAAGTCCCCCACCCAGAGTAGGTTCTGTGCTCTTGCCATCTTCAGTGCTTCTTCCAAGTGGTATTTTACAAGGCTTGATAATGGCATTGTGCTTTATTACAGTGTTGGGGTTTAATACATAGGAGTTTGAGGGGTAAAATGTAAGGGTCTGCAGACCCTCTTTAATTTTTGATTTATCAGCTGAGGGAGAGTGGTAGGTAGTAATCAGCAGGAGGTTACCTTGCCCATGCTTGACCTGATGCCATGAGATTTCATGGCATCCGGAGTCAATTTTGAAGACTCCCAGGGCCACTTCCTCCTGACTGTACACCACTCTGCCACCGACTCGGTCTGTCCTATCGGTGGGACAGGACATATCCAGCGATGGTGATGGAGGAGTCTGTGACATTAGCTGAAAGGTATGATTTTGTGAGAATCACTATTTTAGGCTGTTGCTTGACTAGTCTGTGGGACAGCTCTCCCAATTTTGGCAGAAGTCCCCACATGTTAATGAGAAGGACTTTGTAGAGTCGACTGGGCTGGGTGTGCCTTTGTTGTGTCTGTGCCAAGTTCGATGCTGGGTGGTCCATCCGGTTTTATTCTTAGTATACTTCTTTGTAGTAGTTTGGCACAACTAAGTGGCTTGCTAGGCCATTTCAGATGGCAGTTATGAGTCAACCACATTGCTGTGGGTATGGCATTACTTGGAAGTACACTTTTAAACTCCCAACTGTCTAGCCTTTGTTTCTCCATTTGCTATAATATTTCTGCAACTGTCAATCTGCTCAACCATTCCCTTGCCTCCACCTTTGAAGCCCTGGTCCCCAGTAAAAACTTTACTCTCTTCTGTCCAAGTCATTCCCCTTGCTATGCTCTCCTTCTTCACTCTCTCTAATCCATGGGGTGCAGACTTGAGCTTTCTGGTGCACAGCTGGCTTAGCCATTGATGACCAGTCTGGCTGGGCTGTATGACGAGCTATCAGTCCTCTCCAAATAGTTCCGTATCTTCAGATGCTGACCCCTTCCTTGTCAAAATCATTGTCATCACCGCGCTCCTCAAAAAAAACCACTCAATCCTTCTGTCCCTGCAAACTACCGCCCCAACTCGAACTTGCGTTGTTACTCTTCCTTTTTGCTACTCCATATTTAAATCTCTCTAATCATGTTTCCATCCCTGCCACAGCATTGAAGTATCCCAAACCAAAGTCATAACTGGTGCAGCTTCAGGAGGTGACACCCAATTTAGGGTCTGGGTCAAAAATGGGGCGCTGCGCACGGTGATGCCGAAATCTAGCTGGAGTCGTTTGCACTCCATTAACGGGATGCGCAAATGATCCGAATTTTTCCCCGTCAGTGTCCTATTCAACCCTAAACAGAGCTCCCACTCTATATTCTCTCCAGCACAACGATTCCACTTCTGTACTGTTACCCATCTCTGCCCCTATCTCAGCCCCTTGGTTGTTGAAACTCTCATCCGTGCCTTTCGTATTCCAATGATCTCCTGACCAGCCTCCAATCCTTCATCTTCTGCAAACTTCAACTCATCAAAAACTCTGCTGTCTGTACTAAGTCCTGCTCACCGATCACACCTGCCCTTGCTCACCTACATTGACTCCCGATCCCCTATCAACTCCAATTTAAAATATTCATCCTGTGTTTAAGTCTTTTCATGGCCTAGCCCCTCCCTCTGTAACCTGCTCCAGTCTTCCAACTCTTCCCAAACTTCCATCGACTCTAGCCTTTTGTGCACCCTCCCCGCTCCCCCCGCCCTTCCCTCTTCCCTCCCTCCCTTCACCCCACTGCTGGTAGTCATGCCTTCAGATGACCAGACCCCATGCTCTGGACTTTCCTGCCTAAATCCCTTGCACCTCTCCAACTCCTTCTACTCCTTTAAAAACTTCCTTAAATGCACCTATTTTACCACACTTTATGTTACCCTTCCTAATATCTCATTCTTTGGTTTGGAACCCATTTATATCCGATTATGTCTCTGTCATGTACCTTGGGATGTTTTTCTACATTAAAGATGCTATTTAAATGCAAGTTGTTGTTGCAGGCAGTGGCCCAAAATTAGCTGTAACCAATCAAATG